>NC_059113.1:102702964-103076297 GCF_020740685.1 Jaculus jaculus | reverse complement strand
GACTCATTTCATCCATTCCCTCCTGGTGTCAGCATTAGCATAGATCATCTCTCAGAACTCTGGCTGGCTTTAGGGGTCATGACATTAGAGACCAGCCTTCACAAATGAGCTATTCTCACTGACACTATCTGGTCTTTGTTTTTGTTTTTGTTTTTTCCACCCCATCAATAGCCATTAATGTCTATAGTTGTATATGTAACATGTATAGTTATATAAAATTTACCACATTTAGGGGCTGGAGATATGGCTTAGCAGTTAAGGTGCTTGCCTGCAAAGACTAAAGACCCAGGTTCAGCATCCCAGAGCCCACATAAGCCAGATGCACAAGAGGAGATGCATGCACATAAGGTAACATGTGCACAAGATGGCACACACATCTGGAGTTCGATTGCAAGTGGCTGGAGGCCCTGACAACCAATTCTCTCCCCCTCTCATAAATAAAATGAAAAGGGTTTTAAAAAATTCACACTATAGATGGGCATACATGTTTACATGCACATGTACACTTGTGAAATCGTGATTTCATACCAATACTTTCAGTTGCAATTCAATTCCATTTATTTGTCCTTGCCCTTCATAATTTTTCCTAGTTGTATGATCCTTCAAGAAATACTTGGATTAATAAATCATGGATCTGTTAGAAAATTTAAAGTCTGCAACAACCTTTTATGAGTAATTAGATAAAGGCATTAGCATATGGATTCATAATAACCTATATTAAAAGTAGATAGGATGTGGGCTGGAGAGATGGCATAGCGGTTAAGCGCTTGCCTGTGATGCCTAAGGACCCCGGTTCGAGGCTCGGTTCCCCAGGTCCCACGTTAGCCAGATGCACAAGGGGGCGCACGCGTCTGGAGTTCGTTTGCAGAGGCTGGAAGCTCTGGCGTGCCCATTCTTTCTCCCTCTATCTGTCTTCCTCTCTGTGTCTGTCGCTCTTAAATAAATAAATAAATAATTTTTAAAAAATCATAAAAAAAAAGTAGATAGGATGTAAAACTAATGGGAAGGAACAAAAATTTGAGTAAAGTCATATTGCACTTAGATGATGTCTTTATTATCACCATATAAAGAATATTGGTGTTGGGGAGATAATCCAGGCCTTAAAAGCACTTGCTTGCAAAGCCTGGTAGACTGTGTACAATTCTCCAACACCCACCAAGCAGGACTCAAATCTGCAATGCCTGCAACTGTGATCTCTAGGAACCTACCATCATGGGAGGCAGAGCCAAGAGAATCCAAAGTTCATGGGCCAGATTCATTTGCAGCAGTAAGAGAGACTGTCTGAAAGAATACGGGACACAGGCAACTCCACTAGCCTTCATACACACAGACAGACAGACAGACAGACACAAATAAATAAATAAATAGAAAATTAAATATATTGAATATCTTTAATGATATTAGCAAATAATCTGCTTTGATATTTCCAGAAACACCATGATTTTTGTCCTCCACCTTTGGTTGACACTGTCTGACCCCTTAGTTTCCTCATCAATACAAAGGCTCTGGTTCTTTTCCTCATAATGCAATTCTTGGCTTTTGATTTTAAGACAAGACAGAAAATAAATTATTTTGTGTTGGGACTACAAAACTGATTTAAATACTTTCTACTGTGTGTGATCCCAAATAACCTTGTCCCTACCAACTATGACCTCACAATTGAATGCTTTTGGGATCATTCACAGTTGCACTGATGTGGGACTAGAATTAACAGTAAATAACTGGAGGAGGTTTGTCTGGAAAAAATACTGTATATTGGCTCATGTTAGGGAGTAGGAAATATTTAACAGTTAAAGGCTATGTAAAATTTCTTGTGATGCACTTGGATTGCTTAATTAATGCAGTAATTTAAACTATAAAATGTTATAGCCTGGATTGTACATAGTTTATAATCCTTATGCATCATTTACAGCTATTATATTCCAGTATCCTGAGGGTAGCCGGGGGTTAATAAGTGTTAAATAATTCAATTTTTTTTGTCTCACTTGAATCCGAATAGCACATTGTATTAAATTTATATACCAAGAAAATCCTTCAGTAGAGCCTTTTAGACAGGATTAAGAGAACTTCTTTCCAGAGTAAAATGTCGTGAATAGCACAAAACCACCTAGCTCATTATGTGAAAAGACTATGAAATTCTCCAGCAGAGAGGCTGGAGGCAATGGAGAAGGCTTGTGTGCTAATAGTGAAATGATATAAGATGCAATTCGCCTTGTTTTGCAAGTCTGTGTTTCAGGAAACAAAAATGTAGCCAGTCATACAGAAGGATCCAGAAACAAAAATAAGCTGGGGTCTAATGACAGATAATATTCCATCAAATCTACTCGGTAACACTGCTTTCATCCGTCAGAATGCAGCTACATGTTTTTCTTCATTCTTCTCTAAATTTTCACCAACTCACTTTTTTTTTTTTTTTTTTTTTTTTTTTAATGTAGTATCTCACTGTAGCCTAGGCTCACCTGGTACTCATTATGTACTCTCGGGCTGGCCTTGAACTCACACCAGGCTTCCTACCTTAGCCTTCCACAATGCTGAGATAAAAGGCATGTACCAATGCACCTGACACACATTTATTCCTATTGCCTACGCCATAGAAAAATGTTTTCTGAGAGTCTACTATATGGTGTAAATATACCAAATCATTAGGTTTTAATTAATTATATCAAATTCTTTCTTCTACTCTTTTTTTTTTTGGGGGGGGGGGACAGAGTCTCCCTGTACCATACAGGCCTGGAACTCATAGTGACCCTCCTAAGTCAGCCTTCTGAGTAATGAGATTAAATATGTGTACCACCATGCCTAGGTATTCTGCCTTTTTTCAAATCTACAGTATGTAAATATTTGAGGATATAGATATTTTGCTCTGATATAAACACTACACACTCAGGTATGTACCTAAGCATTGTATGGTACCTAGCAATAGGTATTTTTCTATGTTTTGTGAATACATTAACATTTATATGAAAATAATAATTTCAGGAGACATGCTTCATTTATTTATTGAAACTCTGCATTGTCCATTGTGAACACTGTGGCAGGAGGGAGGAACAACATTCTACCATCAAAGATTAGTGTTAAAGATTAAAGAACAAATGAATGTTTAAAATATAGAGCACTGGCTGTACTTCTGCAATTCTACAGAACCAAACCACTGGCCATTGAATGGAGAGGGTATGATGTAGGCCTACCCAGGGAGAGGACTGGGAGCGATACTTCCAGTTCTGCTGAACCACACGTGGGTTACAGATTAAAAACAAATTTGGGTTTACACTGCCGTCTAGTGGTGAAATAGTGACCCTACACCAACAATAGACTCACAACAAAGCTGAGCTTAGTGCACCACCTAGTGTTGAAAGAGCAAAATGACCCACGGCTCCCGGAAATTAAGCAGCCTATTTATACATTCAAGAAAGAAAGGCACATAAATAAACAAATAAATAAATACATAAATACATAAGTAGATTAAACAAACAAACAACTGATTGATGAGACAGTAAATATTACATACCAGCAACCAAGAGGATTCAGGAACCAGGACTTTGCCTAACAGTGAAAATAAGCCACTAGGGAAGACCAGAGTTGGTATAACAGTTACATTCTTTTTTTTTTTCTTTTTTTTTTTAATTTTTACTTATTTGAGAGAGACAGACACAGAGAGAAAGACAGATAGAGGGAGAGACAGAGAGAGAATGGGCGCGCCAGGGCTTCCAGCCTCTGCAAACGAACTCCAGACGCGTGCGCCCCCTTGTGCATCTGGCTAACGTGGGACCTGGGGAACCGAGCCTCGAACCGGGGTTCTTAGGCTTCACAGGCAAGCGCTTAACCACTACGCCATCTCTCCAGCCCAACAGTTACATTCTTGTTACTGAGACAAAACACCTGACCAGAAGCAGCTCATTGAAGGAAAGGCTTTATTTTATGTCTCAGAAATTCGAGCAGGAGTTTTTTCATGGCCGGAAGCTGACCTCCGCTGTCACATACCAGCAGGGTAGAAACCACTAGTACATCATTTCCCACTGCTCAGTGAGACTGGATTGAGATCACAAGCCGCACTGTCCCAGTGACTCACCTCCCAGGTTCCAGTAGTTGTGAATTAAGAATAAGGCTTAAAGCCTGGCGTGGTGGCACATCCTGGCCCTTGGGAGGCAGAGTTAGGAGGATCACCATGAGTTCGAGACCACCCTGAGACTATATAGTGAATTCCAGGTCAGCCTGGGCTAGAGTGAAATCCTTCCATGAAAAACAAACAAACAGGAAAGAGAGAGAGAGAGAGAGACAGAGAGACTTAATCACAAACACCTGAGGCTTTAGTGAACCAATTAGGGTCAAACCACCACAGCTGTAGAATATAAAACAGCTGTTTAGCTAGGCCATGGTGGTTAATGCCTTTGATCCTAGCACTTAGGAGGAAGAGGTAGGAGGTGTCAGTTTGAGGCCAGCTGTAAACTACATAGTAAATTCCAGATCAGCATGGGCTAGAGGGAGACCCTACCTCAAAACCAAACCAAACCAAGCAAAACAAGAAAGAACAACAACAAAAGAAAAAGAAAAACACCTGATATTTCTTCAAGAAAACAAGGAAATGGCTCAATACTTTCGACAAAGAAATTTAGAGGGAAGGAAGCAATTTTGGGAAAAGCAAACAATTCCTAAGACTGAAAAATATACTAAGCAAAGTTTAAAATGAGATCAAAGAGATCAATAATAGGATAGGACAAAGAGAAAAAAGAATTAGTGATCACAAAGCTATTTGAAAGTATACAATGGGAGGTTAAACAAAGAAAAAAAGAAAGAAAGAAAGAAAGAAAGAAAGGAAGGAAGGAAGGAAGGAAGGAAGGAAAGGAAGGAGGAAGAAGCTGGCTGTGGTGGCACACACCTTTAATCCCAGTACTTGTTAGGTAGAAGTGGAAATATCACTGTGAGTTTGAGGCCACCCTGAGACCTTGAGACTGTATAGTGAATTCCAGGTCATCTTGGACTAGAGTGAGACCCTACCAAAAAAAAGAAAGAAAAAGGAGGGAAGGAAGGAAGGGTGGATGGATCAATTGAGAAAAGGTACAGAAACTTTGGGAGCTGGAGAGATTGCTCAGTGATTAAGGTACTTGCCTGCAATGCCTAAGGAAACAGGTTCAATTTCCGGGCATATCCAGGTAAAGCCAGATGCACAAAATGGCGTGTATGTGTCTCAAGTAGTGGCTAGAGGCTCTGGCATGCCCATTCTCCCTCCCTCCTTTCCTCCTTCCCCCCACCCCCTCAAATAAACAAGTAAGTAAAATAAATGTCCAGAGGACATTGCTTCACAGCACTCCTCACCACCCTCCCAGCCTTCCATTCTTTTCCATCTCCTCTTCAGCGAATTTCCCCTGCATCTTGGAGGGAATGATATGGTGTCTTTTTACAGTTGAGCACCCAATAGTCACATATTCTCAGCATTTTAGCCAGCTATGTGTTTCAACATTACCATCTGTCTACTGCAAAAGAACCTTCTGGGATCCAGACTGACAGTGGAAGTAAACTATATGTATAATCATAAATATTTCGAAGGCAGTTGGACAACCTGTCCGTTTAGAGGGGATGTGTCCCTGCCTGGTTGTCATGTGGTGAGGCAGCTTGAATGACCATGGGCTTTGGAAGGGCTTCTCTGTCTTAGTACAGGCCTTAAAAGCAATGACCCCAATGCTTATGGACTGAAACCTCTGACACAATCCAAGATAAACCTTTATTTTATTTCATTTTACCTTTTGAAGATAGGGTCTCACTGTAGTCTGGGCTGACCTGGAATTCACTATGTAGTCTCAGGGTGGCCTTGAACTCACAGCAATCCTCCTACCTCTGCCTCCCAAGTGCTGGGATTACAGATGTAATCCCACCACACCAGCCTTTAATTTTAATTATCTGATTATCTTAGTTTTTTTTTTTTTTTTCATAGCAGCTGGAAGGTAATACCCTCACTTACTAAAAAGTGCTTTTTTATTATGCCCATAAAATTATTTACTCCTTTTCAAATGGAATGGAACTCCATGGATTCCAAGACACTGTGATCATGTTGATATTGTCTGCAGAAGGATCCTAATTTTACAGACTGTAAGATTTACAGACCTGTAAACAGCAACAAACACAGGACGTGGCTGCACAAAGCCCTTCTGACATTCCACTGCAAAGATAAGTAGAGCCTACCCACAGGTTTTGTGACAATTCTTGATTAAGGTAATTTGTATTCCCTGGGAACAGCTTCCGAATCTATAGTTCTGTAAGCCCTTCACCTAACCCAGTGAAAGATACTGTTCATGTTGAGAGGGACATCCTAAAGTCAATGTGAAATCATGTGCGTCTTCAACTTAAGGAAAAGCCTCTTTGGATTGTGACAGCTTCCCAAAAACTTAGCTGAGTTCAGTGTGCCCATCCAGCAGAAAGTCATTAATTCTTCATTACATATATCCCAATTATACATGTTTTTATTCAGTGGATATATAGTCCTATGCATTGCTTTACTAATTCCAGGTAATGATATTCCACTGGCTTTTAATATCTCTCTTTATCATACTGTGACTGAACTTCTGAATTACAGAGATTAACATTAATCACAATCTTGAATTAAGGTGTACTAGAATGCCAAGGAGAGAATAATGGAATTTAGATACAAATAACTTATGACAACAAAAAGAAAGTGGATATGTCTTCTCCTTGGTTCTCAGCTAGGCACTTGGGACTATTCATGACCAGAGTTCACTGTGACGTCTCTCTTCTAGTTCTCATTCTGTCACTGCGTAGGCTGAGAGAGCATCTTAGCTAGGGAAATGATGTAGACATCGTTACCTCATCATAGTGACTATGCTGTTGTTTCTGAAGAGCTGAATAATAAATACTAAAGAATTCATTCCTTTCATTTTCTATACTTCCTTTTTGTTTGCATTTTGTTCTGTTGGGTGTAAGGTCTCAGTCTAGCTGAGGCTGACCTGGAATTCACTATGTAATCCCAGGCTGGCCTCGAACTCACAGTGATCCCCTACCCCTGCCGCCCTAGTACTGGGATTAAAGGTGTGCGCTACCACACCCAGCGATCTATCCCTTTATTTACCAACATTATTAGGTGCCTTGAGAGTTGCATGAGATTTAGAAACCAGGCATACAATGACCCTCTTTGTTACCTGTGGGAAAAATGATCGACAGGTTAACATTAGATGACATGATGGTTGAGATGTTGTGTATGCACATGTACTTGTCAGTTATTTATTTATTTGACAGAGAAAGAGGGAGAGAGAAAGAATATGAATAGGCGCATCAGGACCTCCAGCTGCTGCAAATGAACTCCAGACACATGCACACCCCCCTCCCTCCGCCCCATGCATCTGGCTAACGTGGGTCCTGGGGAATCCAACCTGGGTCCTTTGGCTTTGTAGGCAAACGCCTTAACTGCTAAGCCATCCTTCCAGCCCTGTATCTGTGCTTTTACAAGTCACTTATTTTTCATTGATTTTATAGTAGAAATACAATTGGAAAAAATGTTTTAGAATAATACCAGAAAGTAAGGCCTGAATCAAAAGTGAAGAAAATACAATACTGCAAATACAGTAGTTTCTCATGTTGTCAGGCCAGCTCATTCCCTCATATGCTATCAGCCTTCTGTGTCAGGACTACCTGGTGACTGGGCAGCTGTGCAGGCTCCTGGTCCTCTTCCATTCCTCCCAACTCAGCCTTTCTCTGCCCACTTCCCACTTGACTGTAAAGATCTCACAGGTTTCACTTTCCGGCCCTGCTCTATCTCCCAAAGGACATCACCTTCTCTTGTGGAGGTACAGACCTCAAAGAGTTGCTTCAACCCCTCAGGCTAAGTCTGTACCCCACAATCAGCACCCTCCATTAAGATAATTCCTAGGCAGTTCTTTACCCAGCTGGGAGGAGGCAGCTCCTCCCTCTGAGGCAGGAACACTAAAACAGACCACTTCACTAAGATTTGGCACAATATGGCCCCAGCATTACCATCCCCTGTGTGAAGCAGACGCCCAATAGATCATGGGCCAGGCACCCCACAACACCGTGCACGATACAGAGTCCCTACATCCCTACTTATCCACAAGGAGACTTTAAAACCTTCTCTTTCTCTTAGTAGGCAGTTCAGCGTTCAGAGTTCTTTCCACACATTTTTTTTTTTTTTTTTTTTTTTGCTCTGAACCCCACCAACTCCTTGTGGGCTTGTAGGCATTAATAAAACCTTAGGCACTGGGAAAAAAATCTTAGTGGTTTTCTACATTCAGAGCCTCACAATACAATAGCATTTTGTTTTTATTCAGTAGAACCTGTTTCTATTTATTTATTTATTTAAGAGAGAGAGGAAAGGGGAGAGAGACAGAAAGAGAGAGGAAGAATGGGTGCACCAGGGCCTCCAGTCACTGCAAATGAATTCCAGGCCCATGCAGCCCCTTGTGCATCTGGCTTGCGTGGATCCTGGGGAATCAAAATCGGGGTCTTTAGGCTTCACAGGCAAATGCTTTAACCACTAAGCCATTTCCACAGCCAAGCCTGTTTATACAAAGAAATTTTGCTATGGAAAAAGAGTTTGAACATATATAAAATTATCAATAATTTATAAACAACACATATATTTTAAAACTTATAAATAAGCAGACTTAAATGAGTATATATATATATGTATGTGTGTATATAAATATATATATATATATATATATATATATATATATATATATATATATATATATGGAGAGAGAGAGAGAGAGGAGGAGGAACACAAATTCTGTGTTGCAGAGTTGAGAGCCACATCTTCTTTGGGCTTTGAATGATCTTAGAACTCTCCAAGCCAGTGGTTTTCAAGCATTTGTAAATAATTTAGCACATAATTGAGTAACATAGACAGAGAAAAGGGTGAATTAGGGATGATTTATTTTATGAGAGGGTAGAAACAAGAGGGAAGAAAATCAGAAACGCTCTTCAGGTAAGACAGGTTTCCCAGCTCCTGTCTGTGAAGGAGTCCTCACAAGGAATTCTTCTGTCAACTTGGATATGGTCTTTTCTCAATCAAGCATCCAGGCTGAATGAGTCTCACTGCCAGCTTCACGTGCATCTGAAAGACCTTGATTGTTTGTTGGGCTCAGGACAATAGCCCAGACTCAGTAAAATCTGACCAACTAGTGGCTAAGCCCAGGAAAAGACAAGGAGAAAGAATCAGGAACCTGCTTCTTATCATATCTGGTGTCTGAGGAAAGTTCTGGTCTCCCAGGTCAGGGTGGCATCCTTGTGCTTTGGGGCTTGTGTCCCTAGCTAACTACCTTTGAAAGAAGATCACCTTGCTCTCAAGCAGTTTCAACAGAAGTCTAGCTGGTAAATGGGCATCCATGTGAGAATGAGGCCACATTCTGTATCCACGTTTATGTGAGACTTACATTGCGTTGTTCAACAAGTTTATTTTGCATTGATTTTCCCATGACAATGATGTAATCATGCCCATCTACTTCACGGAGTGTTCAAACGTAAATACATGAGATGATTTTTTCCCAATTAAAAATACCTTAAAGAAATGACTTCACCAATCTTTGCTAGTTTTACATTTGCAGATCAAAGTCACAAACTTGAGTCTTTTCAATGTTATGCATGCGTTATCTGATGGCGTATCAGTCCTCAACCGCAAAGGCGTTTCCTCTGAATAACATAATTGAAGATGCATAAGGAGAAGCGATACGAAAATCATTATTAAAAATATTTGAGAAGTGGAACAAAGTGTTCTGAAAATTGATTTAGAATCGAGTGTGTCTTGAGGATATCACACACACATCATATGACCATCACATAGAGCCTCCTCCTGTCCTTGTTCTTAATGCTGGCTGGTCTCTCACATATCCAGGGACTGTCTAGGAAGCACTGTATGGGCTCTGGGGCATTTACCCCACTGACGACGTCACTGTGACTGCCGGGGTAGGTCTCTAGCGGGGAAATGAAGCTTGATCTTGTGAGCCTGGAGCCCCGTGTACACACGGGATAGTTAATGAGCAATATATCTGTGGTTGAGACTGCGCAGATGAAGGGCTCAAGGTTTGTTAAGGTTAAGGAATGGGCCAAGGTTTAGTGTTCACTCAGTTTATTGGGCCATTGAACTTTATCAGAATGATTGCAGAATAAATATTTCCTATTATCTGTTGGTGGTAAAATGACAGCATAGAATGGTGGCTTTATAAAGTGTCGTGTCCTCTCCCTTGAGATGGTACTATCATGTCTTACACGTGCTGACATCTTCTCCAGGCTGAAATAAATGTAATTTACAGGTCCTCTTATTTAATTTTTAATTGAGACAGTTCTTTAACAATCCCCCCTCCTTTGATCCCAGTAATCACCCCGCCATTCATCTTTATGACCTTAACCTTGCTTTGCTCTGGCTTGTGAAATTCCAAAGTGACACATCCCAGTTTCCCCAGAACAGAGCTCCATGCCAGAGGGCTGCTTCTCCTTATTGCTCAGTGTCACAAGCATTCATTTCAAGATGCAGTTAAAATTCTTCCCCTTTAAAAAAAAAAAAAAAAAAAAAAAAAAAAAAAAAAAAGGCCCTTCAGGGAACAGTTTCTTTCTGTTCAGAACTTGTTTGTTTAATTCCTTTGTACCAACCCCTTGCTTTTGGTGACTTTTATTTTCAGTTTCTGGAGGGGCTGCAGGGGGCAAGTTCATGGACACAGCTTGTTCTGTCAATAGTCCTTTCTTTACATACCAAAGAGGATGCTTTACTGGCTCCAGTAATGGAAGCACAATAAATTGCTACTTTTCCACTCCTGTTGATTCATTTATATTTCTTTAAATAAATCTCCATCAAGTCCCCTTATAGTAAATGTCTTCAGCACTGGGAAGATAATGAAAGGAGGAGAAGAAAAAAAATGGGGAAATAGCAAGGAGGTCTAGTTAAAACAAATTCAGAGAAGAAAGAAGGTCGAGAGAAGAATGAAGTATCCTGAATACTTCCCTGCAAAATGTCTCAGTATAAAAGAATCCCATTGGGTATGAATAGCTACCCCAATACATCATAGAAATGATGCTGAAAATTTAGGATTATTTTCCTGTTAATAATTGATATAAAAAAGCCAATGTATGATAAAAACAAATCCAGGTATACCTTCAGCAGTTAGTAGTGTTTCTATTGAATACAAGTAAAAAGAATGAAACCTAAAGGAAAAGTGGGAGGAGGGAAAATCAGAGACTAAGAGGGGTGAATAACTCATATATAAACCTACTTTTTCGGACAATGGCACAACCAAAAGCCATAGATTGTCACTAGAAAATTTCCAGTGCCAGAGATGGGATACCTTCCAGTGAGTTGTTGTCCAGGGAGATCCCTGTTGCCTCTCAAAACATTACAGAGCATTGTTGAAGCCCTTGGTTTCCCACCAGATAGATGGTAAGATCCTATTGCTGAAGACTCCACATACTTGGTCTGCAAGGTCATTGAGAAATCCTGCTCTAGCTGAGCTGAAAATCTCTCCATGTATACCAGCAGACAGCAAGCTGGAAAAAGCTACTCTGCATGCAGTTCCATAGGAGAGAGTGAAGCCATGAGTGGAGATAAACAACAGTAGACATTGCAAGTCTTAAATTTGACCAGCCAGGCTAAATGAGCCAATGGGGGCAATAGTGGCATGTCTGTTATAGAGGAAACCAATCATCTTCTAATTGGACTGGAGGGCCACTCCATGGGAGGGAATATAAGCCTGACACTGAAAATTTATGACCGGGAGGTCATGAGCCCTAGGGTTGTAATGTCTGCTGGTGTCTGGCTAAATGTATATACTAGGTTCACCAAAATGCCCAGTAAATACTTCTTTTAATGTTCATACCTATATATTAATGCTACTCTCACTTTTGGTTAGAGAAGTTTCTCTTTTCAGATGGTGGTGACCTTGGGATGAGTCAGGTGGCATCACGGTACTGGGAAGAAGTGACAGGAGTACTCAGCACTGAAATATCTCTATCACACCTTCCATGGCTCAGGATCCATTGAGGAAGAGGTGGCAGAAAGAATGTAAGAGCCAAAGGAAGGATAGGACTCTTACGATGTGCTCCTCCAGACACAAAATGGCCTGATATCCATGACCTCACAGTGCCTGGCACTACCTACACAAGACCATCATAATAGGAGGAAAAGATCATGACATCAAAATAAAAGAGACACTGACTGAGAGGGGGAGGAATATAATGGAGAGTGGAGTTGTAAAAGGGAAAGTGGGTGGGAGAATTACCATGGTTTATTGTCTATAACTATGGAAGTTGTCAATTAAAATAAAAATAAAAAAATGAAACCAATGGCGCTTAGACATGGGTATGCATATTTGTAATCTCAGGGCTCAGGAGCCTTGGAAAGGAGGACCATAAATTTGATAATAGCAAGACCATGTCTCAAAAGTACATACAAAAAAAATTGTCTGCACAGATATAATACAATAAGATATTTACATAATAAAATATTTCTCTAAAAATGCTTGGAACTTTACATATAGAGAGGAAGAGAGAAAAGACAAATCTAATTTTGTGGCTGAGACAACTGGGAGATAAGAGTTTCATGAAGTTATCAGGTAACATTTGTCAACAAGCAAGTGGAACTAACACAGAAACATTTCTGTGGCATCTTTATCAAAAAATTTAAGTTGAGCATAAACATGAGGAAAGAAAGAGCAACCCCAACTTAGAAACAATATGTAAAATTACTAGACAATATTACTCCAAAAGGCCTATGTTATGAAAATGTAAAGGCTACCAGATAACTAAATTTAATGTATGACATTTGAGGAAATCTTGCATCAGTAATAAGACAAATGACAAAATCTGAATAAGATATGTAGATCAGTTAAACCGTCTTATCACAGTCAGTACTGTGGTTTGTTAAGACATTATCTGAGGCATCAGGGTAAAAGATACATGGGAAATATTCGTCATGTTTCTGAACCTTTCTGAAATTCTTTGAAAATTGAAAAAATAAAAAAGAATAAGATAAAGTTAGTCTTAGTGGGCACACATGATCTCTACAGCAGAATTTGAAGGAGTTTAAACATTAATTTGGGCTCTCCAAATGAACATTTGAGACAGGCCCATTTCTTATTTTATTGCTTACAAAGCAAACGGATGTGCAGCCAGTGAAGAATAAATGCTCTCAATGTGTGTTTAAGAAGATTACATAGTTTATGAAGTATTTGTGGAACTGAAATGGTCTCAGGTGACATGGTAACATCTTTGCTTATCTTGAGATTATTTTGTTTTCTGCACTTAACACTATATTAGATGTATGAAATTTATCTGCTTCCAAAAAGAAAGTAAATTAGTAGCTTCCTTACAACTAACATGAAACCAATATAAGGTATTTTACCTGTCTCTTTAACATAATCCTTTTCTAAAGTAGAAAACAAAACATGTATCAAAACACATGAAAACACCCCCAAAAGGCACATGGTCCTCATTTATATAGAAGCTGTGGCCTTCGCATCATTCACTCAGGCTGATTCAAAAGGATGATACCAAATCTATTTTTAATGATGAAAATGGCAAAGGTAGATTTCAAAGTTGATAATTACTGCACAATACAGAGTTTATATCAAAAAGATTTTACAATTGAGTTATGACCATTTTTATAAGAAATCTATTTCTAGGAATATAATTTATAAGGAATTTTTTCCTTTTTTTTTTTTTTTCTTTGAGGTAGGGTTTCACTGTAACCCAGGCTGACCTGGGATTCACTACGTAGTCTCAGGCTGGCCTTGAACTCACGGCGATCCTCCTGCCTCTGCCTCCTGAGTGCTGGGATTAAAGGCATGTACCACCACACCCGGCTTTTTTTTTCTTTTTATCAAAAGTAATTTGAAAAGTTACTTTATATGTTTCATTTATTTGTGATGGGTTTATACTTTCTTCATGGGACTTTTTAAAATTCATTAAATAGTTATATATTTTAATTAAATGTACTTTAATTGGTACATAGAACATGAAAGGAACATATGAATAGAGTGCCATATGATATATGAGTACAATGTTTAAATCAAGATAGGCATTACCGTCTCTTCAAATATTTATTATTTATCCATGGAGCCAATGTTCAAAACCCTCCCTTACAGCTTTGTCAACTACATAGTATCCTGTCACTGTGCAAAGTGGCGCAGCCGGACTTCCCACTGTTCACCCATCCTTCGACCTCTCCCCGTCTGCCAACCCCACATTCCCTGCCTCTGACAGTTCACAGCTTTTATGAGACAAGTGTTTTCAGACTCTATGAAGGACATCATGCGTTAAGTGTCTTTCTGAGGTATTTCTTAAACCTATTTTTGTTTGTATTTGTATGGTTTATATGAGGAGAGTCAGGTTTTGCAAAAGTAGGTAAAATAACCTTGCCATGTTTGTTACCCAGAACTCAAGACTTGAGAAGGCCACTTGTTTTTAGCCACGCTTTTCATCCCAAGGTGCCCTGCCATTATTATTTTTTTTTCCTGGAATGACCCTCTTCCTTCCTGTTCTCCATGGAAAGATGAACGATGAATGGAACATTCCAATGCAATACATAGGAAACTTTGTAGGCAGAAAATCCCTCTCTTCCTCCTCGATATTGCTATGCTGGATATAGAGGCCTTTGCTCTGTGCATGTCCTGACGGGGGCCAGCATCATCTAAGTATGAAGTTAGTTTAGCTGCTAGGGCACCATCAGCTTTTGTTTACTTCTGTCTTCTGAGAGATTAGGGATGCCATGCTCCAGCCTTGTTCACCCTGAGCTACATTGTGCCTCCTGCGTTGGTTCTGTGTCCGTCTTCTCCTGGAGAAGGTGTGCCGTATGCAACGCCCATGACCTTCAGAAGGATATGAAGGGCACAGGGGACTCTTGTTACTGATCTTTGTGATATTCGTTTTCTGGACACAATAGCTTAATTACATTTTTACCTGGAGGAACTAGGTTAAAAAAAAAATGTCCTTAGATGAGAGAAGATCCACTCTGTTAACTTGTATCTTTTGATGTGCGAGATAAAACTGTTAATATTCAAGGTTATACCTGTGAGGTTCGATTTAATTCCTGCCACAATGGGGTGCTTCATGGGGTTTGGTGCTTTCCTGTGCTTTCTACTTTTTTAAGCCTTCTCTAGTAGTTGGGGTGCCATGCCCAGAGGCATTGCTTCCCCCCAGTAATGAACTGCTGCTTCCACAACACATATCCCACAACCCCATGGGGAATATCAGCAACTCCTCTGAGGAGAATGGGGGCAGGGAGGAGGGAAAAGATGGTACCGACCCAGGATGTAGCCATACAAATATGTAGCCATACAAAGTATGTTCTTAATAAAAACAATTAAAAAGAAATAGATGAATAAGGAGAAAATAAAAGAGAGAAGTGTGGGGACAGGAAATGAAGAGAAGGGAAGGGAAGATCAGCTATGTGGCTCCAGGAAAAAGAGGGGCATCTTTAGCATCCTCATCAGATCTGTCCCTCAGAGTTCTTGAGACTCCTTGAATATTGTAATTATAGTTTCTTTTCATTTAAATAAGTTTATGGCAGCATAGGCACAAGGTGACTAGAGGTTACAGTTGACTAAGTCTGATTCACGGTTCCCCTGCCACACTAACGCACCTATGATGGAAGTCATAATTTCATTATAATACCAACTGATGTTCTTTTTTTTTAAGTTTAGAAAATAAAACCTGAAGGTGAAATAAAATGTCAAGGAAGATTTTTTTTTTAAATCTGCACATTCATTAGGTCTTCTTAACTCTTCATTCCTAAAAGAGCTTATGATCAATACAAAGGGGAACAGAGCAGCTGTAGCAAGAGACCCCACTTGAATAAAAAGCCCATGGTGGCAGAGATGGCTTCAATGTTTAAAGGTGCTTGCTTAGAAAGCCCACTGGCCCATGTTCAGTTCCCCAGTAACCCTGTACAGCCAGATACACAGAGTGACGCATGCATCTAGAGTTCGTTTGTAGCAACAGGAGGCTCTGGCACGCTGGTGTTCTCCTCATGCAAACAAATCTATAAAACTATTTAAAAGCCCTAGGAGTATACAGGGGACCCAAGAACTAAACGTGTGCACAGACCTACACGTATCCACCTCTCACAGCACCCAGAACACAAGGCCAGCGAGACAGTCACCGTGGGCTGAGGAGATGCCTCAGTGGTTAAGATCACCTGCCACCTCAGAATGTGGGTTTCTCTCTGGGGACACGTAGATGCTATTCTAGTCAGAAGAGAGACAGGGCAGTACCTGGAATCACAGGGCTCCATGACAGCAGCCCCAGGTTGAGGGAAGGAGCCACTTCAAAGGGAGAAATATGTGGATGAATGATGACAGAGGACACCCAGCTTTCTCTTCTGGCTCCCATATGCACAAATACGGGGCAACATGCCTATGCATACATGTGCATACACCACACATCACACCACACAGTACTCCATGCACAGACATGCTAAACAAATACATGATCAAAAAGTGATCACTAAATTGGGTAGCTCAGTGATATAAATGTTGCCCAGTTCATACAAGGCCCTGGATTGCATCCATAATATCACAAAGTAGATATTTTTTTCATTCATTTATTTACATGAGAGAGGGAGAGGAAGAGAGCATGGTTGCATCAGGACCTCTAGCTGCTTGCTTCAAACGTGCTCCAGATGCATGTGCCACCTTGTGCATCTGGTTTATGTGGGGAATTGAACCTGGGCCCGCTGGCTTTGCAGGCAAGCACCTCTTCCACTAAGTCATCTCTCCAGACCACAAAGTAGATATTTTTTCATATGAATATGGTTCTCAGCAATATTCTCTTAGTCTTTCTCTGGTGTATTCTTATCATTTAAGAAGACCACATTTATCATGAACTCAGTTAAAATTAGCGAACCATGTAAGAATTTCCAAATGGCATTTGTCTTTCTTGTGTTCAATCACACTACCTGGGGGACAATAGATGCATGAAAATTGTCTGCCTGAATCATATGTGTTAATTTTCGGAATAGGATGATGGCACACGTTTTATACTTTGGTTTAGAGTAATGACCAGGGGTAGAAGGTTTAAATAATGGCAGCAGGGCCAGGCCCTAAGCAGCTTCTGAGCTCTTTGATTTTGCACAGACCCCTTCTGCACACTTTTTCTCAACTTCCTCTGTGTAGATGTCTCGCTATTACTCACTGTAATGAATGGATGGCAAAGTCTGCTATAATCCAAATGAATGCTGAGACAGTTTGGAGTTTGCATTTAAAGAAATATCCAGTAAATTGTAAGGTGTAGATTAGTGATTATAAATATGATAATAAAATTATACTCATAATTCAAGCTGTTTTAGTTTAAACTGAGGCTATAAAGTTGTTTTATTGACAGAAGACTCTTTCTTCAAGCAAATATATGGTAATATGCTTACAACTGTGTAAGGCTTGCTTATATAACAGACTATTATTCATTGTGTGATATATCATAAAAGCTTTTATTTCTAGTAATTTGCATATAATTTTCATTTCTTCTTAGAGTCTGTATTGGGTTTTCTATTAATTTGTGTGGAGCAGAGAATATAATTTCTCTATCTATTTCTGCTTCCTGGTAGAAGTCAGCAGTCTATTTACTGATCAATTAGCATATTCATGTATCTTAAAATTTTAAGGCAGAGTTAGGACTGTGCAGGCACATTAACTTTCTAGTTTAAAGTATTACAATAATTTCATATTTATAGGACTAAGTATAGGATGAATTGTAATTTATATTACTAATTTAAAAAAGATATCACTTTATAGATTATATCCTTGGTCAGAAGCAATGCTAAGTGGGATAAAGATGGTCATTAAGCCTCTATAAACCAGTGGGCACTGGTTTCACCAGCATTAACATGGACAGAAAGGCAATGCTGTATCTAGAATAAGCATGTATAGCAGTGGGAACAAAGGAAGCCACATCACACCCTGTTCTTCTCAGTCTGCCTAGGATACATGGTGGTTACTCTGTGGTCCATAATCGAGGATGTAGTCTTTACTAATACTCAGTAGCAACCGAGCAGCTATTTCTTGCTGAGACTAGTTTATCTCTAGAAAATGACAAGGTATCCCTTTAAGTCTAGATTCTTCACAGTGATTACTCACAAAGGATTATTTCCTTCCAATGAACCATAAACCCCTCAATGCAATTGAATTTATGGGTTCATATTGCCAAAATGGTAGAGGTATTTGGTGGCATCCTGGACCTATTGATCAACATGCTCTTCTTACCGGGGCTACATTCAAAAGTGGTCAGGTGTGGAATAACTTGCTAAGTGTGTTAGGGGGTGTAGTAGAGAGCTTTAGTTCACTGAGACGAACTTCCAGTCCCAGAACAGCTGTGGAAGGAGTGGTATTTATTGAAGCTTACAGATCCAGAGGAAATTTTATAATGGCAGAAGAAGCTGGTGTGCTTTCACAGGTCCAAGCACAGAGGGAGAGAGGAGCTACCAGCCAAAAAACCCAAAAGCCACACCACACAAAAGCTAAACGTAGGAATTCCAGGAGGAGCTCAGATCTTTGAATATCTTTAGACTGAAATTTCAAGTCTGCCAACACACCTTCGGGCCGGACCCCAAGATCTACCTAAGGATTCCTCCTATAGCCTGGCAGCTGGAAATCCAGGAAGTTTAAATAGATGCCTGATTCTGTTGGGGGACATTTATTCAAACTACCCCAGAGGAATGCTCAGATAAGGTATTTATTGTTGGTTGTTCAAAACATACAGAGACCTACTAGACATTGTTCTACCTCATCTAAGACTAGCTTTATTTTCCTGGCATTTCCATTTGCCCCAGAGTCATAAGCTATAAATATTTTACCAAGGTGACAAGTCTTTGAAATTTTGTGAAAATTGTTTTCCATCCTTTGAATCAGTCATCAATTTGTCAACATAATATGCTACTTCCTAACCACCAAGTCTAATTATCATTCTACCTTCAATGTGAAAACTCACTGTGTTGCCTGTGGGGTGCAGGGGAAATAGGCCTCCACCTGTAATAAGTAGACTGTACAGAGTTGAAGTTCTGAGATAAGACAGACAAGGTACATTGTTTTTACCAAATGAAAGCTTAGTATATCTAATAATCATTACTAAGAAGAGAATGAAATAAAAATATCCATTCATTTAGGGTTTTATAATCTGAGAATTTTTGGTAAATCTTATTATTTTTTAAACTTGTCATTTATAAAATGTTGCAAAATCATTTTTAATTAATCCATAAATTGTGCATCTTTATACTATACAACATATTGTTTTGAAATATGTGTGCTTTGAAAACTGGATTAAGTGAGCCAAATGACAAACTTTACATCCAGTTTTTATTAGCCAAATGATAGAAATATTTACTTAGTATGCAGGCATTCAAGAGATCTACTGTACCTGGTGGTGATTATAGCTACTAACTAAATATCATCCTTGAAATTGTAAAGAGAGTTTATTTTAGGATTTGTATTGGTCATTTTTTGAGTGGCTGTTTTGTGATTGTAGTATTTTGCAGCAATTCTGGTCTCTATCAGCAGTGTGTTTTTATAGTTTGAATCTGAAATGTCCCCCATAGGCTAATGTTTTGACCAGTTGTTCTCAGTTGGTGAGGCTATTCCGGAAGATTGTGGAGTCTTTGGGAAAAGAGACCTGACTGGCAGAAGCAGGTTATTTTGAGTCAATGCTAGGGATTGTATTAGCCCTGGCCTCTTCCTGTTGAGGGTTCTACTTCTTGGCAATCATGCTGTTAACTATGCAGTGTGGCAGGCACTGAGGACACCTGTCTTGTGTAACTAAAACTCTGTAACCTTTGACTATCACCTTCTGTTCCCCACTCCCATCATCTCCTGAGAGCTGCCATTCTACTCTCTGCATCGCTGAATTTTACTAGATTAGAATATTTTTGTTCCTTGCTTATTTTACTGAACATGATGCTCTCCATGTGGGGTCAAATGTCTTGAGGCTGAATCAAATTCCCTTGCATAAATATAGAGCACTTTAATTACCACTTCACCCACTGTTGTACCCTGTTTTAGTTCTAAGCATAACAGGATGCTGTCTTAGAGTAGACAATGCTGCAGCTTGGTAATCATGCAACTACGGAGTAGAACTATGCAATGGCAGGCAGGTCTGTGGCTATGTAATAGAGCTGCTGATGGTTCCCAGTAGAGGGAGGAGAAAAAAAAAAGATATAAAACTTTATTGGGTTTGCAGTCATTTTTCATTCCTCTGCTTCCACATTGCCGCTTACGTCAGGGAACATAGGCTCACAGTTCCTTTAAGAAGATATCCGGAGGGGTGGTGTGCCTTAGAGTCCATCGTTGTGTTACAGAACTGAATGCGGCTTTGATTCTTTTTGACGTACAGCCTGGGGGTAGTCACTTGCATCTCCTGGCTGTCCATGATGCTGACAGCGCTTCACATGTGATGGGAAAGAGGAAGTGGAAAGACCCTTGCCGACAGGTGTGTCGTGTGCAAAGTGCAGGGGCTGGGTCACTCTTCATTTGTCCAATAAGCTTTAAGAGCCAGTTAAGGAACTGATGATCGTCTCTGGTCAGGGCCATTGGGCAAAGAGGCAGAGCCAGCAGACAGCTAACCAGGTAGTGTTCCAGCAATTAAAGAGAGCCTCATAATACTGATTTCTTTCATGGTGAAGTGGATGCTTAGAAAGGAAAAACATTCCTTTATGAAGTCTTTTTTCTTTTTTGGTCTTATACTATAATCTGTTGGTTACAAGTACATCCATACATCCATCTTTTCTAACAGTGATCTGGTATTCTATTATTAGATGCCACCATGCTTATAGTGGCTCTGTCTTCCCAAATGAGTGATCATTTTTTTTTTTATCATGAAATATCTTTTTTTTCCTCTACTAAAATGTTATCTTAATAGTTATTTTATTTAAATTAGTATAGGCACTACAGATGTTTTAGATAAGAATTTTCATTTGAGTATCAAATGTGTCTTGCAAGTGTTATGTCACTGGACTAATATACATATTTTTTTCATTTTTTTATTAGTTTTGTACTGTGAATACAGTCAAGTTGATACCATTGTTAGCCTCCTCCCTGACCACCCCCCTCCACAGGGACCCTCCTCATTGTGGAATATGGGTCATGCATTGTGGGGTTAGCCATCAGTTATGAGTAGAAGGCAGTGTCTCTGTGTATCATGACCCAATGTGTGGCTCTGGCATTCTTTGTGCCCCTTCTTCTGCAAATTTCCTTGACAGACCAAATGGTTGAAACTTCACCAGGCCCTTAGAGGGAACACCTGAATCACAAGGCCCTGGAGGGGCTTTCACAGCCATGGTGAACATTCCCCTTGAAACCATAAGATGTTCCTGGTTGGGTATTTTCTCCCAGCCACAAGAAAGTAACCAATGCCCTTTTTCATTTTGGTAAGGCCCTAAGAGGACTTGAAGGAGAAAGATCCCAGAAGTCTTTGAGACATTTTCCGCACGTGCTCACAGCCCTTCCCCATGCATGTGATTTTCTAGTTTTTCAGATTAATTACTTTTATGGCCAGGTTCTTGTTGCTCCACCTTGTGTCTCAGCCTTGGGCAGATGCCATGTTAAAAATGACTGCTGATTGCTTCTGGTCAATGCCCTTTGTTCAGCAACCTCTAAGTCATATCAAGCAACGCCCAAACCCTGCTGGTGGAGGTTCCCAGCATTGCAGGCAGTGACGGTGATAGGGAGAACAGAGAATACGGCGGTGTTGCAAGCTCGCTCTTCTCTCCGCTGAGGTGGCTGGACTGCTGATTTTCATAGCCACCATGCTGTGGTGTCCATGCTTCTCTGGGGGAGAGAACACATTTAAAAAGGTGCAGTTCTGCTTTATCCAGTGAGATTTGACAGTTTATCATGTGTAAATATGCCTATGATTTTTTTTTCAAAACCTCAATTACATTTCAGAGATTTGAAAATGAAGTTTGGAAAACAAGTCATAATTTTTCATTGCTTATTGAAGAACAGAATTATAGAGGCAATAACGCTCATACTTTGAATTTTCATTTTCATACCTGTAGCTCTGTTCTAACATAAAGTATCTCACGAGAGGTGTTTTACGAATTGTGGGGTTCAAATCTTTAAATTCGGCTGGTAGAAGGGATGCACCTTGCCAGCTCCATACCCTTACCTACAGCCACTGTAGTAGTTTATTTATTTAAATAAAAGGGGAGGTGATTTGACAGATGTGTCATATTAAGTATTGAGTTTTAGACAATAGTAGTAACAAAATACCTTATAAATTGTTATGCCAAAGGTCCAAACCCCCAACATTATTATGTCTTAGTTTAGATTTTGTTGCTGTAGTGGGATATCTGAGGGTTAATTACATGAGAAAGTTGTTGATTTTGGCTCATGATCCTGCAGGCCTGGGAGTCCGAGGACATGTTGCCAGCCAGCTCCTTGGGTGGCTTTAAAGGAAAGGAGGGGGCATGTGGAAGGAGCATGGGCTGTCTCTCCTGAGAAGGGACACACTTCCCCGAAAGAGTATTCATTAATCTTAATCACGTTGCTACTTCCTACAGTTCCTATCCTTGTTCAATACCATTACATTGGTAATTGAGTTTCACTGTGTTTCAAAGGCAATGAACCACAGGTAAACTACAGCAATGGCATAAAGATTGAGTGACATTATTTTGGGACACAATTTTCTCTTAATTATATTAAATTTGTGTACAATATATCCTTCTAGACTTCAATATTAGAAAATTCGTTAGCTCAGAATAATTAAGGAACTTCATCTAGAAAGCACATTTTATATTTTTATCACATAAGATGTTTGTATCTTTCTCTGCATTTTAATGATTAAACATGAGCTCTTCAAAGTAAAGCCAAGTGATAGAATATTTTATTCAATTAATTTGATGATCAATGAAAGTGTAACAGATTAATATCAATAACAATCTTGGGATGCACTTCTATCCAAGGCCAAATTTCTTTATTTCAGCAGAGAATATTGAAATAGGGCTTAGAGAGAATTGCATAGTGTTTCCATGTTATCTTACTATTCACTTATTTTCATGGAGTACAGATTGTATCATCTTTATTCATGGAGACAAACATACAATATCATCATGTTCAGATTTCTTATCAATTAAAATCTCTAAATGAGAAAGTAAGTAGTACTCTGTGTTTATCAAAGTGCTAATTGATACATTGAAGTACTCTTAAGCTATTCCTAATTTTATATCACAGAATTGAAATTATTATGATGAGTTATGACATCTTAGGAAGTTATAAACTAAAGTACTTTGGTCCTTTCCTATCACTACCCTATGCCTGCTCTTTATTTTACTGTATTTTCTTGAAACACAAACGTCATCTTGCATTTGTAACCATTGCAAAATCTTATAAGTAATATATTTCCCAGAATGTCTCTTTATTTTATTATAACTTTTGGTTCCCTTTTGAGCCTCAATGTTTCATCATCTCTTAGCGGTCAAATGAGTAATTGAAGGGGAAAAGAGGTGAAAGTAGGGATAGTTCTTCCACATTGTTGGACGGACAACAAAGGAGGAGAGCCTAGTTTAATTTCTTGTGATTTTCTTTAGCCTCTGAGAGCCAGAAAGCGTCCCCGTAGAACAAACTTGCAGTACAGAACCAAGAAGATGAAAGAAAGTTCTCCTGCCATACAAGAAGTTCTGTTCTTATTCCTGAGAAAGGACACACACTTTAAAGAGTATTAAAAATCTCCACATACAAAAACAACTTTAATTCAAACACCACACAGTTGTCTAAGAGTAGAAGAACACAGTGTTTGCAGACAGAGTCCAGGATGCTGTGGTTGTCAACAGAACAACTGTGCAAATGAGAAAGAGTGCCAAGCCTGAAGCCACTCAAACATGAGGAACCAAGAAGAGAAACACAGTTAAATACCATTTTAGATGGTACTTTTTCATTTAATTTATTTATGAGAGACAGAGAGAGAGAGAGAAAGAGGCAGATATATAGAGAGAATGGACATGCCAGGGCCTCTAGCCACTGCAAACGAACTACAGATGCATGCACCACTTTGTACATCTGGCTTACATGGGTCCTAGGGAATCCAACCTGGGTCCTTAGGCTTTGCACACAAGGGCCTTAAATGCTAGGCCTATTCTCCAGCCCTCAGATGCTACTTTCTGACTGAGGAAGCTCACTGGAGCTAAAATGGGGTGGGGGAATTCTCAGTGTGCTACATCTGAGGCTTGAGCTAAGCAACCTAGAGCCTGACCGTCTCAGTCTGCTGCACACAACAGAAAGGGCCGTTCTCAGTTCTTTGAGAACACTCATCAGTTGAATGATCTGGAAAGAATGATAGACAACAGTGATTGGCCATTCTTCAAATATTTGCAATCCTTCCAATCCAAGTATGTAGCTGACAATAAAGACACACTACAATGTTTTCTTTACTTTTTTTTCTTTTTAAAGATGGCCATACAGATCTAACATAGCCATCCAGAATAGAAGATCCTCCTGAAATAACAGTACAGGTGGTTTGTCAGTTCTGGGCCTCCTGAGATCATAGTAAAGGTGATATGTCAGTCCTTGTCCTCCTGGGATCACAGTACAGGTAGAATGTTGTGGTATATCAATCCTGGTTCTCAGGAGATCACAGCTCCCAAAGGCTCAACAGAGGTCAACTTCCCTGAAAGTGGGTAGTGACTGAAACATTCTGTGGCCTTGTATGAGAAATTAAATGCTTTCTGCATCAGGATATAAATGGCAACGAACTTTCAGTGATAGGAAGTGATCACAGATCCTTAAAATTTCTGTATCCCTGGAATTTAACAGGCAGGAGCTTCGGTCCAGGTAGATGGCTCTTACAAGGAGTGTCCTTTACTGTGGCTTACTGAAAGGAAAGTGTGCCCTCCATGCAGCCAAGACTTTGTTTGATCCAGTGTGAACTCACTGGGGTTGAATGAGGACATATTTTAAGTCAAAGGATTGCCCACATGTCCCACATTGATAAGTAACTTTAATGTGAACAGCCAGGTATTTAATGAGGAGAGGTTTCTCACATTTATTGCACTCGGTGGGGATTGCTGTAGTGTGAATTCTCTGTCTTTTCTTGTGCTGTGTGTGTCTGTGTGTGTGTGTGTGTGTGCGCGCACACGCACCCACAGTACATACTATGTGGAGGTAGAGGATAGTTTCTGGCATCTTACTCTCCACATCATTTGAGGCATTTAAAATTATATTTATTTGCAGGAAGAGAGAGAGAGAGAGAGAGAGAGAGAGAGAGAGAGAGAGAGAGAGAGAGAGAGAGAGAGAGAATGTATGTGTCAGGGCTACTTGTCACTGCAAACAACCTCCAGATGTATGTGACACTGTGGCCACTGGGGAATTTAACACAGGAGTCCATCAGGCCTTATAGGCTAGCGCCTTTAACCACTGAGCCCTGAATGTTACTTTTTTTTTTTTTTATACACTCTGGTGATTTTCAACTCTTAGTTCCCTGATAGCACTGGGACTACAGACCTCTTTGTCCACACCCAGCTATTTACACAAGTCCTAGGAATGATAACCAAGTGATCTCTCAGGCCTCTTCGGCTCCTCATACATGCACAGGAAGTGCTCCTAACCACGGAGCACTCTCTGCATTTGAGAAGATGCAGCCTCGTGTTCTCTTGTTCGGGATAACTCAGGGAAGATAGGAATGCCAAGCTCTCATATCAAAGGGCAGGTGTTGTTAAGCCTTACCAAGGTCCTATTACTTATCAATTACTCTAAGTACAGAGCCCCATTTTCCAAACGTCAAACTGCCCCTATGCCTGTGGTCTCTACTCTTTGCTTGTCTCACCATCATTGGGTCTATTAATATATCCTTCTTCCCATTCTTTCACACTTTTTTTTCAGGGTCACTCATTCACTGGACTCCAAAGGTGGAGAGTGTTTGGGGCAGCTGCCCTTTTTTATGCCACAATTCCATACATAAGGAAATAAACAATGTTCTTTACAAAGATGAATTCTGTTCACATATGTGAGTTTTCCTCAGCATACAAGTAGATATTCCAATTAGCCAGATTTTATGGTTAACATATTCTCACTTTATGACTGCACACATCATATGAATATATCACATTCAATGGGAAAGGTGTAATTTTGGTGCTACAGTGTCATTAAATTTTATAGATATGATCATTTATGTCTGCTTCTACTTTAAATCAGCAGGAACCATCATTAAACTGTTCATGTCCAGGAGTTCTTGGGCAATGAAAATGTCTACATTTAAATATTTAAAATAATTTTTATAAGTATTAACATTTGAAAACCTTGGGGCATATAAATGCGAGAAGAACAGAATTTGCAAATGCTTACTATTGCAAGTCACACTTTAAGCAGGCATTTTTGACTTGTCTATCCATGTATGGTAGGAAACTAGGAGAAACTCAAGTTTAATAAACATGGCCTATATCCAGTTATTTATGAACTGGGGATTCACTTGTTTTGAACCTGGTGAACATGGTGCTAATGAAACAGATCACCAAATTCATCTATACCATTGCCATATATTTTATTTTTGACTCGTGGTCACTGGTCACAAGGAGAAACAAAACTATAGGTGTGTATGTGTACAAATTCACCAACTAAACAAGAAAAAATGAACATACCCTGCAAAAGGGAGGTTAATAATCTTCATGTGACAATAATTTATAATTCTAATAAGAATGCCAGTGTTGAAAATGAACAAACAGAGCTGATAGAATTCTTACATCTATACATCCATTAACAATGGGCACTGGAAAGTAGATATTAATATAAAAATATGTGAAAACAGAATTCTTTCATCAGAGATAAGGCAAAAGGTAAAGAGAAGGCTCAGAATTGAGAAGAGGGTTATTTTACTGAAATTAAGGCAATATTTCATAGCAAAAGTTAACATATACTTTTTGTTAATAAATAAACATAAACCACCAGTAATGGCTACTAAGTCAACAGATGTATTGGCAAATATTCCTACTTTATTGTGGAAAGAATTTTCTTAAGTGTTGCTTAGTCTTGTTTAGTGATGTCTTTATTTCAAAAGTTGAGTTTTGTGTAATGTCAAAAAATTGAGATCAATGCTTGGATAAGTAAAGTTTTCTGCAAATATTGGTTTTGTTCATTTCAAACAATGAGTCAATAAGTTCATAAGTGATTAAAAGCAAAAGAAATGTTTTAGCAATTGAAACCTACTCCCTTATAACTTATTTTTATGTCAAATATCACTAATTTCCGAAATGTGTACAATTTTCCTAGATGACTCATTTTTTAAATGTCTTAGAAAATTATGTGGTTCCTTAAAAAAGCATTATAAATATTAATAAGGAATTTATCAAAATACACATATACATATATTCCATATTACTTTAAACATTTTATTGAAACTTCCATAATTGTTGACAATAAACCATTCTCCCTTAATTTCCCATTTGCAACTCCATTTTCCATCATATCCTCTTCTCTCAGCCTCTCTTGTATTTTGATGTCATCACCTTTTCCTCCTATTATGATGGTCTTGTGTAGGTAGTGTTTGGTACTGTGAGGTCCAGGATATCTAGGCCATTTTGTGTCTGGAAGAGTGCATTTAAGGAGTCCTACCCTTACTTTGGCTCTTACATTCTTTCCACTACCTCGTCTGCAATGGGCCCTGAGCTTTGGAAGGTGTGAAAGAGGTATCTCAGTGCTAAGCACTCCTCTGTGACTTTTAGCACCATGATGCCTTCTGAGTCATCCCAAGGCCATGTCATCTGCAAAGAGAAGCTTGTCTAACCAACAGTGAGAGTAGCATGACTATAAGAGTATGAACATTAAGAGAAGTGCTTGTGGGGCAGTTTGTTGAGCATAATATATACGTTTAGCCAGACAGCAGCAGACGTTACACCCCTAGGGCTCATGACTTACCCTGTCATAGGATTTTGGTATCAGGCTTGCATTCCTTCTTATGGAGTGAGCCTCAAGTTCAATTACAGAGTGGTTGGTTTCCCCCATAACAAATGCTATTATTGCACCCATTGGCTTATTTGGCCTGACTGGCCAAATTTAAGGCTTGCAGTATCCACTGTTGTTTATTTCCACTGGTGACTTCTCTCTTTCCCATGAGCTGCATGCAGCACAGCTTTTTCTAGCTTTCTGTCAGCTGATCAAGGAATAGGTTTCCAGCTCAGCTCCAGCATGATTTTTCAGTTGCACATTACTTTTTGATCTCTATAACTAATGTGGAACTAAAAAATAGGCAGCCAAATGAATCAGATTAAAATAATTTTGGCCTAAAAATTTTCTTTGGGTTTTGAGAACTTGAACTAAATTTGCTTTAAAGTTTTTGAAGTTGAAAACAATGCTTATCAGGGGTGGAGAGAAAGCTTAGTTGTTAGGGTGCTTGCATTGTGAAGCATAAGGACACAGGTTCAACTCTTGAGTAACCACATAAGCCAAATGTCCAAGGGGGCACATAGGTCTGGAATTTGTTTGCAGTTGTGGAGGCCCTGACACACTGTGGTGGTTTGATTCAGGTGTCCACCATAAACTTAGGTGTGTGAATGCTAGCTCCCCAGCTGATGGATATTTGGGAATTGATGCCTCCTGGAGGGAGTGTATTGTTGGGGGCGGGCTTATGGGCTTTATAGCCAGTTTCCCCATGCCAGTGTTTGGCATACTCTCCTGTTGCTATGGTCCACCTTATGTTGGCCAGGGGGCTCATGCCATCGTTTTCCCCTGCCATCGTGGAGCTTCCCCTCGAGCCTGTAAGCCAAAATAAAACTCTTTTTCCCAGAAGCTGCTCTGGGTTTGGTGATTTCTACCAGCAATGCGAACAGGACTGCAACACACACCCATTCTCTCTCTTTCTCCAATAAACAAATACATACATACATATATTACTTCTGTACTCAAACTTATATACTAAATATATGACAACTACTAATGGAAGCATTTTGAAATATGGTTATTTAAAATGACTTATAAAAGTTATCTCTCTGTATAGTTATGACCAATATGAATCTATTTTCAAAGATCTATTAAACTTAGCCAAATAGCACTTTGATTGGTGAAAAGAAATTTAAAAGAGTTTCACATGGATTAACTTATTTTAATTATTCCTTTCTAATGTCACTTTTATCAGAAAGGGGAAGTTTCCTTTTAAACCAATTGCCTAGTAAATGTAAAGGAAATAAAAAAGTAAATAAAATAATTGCCCAACAAAATGAATATTCAATTAAAAATAGATGTAAGGAATAAATGCAAGACTTGGAGGACATAGATTCACAATTTCTACATTTTTTGTGTTTCCTTCTTTTAAAATATTCATTGGGGGAAATTATTGCATCAATATTATGGTAGGTTAGATTTTTAAAGGGCTAAGCATATACCTGTACACAGCTTCTGATATAAGATAATGATGAAAGGCTAAATGACTTTATAGAAAATTAAAGCGTTACTTCAATTATTCCTTGATTTCAATTTTCATTTTCAAAACCCAACAGGTTACCATGACAGGAAGAAGAGTTATGCAAGGCTTCAATACAAATACTGATAATGAAATTCAAAGTGATAATTGTCATATATAGTCAGGAAAGAACGATTCAGCTTCCAGACCAAAGCCATTTTGACCCTCATTTTGAGCTTCTAGGAGGCTAAAAAGAACACTGCTTCTCCCTCCTCTCACTGAGACTTTGCAGTCATTATGGGCATGTTTTCCAGACTTTTGTTCTTTTTTTATTGTCTGTTGTTTATTTCTTGCTTTAGCTTTTGGAGACAAGTTTTAAGTATTAAGGCCCAAAGCAAAACAATGTTTGATGAGAATTTTGGATTGGAGACTAGCTTCCCTCTTTCTCATATCTTGAAGTTAAAAACGCCTAGCCACTTCATCTAAAGGCTTGTGGTTTTCCTTTTTGTTTTGTTGGGCTGTGTCCTCTGTCTTCCACGTGTCACGTTTTCATGGCTGTTAGCTACGTGCACTAGGCTGAGTCTAACAGAATAAGTACTTCGAATGTCATGAGTTCAACAAACAAAGCCACACATCTAAGAGCAGGACATTACTGAAGTTGCAATTCTGCAGGAAGCTATGGAGAAATGTGTGACCTGCAAAAATACTTGTTAATGTTTAACATGCTTCACCAGGGTCATGCCACTGACCACAGAGGAAAGAAAAAAAAAAAGGCAAAACTCTGGAGAAAAACTTTCAGCATTTACTTCATAAAACACCTTAATTATATGACTGTGGTGGAAGGTGGCACCTCCTGTGTGTACCAATCATTCTTTCTGTAAAGTATAAAGAACAACTGTTTGATCTGAGATAAATCTGCTCACATATTGTTTGCAGATTTCTCCTGTATGCATAAAAATTCTCAAGGACTGAGAAATAATTGGGTTTACTAACAACTTTCACAGTTTAAAAATACTTTAAAAGACATCAGTTTGATATCATTATTATGACATGTTTGAGATAGGGAAAATAAGTTCATTTCTGTAACTGTAATTACAGAATTTTAATTACAAAATTGCAATCCAGGCAACTAAATCAAAGCTTTTGAAAATTTCAAAGGCATATTAATGTGAGTAAACATCAAAAATGTAATTTTATTTGCAAAAAGATAAAGGTATAAGTTTCGTGAGAGTACAATATCTAATAATGTTCTTACTGAATTAAGAAAGCCAGGTACGGGGGCTTGGACAGATGTCTCAATGGTTAAGGCACTTGCTTACAAAGCCTAAGGACTCAGGTTCCATTCCTCAATACCCGTGTAGAGCCAGATGTGTAAGGTAAGGTTCCTTTACAGTGGCTAGAGGCCCTGGGGCACCCACTATCTCCCTCTTCCTTTCTTTCTCAAATAGAGAAAGAAATAAAGAAAGGAAAGGACAGGACAGGACAGGAAAGGAAAGGAAAGGAAAGGAAAGGAAAGGAAAGGAAAGGAAAGGAAAGGAAAGGAAAGGAAAGGAAAGGAAAGGAAAGGAAAGGAAAGGAAAGGAAAGGAAAGGAAAGGAAAGGAAAGGAAAGGAAAGGAAAGGAAAGGAAAGGAAGAAAAAAGAAAAAAGAAAAGAAAGTCAGGCATAGAAAGACTGATATAACATGTGGTTGTTCATGTGTAGACCTAAAAGAAACGTAATCTCAAAGAAGCATTAAGTAGTGCCCATTGGAGTCTAAGACTTGTAGGATGTAAGGGAAACAAACAAACAAACAAAAAAACTGGTATAATGGAGAAAAACTATAATCGGATGGGCAGAATAAGTTCTCGCTTCCAAACTATATTAAATATATTTCAAAATGTGTGCAATAAAATTGCTCTGGCTACAAGTAGGTTCAAGCCATGACAGTAAATGTCTTGTCTTTCCACATTATGTCAATAATAATTTGGAAGTGTTCTTGGCTTATGGTTATTGAAATCAAAATAAAATTCATTAAAATGTATTTCCTACAAAATATAAGAAAGGAGTTGAATAAATTAACCTACGTGATTTTTAATTTTGAATAGTATTATGGAAATTTATAATAACTCATGGCAGAAAACATCTTTTCATGAATTTTCTCATTTGCAGTCTACCCTGGGAATATGAGTAATTGAATAGTGATCTCCTTTGTACATCTGTATTGAAAAATCATCCAAAATAATTAAAACAAAAAAAATCAGTAAGTTTTGCATTATAAAATATTCATTGCACACAAAACAAAGGCAGAGCAGATGGGCCAGAATATTTATATATTTTAATATTTAAATTTGTATTTATATTATTCTCCTTTTAGTAGCATTAGTTATCAGTTTATCATTCTTTGCCATCTGCTGTGAGATTGAACATCAGTGAAAATATTATGACATGGATCGGAATCAAAGGAAAGCAATGGTTTCAAATTCAGCAACAATGAAATGACATGTGGATTATGGGAACTTATATAAAAATAATTATATCATATCATACATTTTCAGACAAATACCAATTTCATATTCACATATAAAGAAGAGTGATACTATTTGTTGGGCGTGATGGTGCACACCTTTAATCCCAGCACTCGGGAGGCAGAGGTAGAATCACCATGAGTTCGAGGCCACCCTGAGAGTACATAGTGAATTCCAGGTCAGCCTGAGCTAGAGTGAGACCCCCCCCACTCCAAAAACAAAAAAAAAAAACAAAAAAAAAAAAAAAAGGAGAGTGGTACTAAATCATAGTACATATAATGGTACTAAAGATAATGAATAATAATGCTCATCAGATTTTTAAATTAAAACATTTTCAAATCTTATTTTCATGTAAAGACATGTTTTATTTTTATCTTTGAAATAGTTGTAACTGTCAATGTAGCTTGTGAGAAGAAGCAGTCAATAGATTCACAGACAAAACTTATGAACTCAATAAATCTATATTTTGTAATACTTATCATTCTAAATGTTTTAATGCATTCATTTTCATTCAAAATATTCTAACTTGGAAGATAATTTATATAACCACAGCAGTTTTAAACTTCACTTTCTCCACCAAAATGTAAAGAGACAGTAAATGCAATTGATGGATACTGGGTAGAATGTTTGTAAAAAAAAAAATCATAACAACCACTTAAGTTGTATCTTGTCAAAGGAAAAGTTGAGTAGAATATACCACACAGAGGAGAATTCATTGACAGGGTCTGATTTTTTTTGTTTTTGCATGTTTACCTAAGAAATGTTGTCAAAAGGACCAGGAATAATACAGTTGAAATTTCAGTATAAACAAAATCTAGCCATCAGTAAATAAATCTGTGACTAACATTCTACTGAACATCATCTGAGTCTTCAATTCTAATATAATATATATGGCCCAAAATAAAGTAAAAATTAGAATACTGGGTTGAAATCACTCAGCAATACAAAGGAAAAAGAACACAGATCAAAAATGTCAAAGGATATGAGTCAACGAATGAGACAGAAGTATCACCATATATAAACTAGCAAACAATGAGAGTAAAAAGAAGGGCAGGGAGGAAAAATTTTAAGGAATTGATGACTAATAGACACATCTAACTTAACCAAAACTTATTCAGATTAATCACTTCCTTACTTGTGCTGTAACACAAAAATATAAATCCACGTATATAGACATATATTACTTTGAAAGAGATTTTTTATTGTGTCATGTTTATTTCATTGAAAATAAAATATCTTTTTTTTAATTAAATATAATGGAAATGTCTAGACTCACTGAAAGACAAAACCAGGCACATCAAAGAAACAGGATGCATATTTACTTCAATTTTCTCAGCAGCAATGATTGAATAAGTCATAGAATTAAGAATAATTTCAGGCTGGGAATACTGTCAAAGCCTGCTGGCCTAAGTTTGAGTCCCCACTACCCATGTACAGACAGATGTACAAAGTAGGACATGAATCTGGAATTCCTTTGCAGTTGCTAGTGGCCCGGGCATGCCATATCCTCTCTCTACTTGCAAATAAATAAATAAAAATACAAATGAAGGGTTTCAACATGTTGAAGGAAATAAGTTAAGGTAAATGCTTTCTATGTCGACTTTAAAAAATTGTTTATTTATTTGAGAGAGACTGTGAGAGAGAGAAAGAGAACAGAAATACCAGTGTAGCCTATTACTGCAAAGAAACTCCAGGCACATGTACCACTTTGTGCACGGGGCTTTTGTTCATGGATACTAGGGAATTGAACCCAGTTCATCAGGATTTGTGAGCAAGTGCCTTTAAACACCAAGCCAGCTCCCCAGTCCCCGACTTATTGTTTCTAAGATGATTAAACACAGTTTACTTTCATACATTTATCTCTTTTCCTGTTTTTTTTCTACATGTGCAGATACACAATTTAACCTTTACGAAAACTGCGATAGATTCTGACATTAAAAAAATATATTTCTGATGAGGATTGGTTTGCCATGTGCACATGCCATCTCATCATACTTCCTATTTTTAGTTGATTTCCCACTAAGTTGATTCACACTTACCCTGTGGTGAAGGATGAGCATTTCTCAAGTCCTAAAATATACACACAAAACAAACACATCCTGTGCGGTGTTTGCGGTTCTGTTTTCCTCGCTCACATGTGATTTCTGACACTAATCCTGGTTCCATTCAATCCCAATTCCAAGGTATGCTCATGTAGAAATGTTGGATTCCTGTGATCCGACCTGGGCAAGGGATGGCTGAGTGGATCTATAAAGGCGGCATATTTACTTATTAACTGGATGGTTTTATTTTATAAAATGCAAGAATCCCATGTTAAATTCATTTCATCAAAAAACATACCCAGTGCAAAAAAGTACATGATGCAATGTTAAGTGATAATTGTTCATTAACATAATTCTAGTAATAATGTTAGCATTGGGAATTCTCCATTCAACACTGGCTGCTAAACACTAAGAAATTTGAGATCATCATCATGAATTAATAAGTGGAATAAGCAAAGAAGCCAGAAGGATAAAAAATAAGTAGCAGAAAGACATAGGAGTTGCTCTATGGCTTACAACGGTTATCTAAATATGAAGGGTTTCCTTAAAACACAGCAGACAGAGATGGCCTAATTCAGCATCATACCCATCCTTGATCAAAAATGCTGGTTGCAATTTCCCCCCTGAAATTTGTCCCCATGTTAACAACTGGAAACGGTAAATACTAACATTTCTTCTAGCATGGCTATCAAGGAAAGATCCATAGAGTTTTGTTGTTCCAATACCCACAACTTTTAAAAAATTATTTTATCTTTTTATTTCAGAGAGAGAAATAAAGAGAAAGAAAGAAAGAAAGAAAGAGAGTTGCAGGGAGGCAGATAGAGAATGGGCACACCATCAGAAACAAATTCTAAATGCATGCACCACCTTTGTGCATATGTGGGTCCTGGGGAGTCAAACCTGGGTCCTCAGGCTTGCAGGCATGTGCCTTAACCACTGAGCAATCTCTCCAGCACCCCCCCTTGACATTTTTGATAGCATACTTTTTTCAAATAATACTACAAAGTTGCTGGGAGAGTGAAGATTGGAGAAAAGCCCTTCACCAAAGACCAAGTTCTTCTCCTCTGGTGGCCCATGTCATCTCTGGAAGACCTGATATATAGTAAGCCAACCAGGAACTATAAAATGCACAATGTCTTATTGAATTTCCTTTGAGTCTCAACACAGATGTATTTCACAGAGTAAAAGTAGACTAGAGGACTAGAGAGATGGCTTAGCAGTTAAGGCATTTTCCTACCAAGCCAAATGGCCCAGGTTTGATTCCCCAGGACAGTGAAAGCCAGATACATTAGGGGCACATGCATCTGGGGTTCATTTGCAGTGGCAAGAGACCCTGGTGCACCCATTCTCTCTCTCTCTCTCTACTTGCAAACCAATAAAATTAAAAAAAAAAAAAAAAAACTAAACTAAAAAGTAGAGTTGGCATTAACCACATCAGTCTTTGCTATTTTAGAGAGCTTTGTTTCCTAACAGAGGAGTAAATAAAGAAGAAAAGAATGTAGAACAGCTTCATCTTTCTTCTTGTTCAATGAGCTTTTAGAATGGCAGGCGTTAAAGGAAGGGCTATGGCCGATTCCTTAAACACTGCTTCCCTCATTCCTTCCTCTGTGAGTTGCTTTGAACCATCATTTCCAACGATTGTGCCAGTTTAGGGAACCTTGTGAGCCAACACTTCCTGATCTCGAAGCCAGCTTGCATCCCCGTCCCCGTTCATTTCTGTCGTCTGTACGCAGGGTCAAGCTGGTGAGAGCTGACTTGTCCTCTCACCATCCGGAGAAGGGCTAGCTGTCTGTCAAGAGTCAATGATGACTGGACCATGTGTTTTCATTAATGTCCATTCACTCTCTCACTAGGGAAGCTTGAGTTTGCCATTGGCCGTAGCCTTTAAGCAGCTCTGATCATCTGGGGGCTTTGCAAACCAGGAGCTGTGGTGTAAGGATCAGGGAGCTGGCCAAGGCTCTTTTGGGCTGGAGTTCAGGGCAGGTATCCAACCTCAGCAGAGAGTCCAAACCAGAAAAAAGCATGGCAAAAGCTGGCATAAGAATTGAGCAATTATTATGTAAAAATGAAAATATTTATGAAAAAGTAGTTGCCTGAGTATGCACAGACGCAGCTGAGCACCAGCTAAAGCTCTGAGTGGGTCCGGGCCCACTGACAGGCTGGTAGGCACAGAGCTGCTCGAGTCTTGTGCGTGCTCCCTCCTGACTCTTGGCCCTCATGGACATTGCAGACACTTTGAATTACTGAGTTTCTAACCAGTGACTTGGATGTCACGCCCACAGTTCCCTTTACTAACATATTTGGAGACACATGATCTTACAAAGCACAAGGTTATTAAACCTTAGGAATGCACTTTTTAAATTTTATTTATTTCTTTATTTATTCATTTATTAGAGAGAAAGAGGCAGATACCTAGATACATGGAGTGGGGCAGGGAGGAGGGAGAGAATGGGTGCACCAGGGCCTCCAGCCACTGCAAATGAACTCCAGACGCATGCACGCATGCACCACCTTGTGCATGTGGTTTATGTAGGTCCTGGGAAATCAAACCTGGGACCATAGGCTTCACAGGAAAGTGCCTTAACAGCTAAACCATCTCTCTAGCCAAGGATTGCAATTTTAATCCAACACAAATAACTATCCAAGTAATTTAGGATTTTTTTTTACCTTCATGCAAAATTAAGTCTCTGGTTATGGATAATATGCATTTAGCCAAATTAACTACAATATCAGATTAAAAAAAAAATGGACTTCTTCTCTGCCCTGAGATTTAGTCCTTAGTTTCTCTTCTTTTTTTTTTTTTTTCTCCAACTAATTGTGTCTCCTTACCAGGGTTTTATTTCTCTGCTTTCTGCTCTTCTTTATACTGTCTTCAACAGGAAAACAAGAGGCCTCAATTCTTTCCCATGAGGAAAATCAATCCTCAATTTCTATAACCTTAGTCTCTTTCCAAAGCTCTGAATTTAGCAGTTTCTGTGTCACACCTCAAACCATTTTCAATGGCAACTCATAATTACTCTGCTTTTGCAAGTTCTTTGTGATAAACATTCATGCCTTTTCATAATTATATGACCTGATTCTGTACAGAAATTGCTCTTTTGTGAAAGTTTATGCTTCCTCTGGCCACTCATGCAAAGTTTCAGTAAGGATCTGTGGGGCAAACCACGACTTTTGCATTTTGAGTTCAGCTATGTTTATAATAGGTTATCCATTTGACTGGATTATTTCTTTTAAATATGGTTATTATTTAACATTTGGGTCTAATTATATAAGAAACATATAAGTAAGGGTTCAATATGCAAAATTATTGAATCAGTGACTGAATTAATGCCTAAACTTTATATCCATTTTCAGAGTGGCAGCAGAGGAGATAAATAGCAAAGGAAATGAAGATCTGTTATTCCTAATATTCTTTAGCATCTTTAGTTTTGGAATAAAATGGTGAATACTCTAAAAATGACTAAATGAGTAGATATGTGCTACAGCTACCTTTTTGTTGCTGGAACAAACACCTAAACCAAAGGAAAGATTTATTGCAGGCTTCTAGATTCCGGGGGGCGGGGAAAGGGGGCAGGGCCTCATGATGGCGGATGAATCTGGCTCACTTCCTTGTACATCTGCAGCACACAAAGAACAGCCAGCACAGCATGAGCTGACTCTGAACGCACACTTGGACTCAAGGCTCACTTCCACTGACGCACCTCATCCAAAGGGGCTCCACCTGATGAAGACTGTGTAGGAAGCTTAATCACAAATATCTGAGGTTCTATGCATGGGACCACTTACATTTAAAACCCCATAATGTGTTTTCAATCTTGCAGGGCCTGAGCTATTGGTAACTGCATCTCAGGATTTCTCAATCTTGATAAGACTGTTAGCATTTTGGTAGAAATACTTACTTTCAAGCCGGGCGTGGTGGCGCTCGCCTTTAATCCCAGAATTGGGGAAGGAAGGTAGGTAACATTCCTGGACTGACCTGCCAGGTCCACCGATAGCTGCAAATTGTGGAGATTAGGAAATGCAGGCTTAAGCTTATTTTTTAAATATACATTTTAACATTTTTATTTATTTATTTATGTGAGAGAGAGAAAGAGACAGAGAGAAAGAGGCAGAGAGAAAGAGAATGGATGCTCCAGGGACTCTAGCTGCTGAAAACAAACTCCAGACACATGCACCACATTGTGCATCTGGCTTACATGGGTCCTGGGAAACCAAACCTGGGTCCTTTGGCTTTGCAGGCAAGTGCCTTAACCATGAAACCATCTAACCAGACCAAGTTTAATGTTTATTTATCTTCTGTTTAATTTTAAAATGCCAATCAAGATACACAAACATTTGTTGAAAGGCATGGTGGAACATTCCAGTGCCAGGAGTACCAGCTACTGAAAATGGTGAGGCAGGAAGATAGCTAGAGCCCAGGAGTTTAAAGGCCAACATGAACAAAAAAATATACCTTATATGAACTTTAAAAGTAGTATCATATGTTGAAAGGCAATAAAAAAAAAAAGAAAACTACCCAAATTCAAATATCTTACTATGTAGATATTTTTAAACATAATAGTTTTGTAATATTGGTCTGTGAATTTAATCTACTTATGGAAAGCATTTCTCTAATTCAGTGCACAAAACTCTGGTATCCTCCTTCCATGTCATCAAATGTCCTTAAATCTCATGACATACAAGTATTAAGTATTCAGCTTCTGATGTAATTTTCACTGAGTTTGTTTTTGCTATTGCTTTTTATTTGGACCATCTTTCAAAATCTGCCAACAGCTGGACTAGGGTGATGGCCCCTTGGCTCACGTCTTTGCCACCCAAGCATGGGTTCCTAAGTCTGAGTCTCCAGAACCCAATTATAGCTGCAGCAGAAGCAAGAAAATCTCTAAATCCAGTATGTGAAAAGCAAGATGAGAGCCAGAGAAGGGAGTTTCTTGGAGGCAAGCAGCCCTACTAGCCTGGAAAAAAGGCAGTGATGACGGATGAGAGGCCATGCCCCTAATAAGGTGGAAGATGAGGAGCAAAACTCAAGGTTGTCCCCTGACTTCTACTCATGGACTGTGAGACACACACACACACACACACACACACACACACACACACAAATCCTCCTTGCATATTTTAAATATTTAATTAATTAATTAGTTAATTAATTAATTTGCAAGCAGAGAGAGATAGAGAGGGGACAGACAAATGGAATGGGCATGCCAAGGACTCCAGCCACTGCAAATGAACTCTTGATGTATGTGTCACTGTGTGCACCTGGCAGTATGTGGGTACTGGAGAACTGAACCCAGGTGATTATGTTTTGCAAGCAGGTGCCTTAACCACTGGACTATACCTGCAGCCCATTCCCCACATGCTTAAGAAAATTCACACATAGTTGACAGTCTCAAGTATCTGTGCACACAACACTTTAGAGTGATGCTTAAAGTTATAGTGATATTTAAATATAATTTCAAATTCCCAAAAATGACTTAATGACAATTTTCTTCTGTGTGCTAAATTTCTGTAGACATTTAATAAAAAGGAGTGTATGGTAAAGTAAGGATATAAATAAAACTTAGTATTCTCTTTAAACCAAATGCATAATATACAAACATGTGATGAGGCTACTTGATCTACACTCAGCACCAATGCATAGATTTTCTCTTTATTTATATTTGTTGTATGTAACATATATATATATTTGAAACAAGATATGTTGTAAAATGTATATAGAAATTAGCTTGTATGAAAATTAACCTGCAGAGTAGCAGGTTTTCTTGTGTGATTTTCATAGAAACATAGTTTGGTTGGCCATCCCGCCACATTCTCCTCTTCCCATCTCTCTGCTCCTTATGCCACCTTCAGCCCTCTACCCTCAATGTTCCCCCTTCTTTTATCTCACATGGGTTCTGCTACCCTCCCAACTCCTCTCACCTAAAGCCTCCTTCTAGATTCCTGGCCTTTACACAACGCAGTCCCCAATAAACACACATATGTGAAAATTTTTATGGTACCATCCACATATGAGACAGAACATATTATGTTTGTCTTTCTGTGCCTGAATTATCTTGTTCAGTGTAATATTTTCTCGTTCCATTAGATCTCAATATTTAGATCCTGGAGTATTATTGTATGAATTAGGGTCCCTGGAACAGAATACACAGAGAGTGCTGAAGCAAATGTTTGGAAGTGCACTGTGGGATTTGGTGCAGAGGCTGAAGACATGGCAGGAGGTGTGCAAGAATGTGGCACCAACTCTTCCCTCATGTAGACTTCCCACTGGCAAGTTACCCATGATGTTGGGTGTGTTATCTCTTCTGCAAACCCTATATTTTGGAAAGCTATAGGCTACCTTTTTTGTTGTTCCTTTGTATGTATGTTCTGTCTCAAACCATTCTTTTGGATGGAAGAACATTCTGGTTGTAAGGGTTGATTTCCCTGGGTAAGCTAGTATCCCCTTCCTTCCTCAAAGTTCAATGTATTCCTCCAAAAATTGTGAACTTGAATAAGGCTGACCTTTCCCCAAAGAGGGAAGCTTTTTTTTTTTTTTTCAAAATCAAGTATAGATTCACTATGGATTTGAACTATTAGGAACCCCATGGCTTTAGGAACGTTCCTGTGGAGAGCGATTCGTCTTCGTTCCCTCTCTGGCTGTGACCATGGGTGACTATTGTTCTCCTTACGAGAACCTGTGCTGTCATTATATTTGTGTTCAGAATTATCAGAATCCAAGGCCATTTTGTTTGGTGGAAAATCATCTGAAATGCTTGACATCTTTGCATATCTGTGATCACTCCACTGGGGTGATTCTCAAATGTCTCTCAACTGTCTACTGAGAGTTAGTTCTTCATAAAGACCTGAGATTTCACCTACTGGGTCCAGTTTCATTTTGTCACTGACAGTTCTCACCATCCCTATTCCAGTATAGGCACAGTAATGCTCAGGGTTCTGGTGGAGGCCAGTCTCAGATCTACTTGCTGTTTAGGGTGGGATTCTCCATCGAGAGAGAGGTGCTTCTTGAACTCTAATCTAAAGTGCCTACATTTCGGCCACAGGAAGGAAGAAGGGGTAAAGGAGAGTGTACACCTGGTTAAGGGTCTTCTAGAAACCACATATGCCAGTTCCACTCATACCCCCAAAGCCAGGCCATCCATACTGCAGGAAAACCTGGTAAATGTCATTCCACCCTTAGAAAGTGATTTTTCCAGCTATACTTTAGAAGTATCATTGTGTACAAGGCAGAATAGATATTTGGGCACAAATGGAAGTTTTTTCTGATGCCACCTAAATAACCCTAATCATAGTTGGAAGTTGAATCATTTCTTGCATTATGAATATCTGGTATTTTTTTTGAAAAATGTATTTATTTCAATATTAAAATCTTAATGCATAGGTCAAGCAAAAGCTCATGTACATGTATCACAAGATATGTCTAGAATGATCTAATATTTTTATTTGGAAATTTAGACTTACAAAAAATAAACCTCAGTCACAATATAAAAAGTACCCATGTGCCTCTCACCTAGGTTTTACTACTTTTGTCATGTTACATCATAATGGAACATTTGTTGCAACTGAAAACCAACATTAGCACATTATTAACTACTAGCACACCTCATTTGGATTTTCCTAGCTTTTCCATTATATATATATATATATATATATATATATATATATATATATATATATTTCACTATTTATAACTAAGCCAGGTTACAAATTGCATGGGTTATTTCCTTATTCTCTTCTGGTTTGTGAGAATTCCTTAGACTTTCTCCCTATTTTGTGATTTTGACAATTTGAGTGACATATATATATATGTATATATGGCTCAAATTGTCAAATTTAGACTTACAAAAAAATAAATCTCAGTCACAATATATATCAAGCTGACCTGGAATTCAATATGTAGCCTCATGGTGGCCTCAAAGTCACAGTAAGCCTCCTACCTCTGCCTCCAGAGTGCTGGGATTAAAGGTGTGAGCCACCACGCCTAGATTGAGTAATACTTATATATTTTATGAGATTATACTCAGCTACTCAGGTGCAGGGTCTTTCTTAATATTCTCAAATAATTCAAGCACAGTGAAGGTAAGAACAGAATAGTATGAAAGAATCATACATGGAAGGCAGTTTCAATGCCACCACATGGTCCTAATACATGATGATGTCTTACCTATTACAACTTCAGAGTTACATTTCAAAACCAGTAACTTGGAACAGGAAAGGGTTTTCAGCAATTGAAGATACTTCCTTGCTTTATTGCAAAATGGGATGCCCCAGGAATCAATTTTTACAATCACACTTGCTGCAAGCTATCATTGAAGCTAGGTTCTAGATTGAATTTGGGGTATATCTGAGATATTTTCCTACTTTGAACTTTGAAGAATACTTTCCTGGTATACAGATAAGGAGCTTATACTCAATGTTTGGATGCTCAGTATAAATTCACATGAATCTAAAATAAGAAATGGTAAATCTGTTTCTGTCCTCACTATAGTTTGAATATCTAGCATCACTTACTGATCCCAATAGATTCTAAATTCTTGTAATCTGCCACTTCTTTGACACGGCAGAGATATAGTTTTAGATTTAAACTTTGATAAAGACAAGAATCTTGCTTAGTACCCCGACACTAAAACATCCCTCCCATATTTTCCAAAATTAGCAAGACTTCAGAGTTTCCGTAAATGTGGATGCCAATGGCTAACCATGAGAACCACAGGAATCCGTTCCGTAATGACAACATATTTCTTACAGAGTTTCAGATTTAGTAAGTGAAAATTTTTGTTTTGTAAGATGTTTCAAAACTGTACCATAACAAATATAAAATGCACCTTGCTCCTAAATAAATCTATGGTCGCCAAAGCCTTATATTTTAAGAAATGTAGCTATTTTTCTTAAAACTATAAAACATTTTAAAATGTGTACTCTTTTCTCTTAGTTCGTTTTAAAAATGTGTTGTGCTGGAATTTAGTTTTCAAGAAAATATGTCCACAAATGCACACAAGTGTACAGTGTTTTAGGCAGGCTCACATGCATCGGTGTGGCGGTCAAAACACTGGAGCTCCGGTATAGCTTTCCTCCCACAAACAGACCCTGAGAATGGAGCGTGGAAAGGGTGAGTGGGATAAGTCAGAACTGCAGATATATTCTTAAGAAGGTTGATGGCAAGGTCAGTTTTTTTTTTTTTTTTTCTCCTACAAGTCTCCTGGAGTTCATAAACACATTTACTAGATGTAACTATAGATGGCTGGGTCTCTGAAGGGCACATTGCTGAAATATGCTCTCAGTGGATAGACTGTATGTTCTTTCCAGTGAAATCAACCAAAACAAACCAGTGAAATCCAGGATATAGATTGCACCGAGGGACAGGAAGAGATTGCTGCATGCGCTTTGGCTGTGGTAGTTGTGATCTACAGAAAAGGTATACTTTCTGCTACCCTAAGTGATCTAGTTAATTCATAGATGTACTTAGCTACATCTTTGATGAGCATGAGTGCTTATATTTTTCCTGATCAGTATTATTAAAAAAGTCACTAATGGGTTGTATTTGTGTTTTCCACTTAAAAAACAAAAGCAAATTCTGTGAAAGAGAAGGGTTCATATTGCTGTTGACCATGATACATTCACCATGGGAGCTAAACGCTGACATTGAGAAACATTGAGAGCTTCTGGAATGTAATATAAGTAATTCTATTCTCTTCCATTCTTCCATGTAAAATGCTTAAAATTAATATAATCCTGTTAATTTTTTTCCCAGCTAAGCAATGTGCCATGTTCAGAACAGATAAGGTCATTTTCAAGGGACTTTCCCTAGCATTACTCATTCTTACTTTCAAATGCCACTTGAAATCTCATACTTGAATTAGAAGACTGCAGTGTGAAAGGTAGTGGAGACCATGTTGCAGAGGTGAAGGATATGGAAGGAAAATAGATGTTGTTGAAGTCACGGTAAGAAATGATGTGCAGACACGGAGGGACATATCAAAGAGGAGTCAGTGGAAATGGGGGAAGACTGGTTTTTTTTTTTTTCCTATGGCTTTTGGAATTGAGTCAAGGTGCATTGCACATGTGTAAAAATAGACAGGCATTACTACCAAGCCACACTCCCTTGTGTAAATATTTTTATAAATGTGACATATCAAAAATGCTTGTTTATGTTACAGATTATGGTGTACAGCAAAAAAGAATGTGAAGAACTGCACCTGTGGATGCCAGAGGAGTGAACTTAGCTCACTCGAGTACTTTTTTCATCCTGTCTTCATAAACCTGAATTCAGCCTTGAGGACATGTTCAAAAACCATCATCTTTGATCAAATCATCCTAAAACAGCAGAACTTTGGCCCTTTTTGCTAATATTCTATAATTCCCTGCCTCCATTCTCCCATGTTTGGCCACTATCCCACCTTGATTTTCATGTCTCAGCTTATTAAGGCTTATGAGCAACTGTGATCAAGTTGATAGTCTTCCCTAGTTATTGCGATAGTTTGAATGTTTGGACCCACAGACTCAGTCATTCTTTAAATTAATTTATTTTTTATTGACCACTTCCATGATTGTAAACAATATCTCACAGTCACTTCCTCCCTCCCCCTACTTTCAAATTTGAAACTCCACTCTCCATCATATTCCCTCCCCCTCTCAATCAGTCTCTCTTTTATTTTGATGTCATGATCTTTTCTTCCTTTTATCATGGTCTTGTGTAGGTACTGTCAGGCACAGTGAGGTCACAGATATCCCGGCCATTTTGTGTCTGAAGGAGGACATTGTAAAGAGTCCTACCCTTCTTTTGGCTCTTACCTTCTTTCTACCACCTCTTCCTCAATGTACCCTGACCCTTGGAAGTTGTAATAGAGAAGTTTCAATGTTGAGCTCTTCTTTGTCACTTCTTCTCAGCACCACAGTGCCTTCTGAGTCATACCAAGGTCACTACCATCTGAAAAGAGAAGGTTCTCTACTCAGAAATGAGAGTAACATTAATATACGGGTATGAACATTAGGAGAAGTGCTTACTGGGCAGTTTGATGAGCATACTGCATGCATTTAGCCAGACAGCAGCAAATGTTACACATGTAGGGCTCATGACTACCCCTGTGGTAGGTTTTCAGTATAAGGGATGTAGTGATTTTTTATTAAACTTCCTACTTGAGCCCCTAGCAGGCAGAGTACTGATGGAGGGGGTCATGCCACTGGGGGGTGAGTCCAAATCCAGACCTGTCGTGTGTTTTTGGCTACATCTGAATTCCAGCCTAAAGGTGTGGGGAAAGCAGTCTGGGCTCTGATAGTGCATGTTTGATTGCAGGAGGTGTTTCCATCTGCCTGAACACAAGGAAGTAAGCTGCTGCTTCTCCATTGGTCACTTCCCCTGGATCTGTAAACTGAAGTAAACCCTTCCTTACATAGACTGTCTGCTTGCACATTTATCCCAGCAAGTAGGAGTTAACTACATAAGCTCAGCTATGCCACATGCTGTCTATTATCATACTGTTATGTATTTATTTATTTACTTTTTAATATAAATGTAAATATGAAAGGATGAGTAATCCTGATACATGTATGTGTCATTTTACAAACTTTCAAATCTATTTGAATCTACTTCAAATAATTGAATCTACTTCAGCAATTTTAAAATAGTATGGCATTATTTATTATAATCACCATGTAAATGAATTCTGGTAAATGAAGGATAAACTGAGACATTGTAACACATACTTATATGCCATACTTATATAATCTTGAATGTACCATATTAAGTGAAATAAGTAGATCCAGAAACAAATATTGCATGAGTCACATATATGTGCAGTGTGAAGTTTTAAGATCATGGGAATAGAAAAGAGAAATATGATATATAATTATTAGCAGTGTCTTATTAATGAAATTGGAACATTTTATGTTTTTTTTCCCCAATGATAAGCCCATTGATTTTGTTCTTACTATTTTTCTTCTTTATTTATTAATATCATTATCAGTATTTTAGGTAGCTTTGTAATGTGTGCTATCACCATCAGTTTCCATCTCTCATCTTTTTGTGCATTTGTGTCTCTTTGTGTGTATGTGGGTGGGTATGAGTGTGGCCACACACGTACCTCAGCATACACGTGAAGGTAAGAGGACCCCTTTGGGTGTCAGTCCTCATCTTCCACCTTCCTTGAGGCAGGATCTCTCCTTCACTGCTGTGTTCACCAGCTACCCAGTATTGAGCTCCGGGGACATTATTCTGTTCCTACCTCCCTTCTCGTGGTAAGCTTGCTGCGATTCCTGATGCCTGCCACAGCATTCGGTTTTTGACATGGGTTCTGTGGATCCAAAGTCAGGTGCTTAGGCTTGCAGGGCAAGTACATTACCCACTGATTTATCTTCCAGCCCTACATCCTTTGATCGTCCGTCCCTTGTCTGAATTTTGGATCTATTGTTGGTGCTGTCATAGTCCACTACTGAGTTGTCCAGGCTAGTGGAGCCACGAGCTTCCAGAAGAACCTCCTGCGTCTTTCCCTCTTTACCACGGACATTCTAGGATAGCAGACACCCGTTATTGCACCTGGTTTTTCGTTGGTTCTGGGGACTCAAACTCCAATCCTCAGGTATGTGTGGCAAGAACTTCATCTGATGATCAAGCTTCCCAAACTCTCTCAGCCTGTCCTTAACTTACTCCACATTATAAGCCCCGCCATGACAATTGACTCATATCAGTGCTAATAAAAATGCAGAAAATTCTTAATTCAAGTACAAAATGTCCCCATAAGTTTTTGTGAAGTGGATGAATAATTTTATTCATTAAAGCACCTGTGTATAAGTAGATTCAATTCCAAATAACTATGTCATTTATCATCATATTGCATGGACATAAGAAAACACAGATATGTTCTTCTAAATTGCCTGAAGATGTAGGTCAGATGCTTGAAGGATTCCAGTTTCTTGTGCAAGAACACATACTGAGTCCATGAAGAGATGATTTCTGAGATAATTGCCATGCCCAAGAATCTCTCGATGAGAGATGAAAAGCTTCTTTTGTGATTTCTTTCCTGTACCACAATGTCAAAATCTCTAATAAAAGCCGCAGTCTAAAATTTCATTGTCTACGACATTTGTGCTCTTATGTATGGGTCATGTATCTTTCTGTTACAAGAGGAAGAAGACCTTCATCTTTCCCACACATATTCTGTCCTGGAGGCTCATGCATGGATAGGGCATGTTATAAAATCTTGACAGCTCCAAGCCCTCCAAGAACAAAGGCATTACAGAACACATTCTGGCCCCTAGCCCCTCTGCTCCTCCTACAGCATGCCCCCACCCTGCTGGCCTCACCCACAGAGCAAACAGATACTACTGTCCTTATTGTAAATGCGATTGAGACATCACCTTAAAAGTTTAACTTCAAAGATCTGACTCCTTGTTTTGATTTAGCTCAACATTTCTTTGTTCTACTTACCAGTAAATCAAGTGATAACCCCTTATAAGATTCAAGGCTACTAAATGCTTCAGGGCTTACATTTCAGGGAATTTTTATGTTTTATTTCAATCTGGAGGGGGAAAATGTTTGATATTTTTCTCAATATTAAGGTATGGAGAGATAAACCAGAGGGCTATGTTTATGTGTCTGCACCAGTTCACACTGCCAAAGATCAATGTCAATGGTTTTACTCATTTTTGCCTTTAAAACAGTGATCCAAACTATCTGACCTCCCTTAAGAATTAAGCATTTCTCCATCATAAACCAAGAATAAGAAATAAAGGCAAATGATTATAAAGAAAAACTTACTCTTGTGATCCACAAAATGAGATAGTATAGCAAACTTTTGATAGTAAGATGTTGGAAGGAGGAGATAGAAAGTTTTGTTTCTTTTTGTTGTTGTTGTTTTATTTTTATTTATGAAAGAGAGAGAGAGAATGGGTGCACCAGGTCCTCCACCACTTCAAGAGAATATGAGACACATGTACCACCTTGTAGATTTGGCTTACATGGGTCCTAAAGAGTCAATCCTGGATCCTTTGGCCTTTCAGGCTAATGGCTTAAGCACTAAGCCATCTCTCCAGCTCTAGTTTTTTTTTTTTTAATGTTTATTTTTATTTATTTATTTGAGAGAAAGACAGAGAGAGAGAAAGAAAGAGGCACATAGAGAATGGGTGCATCATGGCCTCCAGCCACTGCAAATGAACTCCAAATGCGTGTGCATCTTGCTTATGTGAATATTGGGGAATCAAACCTTGCACCAGGGTCCTTAGGCTTCACAGGGAAATGCCTAACTGCTAAGACATCTCAACAGCCCTTTAAATATATATTTTTAAAGTTTTATTTATTTGAGAGAGACAAAGACAGGAGGAGACAGAGAGAACCTAGTTTTGTTTTTATATTTCTATTTTTTGTGTTTGAACTCACTCTTCATTTCTTTCTCACAATGTCATTTAAAGTCAGCTTTCACGTCTCATGGACTAGACACTAAGATGGTTGGGGAGGGAGAGGAGGGCAACAGAGGGGTGGGAAACACAAATCTAGACCCAAATGCCAATGGTACCATAAAATTCTACTTCCTAAAATTCAGACCAAATGGCTGAACCTTCACCTGGCCCTTAGAGGGAACAAATGAACCACAAGACACTGGAGTAGGTATGATGAACAGTAACCTTAATCTTCTACAGCTTCCCGCCCTACCTCTCTCTCTCTCTCGCTCTCTTCTCTATAGCTCTTGTATATTAGTTATCTTTTTCCTCCTTTTCTTAGTGGGCACTGACTGGTAACTTCCAGTACCAGCATGTGGCTATCATCCACAATGAGCTTTTGATCAGAGAAATGTTCAGTGTTTCCTAAAAGAAAGACATATTTCTGTCAGAGTACTTGATGACCCACCAAAGGTTAGTGGTAAGACCCTACTGCTGAAGACATCTTAGGTGTTTGACACATAAAATGGAACGGCATGGCTGGAAGCTGGAAGAGAGTCAGTCCCCAGACACTCAGTGCCTCTTATGCCAGAAGGTGCTATGTGGGCGACTGGGGGAAAATGACCAATATCTGTACAAGCAACTCATGGTCTAACCTACAGAAAATAACCTGCTGTGATGCCCACACAAGTGCAATAATGGCACATAGCCATGGTGGGGAACCAACTGCTCATGATTTGGCTAACTGATCCCCTCAGTGGTATAGGACCCGTCGCCGAAGGTGGGAAACAAGTCAGAACCATATCCAAACACAAGCCCACTCTCCATTGCCAAGCTACCATCAATCGTGGACTACAAGGGGCTTACACCTATTAAATTCTCTATAAAAAAATGTAAGGGTTATCTCATTGGTCCTGGTGCTAACTTACTCTCTGTTGGAAAATCTGCTTCTGTTTTTCAGATAGATGTAGATCCTAAGGAGAGAGCCACCCCATCATACCTCAAAAGGGCCCTGGCTGAAACTAACAAAAATTGGCAAAACAAGCAAGGGTGCTGTTTTCCTGGTGCACTGGATACCAGCACAAGAGTGAAGGAGATCAACACAGAGAAAAATCAACACCTACCAAATCAGATAGCCAGAGACCCAGAGGCCCCCAACACCTCATCACTGAAGCAGACCAAAAATGAACCCAACATATCTCAGGGAAATTTTGCAGAAGAGGGGGCGGAAAGAATGTCAGAGCCACATGTTGGGTCATGATATGCAGAGATATTTATCGTACCAATAACTGTGGGCTAACTCCACAATGCAGGACCCACATACCTCAACAAGGAGGGGCCAATGGTGAGGGGGTAGGTCACGGATGAGCCTAATAATGGAACCAAACTGACTGTATTTGCTGAATACAAAACTAATTAATAAAAAAATTAAGATAAATAAATAAATAAAATCAGCTTCCAAAAGCTTTTACTTTCCTGCTGGTTTTGAGAGCAAGTTAGAAGGTGGATGAAGCTAGACTCCACTGTCCAAGAAGGACAGCAGCAGTGAGGGCCAGGCAGCTGGACAAAGCCCTGTGTTCTCTTGGAGCATCTTTAAACACACATAGTGCACAACACAAAGGACTCTTAACTCTGTGGGGAAGGCGTCCTTTCTCCCTCAGTGCTTCTGGGAAATAAGTCTGAGTCACGTCTGTTGCTTGATTACTAATCTGATCAAGTTGAAACCATTATTTAGCTGTCATAATTCCTCATGTTAGAGTGTCTGGTCTTTTTTGTCTGTTTCTTTTAATTAATATTTACATACTTTGCATGTGACATAACATATAAATGAATTGCACACTATAAGTATATTTGCTGTAATTTCTAGATTACATCATTTTGATTATCATCATTTTACAAAATATAAATGCATGAAGAGTAATTAAACCATATTGAGGCTGCTTTTCATTTGGAGCATGAATTTGTATCCATCTGATTCTTCACCATCCATTGAAAAACTTTATTGTATTCAATATTAAACCTTAATCTTTAATATTAATTAAATTAATATTATATAGGGTCAATAGTTCTTATAATTTAAAAAATTGATAAATTATTTTTCTTGTCCAATATGCAAAATGTATTTTATGTACATCTCATTAAATGCCCTTGACTTAGAATTTTCTGTCTCATTTAGATATTTCCACCAACTATAATTTATGACTATATAGGAAGAAAAAAAGTGTGTAAGGGCAGTTTTATCAAGGCAGGGAGAGCATCGCAAGAGCAGGAACCCAGTATCACATTGTCACATCAGCAGAAAGGAAGTACAAAGAGCTTTTTCTTTTTTGAATTTTTTAATTGTTTTAAAGGCAAGGTCATGCTCTAGCCCATAGTGGAATTAACTATGTAGTTTCAGACTGGCTTCAAGCTCACGACAATCCTCCTACCTGAGTGCTGGGATTAAAGACTTGCACTACTACCATGCCTGGCTAGCTGTCTTTTTATTTATACAGTCCAAGAAAATCCCTCATCCACACAACAAGAGATTTATTTCCATGGTTTTAAATCTTGCCAAGTTGACAACCAGAGATTAATCATCACATGTATGAATATTCTTTTACACATAGCTTAAAATTATACTATATTTATTCTCTTGCCTCCCTGTGTTTTGAATAAGAACTGTCATTTGAGGTCAGGTGTAGAATTTTTAATTTAGCAGTTTTATGTCTCTGACTCAAAAGCCTTCAAGTTAATATACCACAAATTTTGGAATATTGGCTTATAATAGTAAAAATAAATATAAGTAAACATTTGACTGAATGATCATTTAATTTCACTGAATTTGTATACAAGAACTAATTATTGGATTGGTTGTTTGAAATTAGGCCCATAATTATTCTTTCTATTTTTGTTTGTTTGTTTGTTTTTGTTTATCAAGGCAGGATTTCATTCTAGCCCAGGCTGAACTGGAATTCACTACATAGTCTCCCAAGTACTGGGATTAAAGGTGTGTACCACAATATGCAGCTTTATTCTATTTTTTTTTTAGTTCAAGTAACATTCACATATCATTGGGCAGCCTAGGTATATTATTTTATAAGTCATTTACATATCATTTCCAAGAACAAATATATGTACATCATAAAAAATAAAACAGTAATTTTTTTTACTTATAAGTGAGAGATTACCTCTGTTAATTTTCAAAGCTATGAATTTCAGATTTATCTTCACACGTCATTTGAGTTGCCATTGATTGCATGTAAGACTACCATGCACAAGGAATAGGTTATCAAATCCTACCCTAAAATGGTAGGTATGATTATATTTATTTCACTACTGACAACCTTGAGTTCAAAGGGGATAATTTACCACTCCAAGATTACACATCCATGTCCTCTTATTGAGATACTTTGGCCCATATAAACATTTACAACTTTGTAACATTGACATGGCACTATTATGTATGAAGTTCACACACAAGAACTGCATAATCATATTACCAAAAAAAAAGCAAAATAAAAAAAATGCATGATGTTACCTTATTACAGTTTTGCAGCAGGCCACATTCCTATCTAGCCTGAACTGTCCTCCACCAAATGCTGCCCTTGGATTACAAGCTGGATGCATCTACATGGCCCTCCATAAAGCTAAGGTAAAGAAGAGGCTTTAACTTTGAAATGCCTCTGATTTCTAGTGAGTACTTAGAAGAGATATAGAGTAATAGTCATCCATATGTTCTGAAGGGCCATAGCAAAAGAAATAAATTAATTAAGTAGGTAAGAGTGGAAGACATAGTTCATTTGGTGTGATAGCCAGATTGCAAATGGATTCAAAGTCAGAAGGCCCTGCTGCTAGAGCAAACACATTTATGTGCCTGCTCCTGACTCCTCAGCAACAAGAGTCTCCATAGGAACAAGCTGTCAAGGGAGACTTGCAGTATACAAGAGCTGTTTGTTAAGGGAAGTTGAGCCAAAGAGGAAGGATGCATAGAGCAATGAATTGAGGCTCTCCAGTTACATCTCTCCAAAAAAGGGATGTAAGTGAATAGACTGAATCTGGCCAGTAGTATATCTAGAGAAATTCCCAGCACAAGAACTGGAAAAAAAAACAAAAAACAAACTAAAAGAAAGGCAACTCTGCTTGAAAGCATGTATTTTTAGAGTCAACATTAAAATGCTATTTTAGTTAAGTAATTAAATTAATGAATTAAGGTAATTATATCATTGTTTTTATAATTACTTATTTTATTCCTTGAAAATAAACTCAAGGTTAGTTTTCACATTCTCTGAGGCTATTTTTCACATTTGCTCTAAATAAAATACTGTCTTCAGGATGTGCAAAATGTAGAATTTAAAAAATATTCGCTGGCCTGCAAAATTTGATAGCTTAGGCATTAATTTAGAAAATGATTTGTAGCTCATAAAATAATATGCTAAATAATTCAAGTTAAAAAGTTTCCTGTGAAATCCATTAAATTGTCATCCTTTGATAAATTAATGTTGCCTGTTTCATACTCTGATTTCTCGTTACTTTACAAAGTACTGGACTAGGTGATTAATATAAAATAGAAATCCCCAAAAATATATGAGTATGTGTGTGCATGGTGTGACAGTGAAGCTATGAACTATATTAGGTCTGATTCACTTATCAAAAGTATATATCAGAGTTGCTCATGTAACATTTTCATAACAACGATGTGCCTCTGTCTCTTCAGACATCCTAACATGGCCTCATAAATCCATACCATCTAGGCAAGAAAATCATGTGTGATCCCTCATGCACTGAGTGTGTATTCTGTCGTTCCCTGCTGCAGATATGGCTCAGCAGCTAAGGTGCTTGCCAGTAAAGCCAGAGGACCCAGTTTCAATTCTCCAGTACCCACACAAAGCCAGATGGACAAGGTGGTGCATGCATCTGGATTTCACTTGCAATGGTTAGGAGGCTTTGATGTACCCATTCTCTCTTCTTTTCTCTCTCTCTATTTCTCTCTCTCCCTCTTTCTGTTTCTCTCCCTCTCTCCAATAAATAGATAAATACATGAAATATTTTTTTAAATCTTTAAAAATATATTTGCTAATAACACCATTAAAAGGCACACACACACATCTGGAGTTCATTTGCAGTGGACAGAGGCCCTGGTATTCCCATTCTCTTCATCTCTATCTGCCTATTTATCTATATCATTCTCTCTCAAATAAATAAAAAAAAAATGATTTTCTAAACAAATTTTTAAAAGTTACCTGTAAAATGATTAATATGATACTGAAGATAAGCAAGCAACATAGTTTTTTTTATGTAAGGATATTTTAAAACAGTGTGCATCTGCTTTACTCAGTGTTTTTTTTATAATTTTAGAGAGAGAGAGAAACAGAGACAGAGAGAGAGAATTGGTGTGCCAGGGCTTCTGCCGCTACAATCAATCTGTGAATCCTTGTGCCACCTGGTGGGCATGTGTAACCTTGCATTTGCCTCACCTTTGTGTGTCTGGTTTATGTGTGATCTGGAGAGTTGAACATGGGTGCTTAGGCTTCACATACAAGCACCTTAACTGGTAAATCATCTCTCCAGCCACTCACTGAAATTTTGAGACAGTTGCTCAATTAATTTTGTAATTTAAATTAAAAAATAATTTATCAGGCTGGAGAGATGGCTTAGCAGTTAAGTGCTTGCCTGTGAAGCCTAAGGAGCCCAGTTAGAGGCTCAATTCCCCAGGACCCACGTAGCCAGATGCACAAGGGGGCGCACGCATCTGGAGTTCATTTGCAGTGGCTGGAAGCCGTGGTGCACCCATTCTCTCTCTCTCTCTCTCTCTCTCTCTCTCTCTCTCTCTCTCTCTCTCCCTCTTTCTCTGTCACTCTCAAATAAATAAATAAAAATAACAAAAAAATTAAAAAATAATTTATCAACCTATAAAAAACATGCCCAAAACAAAATTAATTGCTATAGTCTACGTTTGTAGCATAATTAATTGTATGGTATTAAGGGAATTTCAAGAATTACTAATGTTGGCAACAAATGTCCATATCTCAAAATTACAATACCCTTTGATGCAAAGATTATAAAGTTATAGAGACATAGAGTTTGAAGGCTCTGCTTTATGCCACCTGTGTGCAGGCAAAACAGATATCAAAGAAAATATCCTTTCCTTTCTTCTTGTGAAAAAATATCCTAATCTTTGGGAATGCCTTTTTTTGCTATAGTATATAATTTCATGAGAATACGAATGTATAAACATGAAAATTATATATATCCACAAAAACTAAAATTCATAAATTATATTCATAAAAAAGAACAAAAGAAAGTATAATGAATGGGATTGAGTGAGAGTCTTTTAACCTGTAAGGTTAAGTTAGTGTTGCATCTTGGATCAGAAATGTCCCTTACAGGCCTGTGGCTGAGCTTTGGTCACTAGTCCTGGGCACTATGGCAGGTGGGGCTCTTTAAGAGCTTGGGGCATTTAGATGACTGGGGACATCTCCTCACAGGGGATTGTGGGATTCTGCTTTCTTCCTCCTTTTTAGAGCCTATCAAGAGATTGGTTTTGCCATAGCCAGCAGTGATGGGGCCAGCCATGGACTGAAAGTTCCCAAAATGGTTACAACCAACCTTTTCTGTTTATAAAGTTTTTTTTTTTTTTTAAAGTAAGTATTACAGTAATGGATAATTGAATAACATAGTGTTTTGTTAAAAAAAATAATGTTATGAGCAGACAAATTTAAAGAAACATATTAATTTTATAAGAGATTTAGTGTTCCATTAAAGCATGTCACTACTGATGAGCTGTATATAAAATTCCTCCATATATAATCTGCACTGCCTTCTACCTGCACAGGGTGAAACAAAACATGTTATGAGGATGGAGAAGGACAGAGATGTTTCATTTCTGAATGAAGTAGCTGCTAGTTAAAATGGATCCATATGCCATCCTGAGTTAGACTTTGTTTTTGTAAAAAGAATGTTATCTTCACTCCCATCCTTCTCTCTTTCCATTTCCTCTATCTCCTTTCCTTTTCTTTCCTTTCCTTTCCTTTCCTTTCCTTTCCTTTCCTTTCCTTTCCTTTCCTTTCCTTTCCTTTCCTTTCCTTTCCTTTCCTTTCCTTTCCTTTCCTTTCCCTTCCCTCCGTCTTTCTCTCTCTCTCTGTCTTTCTCTCTCTCTTTTTCTTTGTTTGTGCTGGAGGTCTCACACAAAGCCCCCTATCATTTTTTTTTTCTTCAAGTAGTATGTAATTATTATTTCTTTTGCACTGGAAAACCTCTCAATATATTTTGTACAAATAAAGTCTTTACACCACAAGGATAAAATATGGCAATTGTTTTCCTTAGACAAGAACGACTTGAGTGAAGTTTTGAACAACACAGCATTACTTCTGCAGTCAAAAATCAAGAGATTAAGAAAACCATGGGAAGGAAATTTTAAACCCAAACATCAGTTTTTGCCATAAAAATTACTACAGGCGAAATCAAGTTCTCATTATTTTTTAAATGGTGTTTTGGAATGCAACCTAGAAGTATTTACAATCCTAGGGAATGTTTTATTTTCTTCTTTGTCAATGATAAGATCACTTCTCTCATGGGGCCTCCCAAGTTGATGTGACCTCTTGCTACTGGCAGATAATGACAACTTTGCAGGTTTTGTACCAGCTCAATCACCCAGTGAGATCCTTATATCGAGTTCTCTGTCCTGAAGGAAGAGAATAGTCTGAATCAGTCTGCTAGGTTGCCCACACAGCGGGACTTCTCAGTGTCTTACAAGTCTAATTTACTTAACAGGTTAGCAGGGGCAGTTTAACGAACTTCTCATCATGTCACATTTGGGATTTAGTAACAGATCTGTTATTTTAACAACTGCATTCGTTACTTTCAAACTGTGCTCCCTGTGAATTTATTTATTTTTCCTTTACCTTGGAAGTGATTAGAGTGAGAATATGTCTACAAAATTGATTTCCTAAAGATAAATCATATCTATTTTGTGGAAATATTAATTATGCATGGGCGATTTAGATATTTGTCTTTTTTGTTTGTTTGAGGAAGGTATTTGCTCTAGCCCAGGCTGACTTGGAATTCATTATGTAGTCTCAGGGTGGCCTTGAACTCATGGCGATCCTTCTACCTGTGCCTCCAGAGTGTTGGGATTAAAGGTGTTCGCCACCATGCCCAGCTTTAGATGTTTGTCTTTTTATCATGTTTGCACTTTCATTCAGAACCATTCTCAAAATTACTATGAAATATCAATTGAAGGGCTGGAGCATCCCTCCAGCTTAACGGTTAAGGTGTTTGCCTGCAAAGCCAAAGGATCCCGGTTTGATTCCTCAGAACCCATGTTAGCCAGATGCACAAGGGGGCACATGTGTCTGGAGTTTGTCTGCTGTGGCTGGAGGCCCTGGCACGCCCATTCTCTCTCTCTTTCTCTTTCTCTGTTAAATAAATAAATAAATATAAATATATTTTTAAGCTGGGCATGGTGGTGGTGCCCGCCTTTAATCCCAGCACTCTGCAGGCAGCAGTAGGAGGATCACCATGAGTTCAAGGCCACCCTGAGACTCCATAGTGAATTCCAGGTCAGCCTGGGCTAGAGTGAGACCCTACCTCAAAAAACAAACAAACAAATGAAAAAACAAAAAAAAACAAAAAAAGAAAAAAAAACAGTAATTAAATGCCAAGTAAATTAAAGCAGCAAATCAAAGACTTCCTTTACTCCTCAGTCTTGACCCATGACTGAGGAATTCAACACAGATTTTGGAAGACCAGCCTTCCAGGGCCCAGAGTGTCCTTGCTAGAGTCCACAGAGAGAATCCCATGCTTTCATCCTCAGGCAGCACCCAGACTCATAGAAGGGGATGTCACTCTGCACGCAGTGAGTCATTGCGCTCTCCCCAAGCCCCTGACCAGTGTGGCTCTGAGATGGCGTGCAGACGAAGAGGTAGATATAAGGGTCTAGAATTCCAAAGCATTTCCAAAATACTGAGTTCAGTTGACCTGGTGGAAAAAAAAAAAATGACATCAGCACAGTTGGAGTTATACTGTATTGATAGAGATTATGGGATCTGGAGGACAGAGAAAAAGGACGATGAAGAAAAATCAATAGCCTCTTTGAAATGTGGGATACCACTAGGTGAATTGCTTTATGTATAGTGGGAATGGAAAAAGAGAGCAAGAGAAATCTAAAAATAGAAGACACATGTGTAATGTCGAGATTCACTACTTGTAGGTTCACGTTGCGTTTTGTCCTTTCCTTAGATCCAGTGCCTTCTCATAACACATTTTTTTTTTTTAAATAGAAGGTAGTTCTGTGGGGATCTGGTATAATGGGACTGTTTGATGTAATTCAAAATAGGCATTCCTCCATTCCTAGATGAATAACATTTGTGGGCTACCCTATTTTTCTCAGGATGTCACCACAGATGTGCACATCACCCACTTGATTCTCACTGATAATGTTCATTTTGATCAGCTTAAAACAAAAAAAAGAAACATTTTTCATTTTCTCTATCATGACTTTCTTTTCACTTAAACAACAATGAATACATCTGTGATAAAATCTAGAAACACACACACATGCTAATCCTTTTGAAAATTTCTAGTGCATGGAAGGAAATTCCTCTCCTGAGCCAAAGTTATGATTAATTATAGTTTTATTTCTGTTCTAGAAAATTTTATTAACTTTGAAAATTTAAATATAGGCTTAAATTTAGGCAATTTTGCCAAGAGTGATTGCACATGTCTATAACCCTGTCACTCTGGAGGAGGAGACAAAATGATGACCAAGAGCTTGAGGCTAGCCTGGGCTATCTAGTGAGTCTGAGGCCGGCCTAAAATACACAAGGAAATTCTATCTCCAAATAAATAAGTAATTTAAATAATTTTGAATATTACCAATTATGATTTCCTTAGAGTTGGTATTTCAATGAATTTTTAGTTTAAGAAATAATGTCGGACTTCCAGCCAAGATGGTGGCCGCCTAGCTGCGCTGCTAATCCTGGGAAAAGAAAGGCAAGACATTAAGGGTTTTCTGGGTCTTCTTATCAGTGGGAGGACCTAGTGGGGAGGGGGTAACAGGGAATCTGGATCCACCCACAAGCGGGTAGACCACCCCTAACACCAAATAGCCGTCACCGCGCAGCCTCTGTGCTCTGATCACGTGCTGATCGATCCCTGCATGAGGAAGCTTAAACTGCTCTGTACACTTGCCCACATTACTGTTCCGTGAACTCAGTCCCACAGCAACTTCCACACAAGCCCAGACTGTGTCTCTTGCTTGCGCTGCTCAGGTACCCTCCCCTTACTGTCTGCTGAGCCTGCCATCCTACATTCTTCTGTGGTGGGGGAGCACAGACTGTGTTCCGGGTCCCAGTGTTCCCAGCCAGAGTTTGGGCTGCTTTAGGGCTTTGTACCTCAGTCCCCCTCCAAGCTCCAATGCAGGCAGCTTTGGTGCATTACCGCTTGAGAATTCAGGCAACTTTGGCGCCCCTGTCAGGCAGTAGATAGGTGGCTTTGGCAAGTGGGAGCCAAAGCCCAGGCTGCTTGGCAACTGCCCCAAGCTGCCTCAGATTCCCATTGCACTAGAGCCCAGGCTGATCCATCCAACTCCGTGCCCATACACTGTCATGGGCAGACCACAGCACAAAAGAAATAACATGAAAAATCAAATGCAAGAAAACCCAGTTAGACTACCCAGTCCTACAATGAATGCATCTAACCCAAACATAGAAGAGTCATTAGGATCAGAGCATCAAATTGAAGCTATGAGCAATGCAACCCTGACCAGCCTACTGGTGGAACTTGCAGGAAAGCAACAAAGGACCGATAATCATGTGGATGCTACCATCACTAAGCTAGAATAATTTGATAATAGATTGGAAGGAGTTCAAAGAGAGTTAATAGAATTGAGGGAGAGTGGAAAAAAAAAAGGACCTTAAAAATCAGCTGGCCATACTAAATGAACACATAAAGGAATGCAAGGATGAATTCCAAGAATCATCAAGAAAATAAGAAAATGATGTGAAAAGGGAGCTTGACAGAGCAATGGAAATGATACATAGAAAAGTAGTAGAAAATGCAAACTTAATTAAACTAGTCCAAAACTCTCTAGAGGCTCTCAAGAATAGAGTCAGCGAAGTGGAGAATAGAAACTGTGATCTGGAAGACAAGATGGAAGAAAAAGTTCGAGAGTTCAAAAACTTCAGTAAGTTCAAAAGTTCCTGTGAACAGAACATGAGAGAATTATGGGATACACTTAAATGTCCTAATATCAGAATCATTGGAATACCAGAAGGAGAAGAATTTCAGACAAAAGGCATGGAGAACTTATTTAACAAAATATTTGATTAATAGCTAAGAGCTGGAATCAATCCAGATGTCCATCACTAGAAAACTGGATAACTAAGATGTTGTATATCTACACAATGGAATTCTACACAGCAGTAAGAAAAAATGACAAAGAAATTTGAGGAAAAATGGGTGAACCTGGAACAGATCATTCTCAGTGAACTTACCCAATCACAGAAAAAAAAAAATCACCACATAGTCTCACTCACCTACAGCACCTAACCTGAATCTACCAAAGATACCCTACTCACACAGCAAGCATCTCATGAACTATACACTAGGCTGGATGGGGAGGGAGAGGAGGGCATCGAAGGGGTGGGAAACACTAATCTAGACCCAAACGGCAATAGTACCATAAAATTCTACTTCCTAAAGGCAGACCAAATGGTTGAACCTTCACCAGGCCCTTACAGGAAACACCTGAACCACAAAACACTGGAGAGGGTAGGATCAAGTCTAACCTAAACCTTCAACATATGCTCTTTCTCTCTCTCTCTCTAACTCTTGTACATTCGGTTATATTTCTCCTCATTTTCTTAGTGGGCACTGACCTGTAACTCCCAGTACCAGCATGGGGCTATCATCCACAATTAGCTTTTGATCAGAGAGATGTACAGGGTTTCCTAAAAGAAAGACAGATTTCTTTCAAAGTACTTGATGACCCACCAAAGGTTAGTGGTAAGACCCTATTGCTGAAGACACCATATGCAGCTGACATGTAAAATGGAATGGCATGGCTGGAAGCCAGGAGAGAGTCAGTCCCCAGACATTCAGGGCCTCTCATGCCAGAAGGTGCTACGTGGGCGATTGGGCAAATGACTGATATCTGTCCAAGCAACTCATGGTCCAACCTACTTAGCAATAAATAACTGGTTGTGATGCCCACACAAGTGCAATAGTGGCACAAAGCCATGGTGGGGAACCAAATGCTCTTGATTTGGCTAACTGATCCCCTCAGTGGGATGGGACCCATAGCTGGAGCTGGGAAACAAGTCAGAACCATATCCAAACATAAGCCCTCTCTCTAATATCAAGCTACCATTAATCATGGGCTACAAGAGGGCCTACACCTATTAAATTCTTTATATAAAAAAGTAAGGGTATATTATTTGCCCTAGTGCTAACTTAATCTTCATTGGAGAATCTGCCTCTCTTTTTCAGATAGATGCAGATCCTAAGGAGAGAGCCACCCCATCATACCTCAAAAGGGCTCTGGCTGAAACTAAGAAAAATTGGCAAAACAAGCAAGGGTGCTGTTTTCCTGGTGAACAGGATACCAGCACAAGGGGGAAGGAGATCAACACAGAGAAAAATCAACTCCTACCAAATCAGAGAGTTAGAGCCTCAGAGGCTTCCAACTGAAGCAGACCAAAAAAGAACCCATCATGGCTCAGGAAAATTTTGTGGAAGAGGGGGCGGAAAGAATGTCAGAGCCACATGTTGGGTTAGGATATGCAAAGACATTTTTTAAAAATTTTTATTAACATTTTCCATGATTCTAAAAAATATCCCATGGTAATTCCCTTCCTCCCCCCTCAAAGACATTTATTGTACCAATAACTCTGGGCTAACTCCACAAGGCATGACCCATATACCTCAACAAGAAGGGGCCAATGGGGAGGCTGTAGGTCACAGATGAGCCTAATAATGGTACCAAACTGCCTGTATTTGCTGAATAGAAAACTAATAAAAAAAAAAAAGAAATAATGTCATATGTTTGAGAGGAAAAGTAACATTTCTAAACCTAACATCCTGCATTTTATCTTTAAATTTCTGTAATTTGCATCTTAAAGTATTATTCCTCTATTATATATGCCTTTGGAAGTCACTAGTCATGTGAAAATATTGACTTACAACATTAATGATTCATATGCATAGAGACAAAAACAAAATGACCATATAAATTATGAACATTATTGTTTTATTTCTAATTAAAACATTTATGTATCATCAATAGTATATTCAAGCATATTTAATCAAATTTAATAAGCCAAAGCCTGGCATGATGGTGCATGCCTTAATCCCAGCACTCAGGAGGCAGAGGTAGGAGGATCATGGTGAGTTCAAGGCTACCCTGAGACTTCATAGTGAATTTCAGTTCAGCTTTGGCTAGAAGAACGCACTACCTCAAAAAAAAACCCATAATAATAATAATAATAATAATAATCATAATTTACATATTTGGGCCAACTATTTAAGTTAAAGTATATTGTTATTGTATGCATATAGAACATATTTGTTAGCATATGGCTGTGATTTATGATCCTTATTATTTAGATATAAGTTTTCATATGCATATTTGTTTCATAATCTTCTGTTTTTACAGGTGGACCCAATGTTACCAACACATCTCTGAAGGAAAATTCAGGCTGAGAAGTGGCCAGATGTTTCCAGACAATGTTGATCATGTTCAATGGGGTTTCATTCAAATAAAGCAAGCCGATGTTTTGTCTGGAGTAAATTATTTACATAATCTAATCAGTCAAAGTTTATATTCAGAGGCAGGTGGCCCTGTTTGAATATCTCCTTCAGTAATCTTGCTGACATTTCATCACCACTGTAGCAGCATGTAGGGACAAGACCCTGAGAGGTAATTAGGGCCTGAGGGTCTCACCTCTCACTATTGCTGCTAGCCTGGGAATGAGATCCGGAAAGGGCATGGGATCAGTTTGCATCCTCCCCATCTCCTGTTGCTCACTTGCCATTCTGCCATGTTGCTCCGTAGCATTAAGGTCTCACAACATGTTCACACCAATGCTCTGTTCTCTCAGGAGACCAGTAATGTAAACCGATGCACTTCTAGTACTTATAAATTACTTAATCCATGATATCTGCTGTAGCAGCAGAAAAATGTTCTAAATCAGAATATTAATGAAGTGCAGTGTGGCAGTTACCATGTTGTGACTTGGACAAAACACCTCCCCCAACGTAAGTTTTGGAAAATAAACGGTTTGTTCCTGGCTTATGTTTGCAAAGGGAAGTTTCATCATGACAGGGAAAGCAAGACAGGAGAGACAGCTGGGTGTCCCATCTCTACAGCGACCAGGAGGAAGGAGGGGGAGCATGCTCTACCTGCGCAGCCACGAGCTCTGCTGGGCTATAATACCACAGCGCCCACTCCCAACAACCAGCTCATTAATTACAAGTCCTATATCTTTCTCCCCTGCTGACTTAAAGGATCATAGTAATATTGAGCCTTTTGAGTTCTACTGACTTTAAGGGTTTCTTACATCACAAGACAGGGCTGGATGTCTGTCTTCATGGAGGATTGTTAAGCTATACCCAAGCAATTCATTTTAGCAACTATTTTCAGTGAGAGCAAAATAATGAGCCTTAATAAATTTATGAATAAAATATTTCACACTGACAGTAGAGAGGCTCCTTGGGAATTTGTGGTATGACAATGCCTTTCTACAATGTTAAACTTTTCTCTACTGGATAATTTTGATAGAAAATGCAATGAGAAAATACTGTTACATTTGCACAATGTTAACTTCTAATTATAGGAGTCATTACGCCACTGGTTTCCAACTTGGCTAGTCTTTGTAAACAAAGACAGTGGCTTTGTTCCAGAAAATGATCCCAAAGTGGGCAGTAGGCTCAATTTGGTTTATAAGCCAGACTTTACTGATTCCTGAGATACAAAACCCTCTACTGGATACTAAAGGACATGTAAATAAATATATGATTCTGAATCTCAAAACATTCATAAGCTGGTATCATAATTTAATAATTTGCCATGTAAATGACATTTTTGATGAACTCTAAACAAGTGATATAGATAGAGTCAAAGACAGGAATGCATAACTGAAATAATAAATGTGGTCATATGCTTTAAATAAGGAAACAGAAAAATACATTGTTACTATTTTTAACCAATCAGCAATATGCATTAGTAATATTCAAGAATTAATTATGCTGGTAAATTTACAAATATGTGAAAAATAAAAGTTTGTATTATAAAGTTATAAAATCAAAATATGATGTATTTAGATTTTATTTATTATTATTGAAGTATACTATCCTCACCATTCTTGATAATCATTGTACTACCTAGGAGCAATATCCATTTATTTTCTTTGATAACAATATTTTTGATAATTTTAAAATGGAGTCATCTAACCTTTAGCCCAGTTTTCAACATTTTGGGGCTATCTCTTCATTCACCACAATACAAATAATTATTGTGCCTTTTTCCCCAACAATTTACTTATGCTAGTATCCCCAGAAAAATAGGAATTCTCCCATACAATTTATTGAAGATTCAGAGTCCCAACCCAAGAATTAGGGGCAATTTTATGAATAACCCACAATATCTATACTATTTAATATAAAGTATCCATATTAGTGGTGGTAGTATCTTGTTTCAGCCAAGAAATTTGGCATGAATATGCACCAAAGAATAACTAACAAAATAGTTTCTTTAAATATTCACAAATAAAACTACCACACACTATATGTTTTGAGTGAAGAGGGCCTGTTGTAAGTCATAGTGAACATTGCAATGTCACAAAACTATTTAAGGGGAACAGAACTGTGCATTGACACACAGTTGGTCTTGGTTCTCATCCAGTCTCAGGAGGTATATTGTGAGCAACCTTCTGGAGGTTTAAAAAATATAGAAGACAGTAATGTACTCTTAGATCTTTTCTTTTTTTTTCTTCTTTTTTTTTTTAACAAACTGAGGTTTCACAGGTATGTGTTTTTATGACAAACAGAGAAGAGTTTCTGTTTTCAGCAAAACCAAGTTATATTTATTTTTAGTGAAAATTTATAATTTTTAAGTAACAAAATGAAAATGCATTCAACCATCAAAAAAAAAAAAAAAAACAACTAAATCCAGATGTGGTGGTGCACACCTTTAATCCAAGAACTAAGGAGGCAGAGGTAGGAGGATCACCATGAATTCCAGGCCACTCTGAATCTACATAGTGAATTGTAGGTCAGCCTAGGCTAGAGCCAGACCCTACCTCGAAAAACACCAACAAAACAACAATAAGAAAAGACAATTAATAATACATTGGAAAATTAAGTAGAATTGGTGATTTATGTGTTCTCATGGAAATACCTTTTCTTACCACAAAGAAAGACAGAAGAGATGAACACCTACTGTTTTTGAGCTCTCTGACATCTCTACAAGAAGGAAGATAATTCATGGGGAAACAAAACTTCCTGAGATATCTACAATAAATTCTCACATCTAAAAGACATTTTTTCTCTAAGGCTTCCTCTTTCCATTCATCTAGTTCTTCCCCCCTCCCTTTCTTTGATCTTTCATTATTACCTTTCCATTTTTATTTTACTTTTACATATGTCAGTTTTAACTATATGTGATGATTAAATTCTCTATCTTCCAAATTACAACTCTTATTGTTATTATTTTTTTTTTTTTGAAAAGAGCTTAAAGCAAAAACTGCCACCAGAAAATCAAAACTGAAGAGCTCCTTTTTAAATCATGTCAGGACGGAAAGAGGCCTCCAGGACAACTTCCTGGCTCCTTTTTGGGTGTACAGTATCTTTTCTTGAACACATATACTCTAAACATCACAACTTGATTCCATTTGCCAGAACTAACAAAAATGACATTTCCTCTTCTCCAAAGAGGAAGTTTAACCCAAAACTACAGTTTTCCCAAGGCTCAAATTCTACCAGTTGGATATAAACACGGCTTCCCATAAATAATCTGAGCTTGTTCTCATGCACGGCTGCTAAAGGACCTGTCACCCTGTGGGACTTGATGGCAGGTTGCCTTTGAAAGCTGAACACTTCCTTAACCTTTATGGATTCGAGGCACACCACCTTCATAGTTAACTGCTTTCTTGGCAAGAAAACTCATCTCATTTGGCTCCTATTTCTTCTCTCATTATTGAAGTTATTTACAGAATACGAATGATAGATGAGAGCTGGAATGTTACCAGAAGTCTATAAGAAAGTTAGGCCTTTCATCATGGGAAAAGAAAACTTACCAGAATGTCACCTTTATCTGTTGGTACCAGTTCATAACATATTAACATGCCACAGCTCAGTTAAGAGATGATCAATTTTCATAGTTACACATGGACTGTACCTTATATAGGAAATTCCCTAATCTAGCTATCACTTTCTGTGTCTCCACCTTACCTAGATAAGACTCTGAGAATGTGAAATGCTTTTGAAAAATTCCTGATTAATAGCATGATAATTAATTCACAAATTCAAATAGTTGGCAAGGCTAAAATAATGCAAACAACTTAATGATTTCAAATGTCATAAAACACTTGGGCAGAGATTAGATCAGAGTCTTAGGGGAAATCTTAGTACATCAGGCTGACGATAGACTGTGTTGCCTCAGTGTGTTTGATTTCCTTGGCAGTGTCCTCACAAACAGCTTCATTTGAATTTTGTGCACTGTCATGTTATAAATTCATGCTTTTAATATTTCATTTTTTCATTATTGGACTGAGCCATATTTCATAACGAGTAAAAGTAATATTCTAAAACTCTAATTAAATATAAAATAAGCAGCGATTCTTCATTTAATTTACGGCTGGCTTGATCTGAATGACCATAAGATCATATTAGCTGAGGTTTCATAATGTGCTCAGATCTTCTTGCAAACAATTTCGGAAAGGAAATTCTAAGCAAAGACTAAGTCTTCTTAATCAGGCCATGAAGATATTTTCTTCTTAGGCAGAAAATCTGGAAGTTTACAAAATTACAAATGACATCCAGGGTCACCTATACCTAGAGAGATATTTTGGACACTTCTGCAAATTGGTCATCAGAATTGCCCTCTCTGGAAACTTACTTGCCTTTGTCTTTTCTTTAAGAAAAACAAAAACAATTATTATCACAGAAAGGAACAATTTATAAGCATAAACCAGGGTAAGTACGTACGAGATTACATAGTAGAGTTGGTCTCTTTGATTTTAGTCTGTCTTTATGTTTAGTGGACTAACAGTTTATAATCTATCAAGCAAATGTAAACTGTCACTGGAAAAAGAGTGAAGTTAGTATCCAGTACCTGGTTTCTTAAGGAAACGTGTTCAGATTGTTTCAGCTTCCTTATCTGTGAGGGAAGTGTTATTTCTTAACACTGTTATCAGTACTTTCAAAGACAAGGTATGCCAAGGCATTGGTAGGTTCAAAACAATGTTAATCTTCATGCTGACGGTCACCCATCCATAAAGGTCCAGTGGCAAAACAGAATGCGTATTTCCAGAAGCAGAACCATTCAAGATGGAAAGGAAAAGATTGTATATGGCCTGACAAGTCCACCTGCTGGACATCAGTCTCAGGAGGGCTGCGTAACTTGTGCTCCTGACGACCAGTGTGTATTCTCCCTGCCATCAGCTCGGTGTGGGACGGAGATCATCACCTGTACAGACGTGTGAGCAGTCAGGAGAACACAGCATGCATGCTCGCATGTCCAGTGATCCCAATGGAGATGTCTTTGAAGAAGCATCATTGAGAACTTGGGGCGGATGATGTAGAGGTATTTGGTATGGCATCATCTTCCCTGAGAAAAGTGTCAACAACGCCAGAAAAATGAAGGAGATGACTTGTCACAGAACAGAACGGGGTTTTCTCCAAGATATGGCCACTTTGTCTGTTATCAGCTCATTGGAATCTGCTTTTGAAGTGGTCTTCTATACGAAATCGGAGGACGGAAAGCGTTGTGTTATCTACCTTCTCCGTGATGAATGTGCACTGACGGCTTCTCCATGCAAATGCTGGGTGCTAGATCCTACTGGGGAGCTGACCAAGTGCACAGAGCAAGGTTTCTGACCATGGCAGTGTTGACACACAAACCACTCCGTCTCAGAAGAAGGACTGGATTCCAGTTTTACTGATTATGGGAAAAGCGATCGGCTGACGACATGATAAATGTGATATAAGGTAACACAACAGAGGAGGGTTAGTGATGAGACTAGAGGCTGCGGCGGAGCTCTGCTCAGCCCACTCATGGAAGATAAATATGAGGGGGAAGAATGCGAAGATGGGAAGAAAAACGTGAAGAGAAAGGAAAATGAGGCCCGTTGCCTTTCTCGACAAGCTGACCCAGCAAAGAAGGAAGCTTATGAGAGCGAGATGAATAGATTCACTCGGAATAGATTGGCAATGAGATGGAAGAATGTGCGGCCATCAGCTCTCCTTCAAACAAGCCCTGCCTGCAAAGCCAAAGGAGGAAAATGCCGAGCCTGTGAGCAAATTGCCAGTGCACTGCTTTCCTCCAGTGGAATGTTCTTGGAGCTGCCATCCAGGCCAGCTATTAGCTCCAGATTTCAAAGCTGCCCATGGGATGAGTTTACGTGACTGAGCAGCTTTCCGAGGAGAGATGTGACTGAGCTAGATGCCAGTGAATCATGATTGGAGGTAACGCTCTTCCCTCAACAAAACCCTTTCCTTGAAGCAAAGGAGGGATAACTGCTCAGCCCTGGAACCAGCTACTCCTTGACAGGTTGGCAGCCTTGGAGATGGGCTCTTCGCCGACCCCCCGGTGTGTTCATCTCACTCAGCTCAGTGCCACACTCCTGTCTCCCGCAGGATGGCAGGCAAACAGTAATAGACATAGCTACGTAACATTGCCAGAATGGTTGCTAAGTATGGCAATTCAATTTTTCAGGTGCATTCTTAATTCCAAGGCAGGCAATCCAAAGCCTTCACTATCTAATTCTAACTACGATAATGAAAAGTATTTTCATCTAAATTCCTGTCTGTAGCTATTACTTTTGTCACAGTAATGTACTTACAATATCACAATACATTTTATTCTTTCTTTAAATATATATAAACACATACACACACAAACACCAAAACATTCAGTTACACTTTCAGGAATAACTGCAAAGCTAATACTGTGCACTCATCATCATTCACTTTCAGGAGATAAAACATTGCCTACATCCTTCTCAGAAACACCAGTTATAACAGTTTTGTAACAATCAATTCATTTTCCTATTATACTTTTTGCTGTGTGCCAAAGAATCCTGGGAAAAATGTAATTTGCTTTTTCTTAGTCTTACAACTGTATATAAATAGTAGCAAATGAAATAAAATCACTGGTCTTGCTGTTTTCTCCCAGATTTTTCTTCTGAGGTTCTTTTATTTTTGTCATGTAGATATAGGTTGTTCTGGGGGGGGGGAAGTTTTATACGTGCATTTGGGGCATTACCATTTACCATTTTTAATAAAGTGTACCAATATATTTCAGTCAACATTGAACCAGCCCATGTTCAACAAATATTGAGATAAATTTGAACCATTTGCAGTTTGGAGCTATTTTAAATATAATGGAATAAATAATTGGGTCAACAGAACTGCTTCACTGAAAGATATTCTTATCTATTTATTTGGAATGCACACATTTCTTTAGGTGTGTGCACTTAGCAATCACAACACCCTTCTTACATTAAATGCTTTCTGATAGCTTCATCTTTCTCTTCATTACATGAACAATAAGAATTTGTTTATGCTACTTGTCCATTCAAAATTTGGTTTTGAGATTTTCCACTCTAAAGCTCATTGTTGATTTTGTCTGTGCAGTTGTTTCTCATTTAGGTTCATCGCATATTCGCCTTACTTTTAAATAACTTTTTATTTTTATTTATTTGAGAAAGAGAAAGAGAGAGAGAGACAGAGACAGAGAGAGGCAGACAGAGAGAATGGTCCCTTCAGGGCCTTCAGCAGCTGCACATGAACTCTAGATGCCCACACCACCTCATGCATCTGGTTTTCGTGGGTCCTGAGGAATCAAACCTGGGACTTTGGCTTTGTAGGCAAACGCCTTAACCACTAAGCTCCAGCCCTCACCTCACTTTTTGAACTTCCTTCTCACACCTGCTGTATGTCATCTTTATATTCATGCCAGAGGCCAATGGTAGAATTGTTTATTTTCTTCTGGCAGATAAAGTCATACCTTTGTCATTACTGAGAACAGCTTTGCTTGACGGAAAGTCCCAGGAGCTTGGTCATCCATCATGTTCTCCTCACTGTTAATGGCGACTTCCCACTATCAAATTTCTGTTACTATTGTTCAGAAGGTCAGCTTTCTTTCTCCCGTTCACAACCCCGTGAGAGAATTTTTGCATCCTTTGGTTAACTTTGACAATTCACTTTGCTTCTGTGTCGTAAAGCTCTACTGTTCTTTGGTGTTTTTTATTAGCATGGAGGAACATTTCATCATTCTTTCCTCAGTTCTTGCCCATCTTCTTTCCCTCAGAATCTAACTCAATACATCATACCTCATTGGATTCTTCAGGCAAAATTTCTGTTCTAAACAAAGCTAGGAATAACACCCTGGTGTCACTCTAAGGTTTATCTGATCACTCACCCAAGTACTAACCGGCCCCATCCTGCTTATCTTCTGAGATCAGACAGGATGAGGTACATTCAGGGTGCTATGGCTGTAGAAAATTTTATCTGTTCTATCTTCCAGTATCCCATTTCTCTTCAACTCTGACTAATCCGAAAATAATGTTTTGATTTGGATTATTGAATATGTGATATCCACAAGTTTATTTTATCTTTAAAAAATCTGGCAGGCCCAGTGTGGTACAACATAACTGTAATCCCAGGATTCTGGGGTTAGCAGCCGGAGAATAAGGACTTCAAGACTTCAGTTAAAAATGAGTTTGAAGCCAGCTTGAACAACACAAAATCCTTACTAAAACAATGAGATCAGCAAAAATTTGCTTGGCAATGTTTGTTTTATTTTTAATATTTTCGAGTTTATTTGTAATATTTGTATGCATGGTAACCCTGTTTCTTTTATAATCTGTCTCTGGTAATTCTAAGTATTGGGTTTGTCTGATTCAGTTTCTGCTGTCATTTTCATGGAGACAGTCACATTTTCTTGTTTCCTTACGTATTTCAGATTATTTACATGTTCTTGTTCTCGAAAATAATGTTTCTATATTTAATTATATATATATTATATATATATATATATATATATATATATATATATATATATATATATGTATGTATGTACTTATGAGAGAGATAGAGGCCTTAAAGAGTGGGGAGAAAGAGAGAGAGAGAGAAGAATGGGTGCACCAGGGCCTCTAGCCACTGCAAATGTGAAGGGCTACCTTGTGTGTCGGGCTTTATGTAGGCACTGGGGAATATAACCTGAGTCCTTAGGCTTTGTAGGCAAACACCTTAACCACTAAGCCATCTCTCCATCCCTGAAAAGAATATTTCTGACTCAGTCTGGGAGTCTATGACAACAGTTGCTTCTGATAGGAAGATTCAGTGCTTGCTTGTCAGTGTGGTGAGCAGTCAGTCCAGGCCTTGAGAAGTCAAGACTGTGACATAAATTTCATGCAGTTTGTAGGTAATAAAATCGAGGCTATCAACCCATGCAGCATTCTCCCTCATTAGCTTTTTTTCTTTATTGTCTTGTTCTTTGCAGGGGTAAGACAACCTTCTGCATAAAGTCTGAGGAAGGACAGGCAGGGGGTCATGGTGTGATGAGGATACAGGTTAGAAGAGAGACCAACCTGAGTGAATTAGCCAAATGTACAAGGGGGCACACACGTTTGGAGTTCATTTGCAGTGGCTGGAATCCCTGGCACTCCCATTCTCTCACTCTCTCTCAATGCCTCTCTCTGTCTATCTGTCTGTCACTTTCAAATAAATACAAATAAACAAAAAATTAAAAATAAATATTAACCACCAAGACAAGAGCAGAAAAGCCACATCAGGGAAGAAGTAGAAAGAGTAAGACCAGCAAGCATGGATGTACTTTAACACCCCAAGGCTTGTCCCCAGGGTCATATTTCCTCCAGCATGGCTCTGCCATGACTTTTCCAAATAGTACCACCAGCTAGGGATTAAATATTCACATAATCAGTCCATGAGGAATGCTTTACACTCAAATAACTAAAAGCCTTTACCTCCAATGTTTCAGAATGTGACTTTATTTAGGAGGGCCTTTGCTACTCAGGTGGAGGAAATACTAGAGGAAGGTATAGTATTAACTTGACATAACTACTGTCCTCATAGTGCAGACACAGACAAATACACTGGGTGAATATGAAGACACAGAGGTAAAACTGCTTTAGGCCCAGAAGAAATACCAACAATGTGTAATGAGCTCTTAGATATTAAGAAGGAGAAATGGAACAAATTTTCCTCATGGTCTTCAAGAAACTAACTCTTCTAAAGAACTTGATGTCTGACCTCTAATATCCAGGATGATGTGACAATATTTTTGAAACATATTGTTTATTTGTTTGTTTATTTATTTATTTACTTTTGGAGAGAGAGAGGGAGAGAAGGAGATGGGCATAGCAGGTCCTCTAGTCACTGTAAATGATCTCTAGACACAAGTTCCAATTTTTTGTATCTGGCTTACATGGGTACTGGGGCATTGAATCTGGGTCCTTAGGATTCATAAGTAAGTTCCATAAATGTTAAGCTCTCTCTCCAGCCACCAGAAGTATTTGTTTTATAGTTGTCTAAATTATTCAATTTGTGCATCTATTTCATTCAGCCCAACAAGCTGCTACTATACACGTTTAAGTAATACTGCCAAATATTTCCAGAAATTAAAAAAATAAAAACCTCAAAATACTTTCTCTCAGAGTGATGAAAATAATCATTTGTGTGTCTGCTTTGCAAAGAGCAAGGTCTATCTCCTATCTACCAGCTATCTAATATTTTTCAAGCTCCTTCCTGCCTGTGATAATTACTTTTCTTATTGCTATGACCAATGTGACAGGGAGGGTTTATTCTGACTGAGAGCTCAAGGGTACATTTCATCACAGTCTTTCACCTGACTTTCCTTCTCCTCTTTTTTATTAAGCCCAAGACCTTCAGTCCATGAGACGACACTGTCCTCACACAGGATGGGTCTTCCCACCTCAGTTCAACCTTTCTGGAAACACCCTCAAAGATTCAAACAGGTGTGTCTATAGATTATCCCAAACCTAATCAAGTCGACTATGACGATTAATTGCAACATATCCCTTCCTCCTCTTCCTTCCTTCTCTCTTTCCTGTCATTTCCATTGTGTAATCAATTGGTATTTTGGGGGTTTTTTTTTGCATATTATTTTTTTTTTGGTTTTTTTTTTTTTTTTTGGTTTTTTGAGGTAGGGTCTCACTCTAGCCCAGGCTGACCTGGAATTCACTATGTAGTCTCAGGGTGGCCTTGAACTCACGGTGATCCTCCTACCTCTGCCTCCCGAGTGCTGGGATTAAAGGCGTGTGCCACCACGCCCGGCTTTTTTTTGCATATTATATCATTAACAAAGAATGTAAGAATTAGGAAATGTAATGAATTGGTTCTATTCCTTCCATTAAGCATCATCTATTCCTATCTGCTTAAACATAAGGTTTCTTAGTGTGTTTGCACACTCTGTTTCTTACATAGAATTCACTCTATGTCATCTTCCCTTTAAATTGTTGCTCTCCTTTCAAAATAAAGGGTGTGAGTGATAACAGCAATTTCAAAAATTAGCAATAAAAATACAAAACACTTATCACCAACCAAGCTTAATATACGATATGTAACATAGGATGCCAAATTACAGGAAAATAGGCTCGCTTTCCACCTGTTGAAAAGAGAGAATGATGCAGTAAAGGCAAGAACACAGGATAAAGCGAGAATTAACTAAATAAGAGATGAATAGAGCCAGTTGTTATGGTGAATTCTGAGATGAGAACCATCACAAAGATTTAGTCTTTTCTAATGGGTTCACCTACAGAGAGTAGGCTAAGCAAAGGGAACTTAATAGACTTCCAACTGAGTTCCAGTTTTCTTTTTATAAAAAATATTAAGATATGTCAAAATATGAGACAGTTCAATAGAAATGCAAACAAAATACTTGCAAGATTATTTCAGAGGTGAAAATCTACTTGGTAGCAAGGAAACACACCTGAAATCCTAAGGAAATAGAATGGTATCTCTATCTGAACTTATAAAATGAAATGAACTATAAATAGGTATAGTATGTATATTTTACCTGCAGAAATTAGAGAAAGGAGGAAATGCTGAGGAATATAGGAGAGGGAGAAAGGAAGCAATCCAGTCAGCAATCAGGAAGTGAGGTTCCACTCTTACATGGTGGCTATATAACACTGAGTGTTGGAAATAGCTCATAATTTTTATTTCAATGGATGTATATTTTTCATATGGCAAAAGAATGTTTAGGACTTTAACCTTAAGTTTTTTTTTCTTAAATAACCCTAGATTGGAAAAAAATTCCATTTAATTGCCATGATAAATAAATTTTTGATTTCTGATTTTTTGCCTATCATTAATATGTCCTTAAGTAATTTATTATTATGATTTCCAGAAATGATAAAACTTACAACATTAGCCCAAGAAAATGGCTATGATCTAATATATTGTTTCTTAACGTATGTCTATTTTATGAAATTCTTAGACTGTGGCATCATTGGTCGTATCATAGCTGTTTGCATAAAATATTCAAGCTACCACACTCAGGTCATGCTGTAGTTTATCACATTTCTGGGGATAATGCAGACATGCTTTGCATAAATGCACATTAGCAGCATTTGTACATGGCCGACTATGAGGAGGATGACTGCTGACTTAAAAAGGAAAAATTCTGGTAGCTTTTGCGTTTTGCTGGGATAGAAGCTCCTATCACCTCTGGCTGTTTTAAAGAAGAAACACAATGCTTCCATGGGTAAGTGTCTCCAAAAGTCATGTCCAAGGCACTTTCCCCATTGGGCGACAGTAACGGGAGCCTATTGAGCCTGCAGAAGGGCCTGTGTCACCCGCGGATGGAATGTTAAGGCTGTGTTCTCTTCTTCCTGTCTCTGCTGCCTCACCACCATGAAGTGAACAGCTTCTTTCTCCATGTGCTCCTGTCACCATGAAATGTCTCAAGCCCAAGGCCAAGAGCAACAGGGCTCAGCAGCCATGGTGTAAAATCATCTGAAAGTATAAGCAAGGATGACCTTGTCTTCCTTATATGGTGATATCTTGTCACAATATTGTAAAGCTGATTAACATAAACGTCCTTCAGAAGACGAGGCTATCATAATTGCACTCTAAGGAAACAAATGTTTTGACAAAGTTCTAAAATGTCCAAGGGCACAACAAATTGCATTATATAAAATTCATTAAATAAATTCAATCATATCATTTATTTCAAATACTTATGAATTCATGGTATATTATTTGGCATTTTATATAACTATGTATGGAACTCTTATATTTGTATGATCAATTTAAGCAACTGGTTTTCTACATGATCGATTTAGGCAACTGGTTTGTCACTTATCCAATTTGGCCTCTAGATGGAATTTTGCAACTATTTCCCACCCCATTGTTGTGTTTTGGGGCACCTTATTATTTTACCCAGACAGAACTAATGAGATTATCCAAAATAAAAAAAAAAATCATTAACTTTCCAATTTGGAATTTTTTAACTATTTCAATTATATATTCTAAGATAATAGCAAGATATTACACATTTTTGGCTTTTACATAAGATTATTTGAAAATAAATTTGGTTTGACTATCATATATTTTAACACATAGTGTATTTTAATGTTTCAGTTTTTTTGCTTACTTTAGAGATATAGTCTATAATACTCAGTTCAGAATTACAATTATGCACTCTCATGAAAACTCACCTGGGACAAAAGTGTTTTATTTTTGTTGATTATATTTTTTGCATGTTGTGTGGTGTATGCTCATATGTGTGTGATGATGTGTGGGGGTATTGGCATGTGACGGTGTACATATACATGTGTGTGTGTGTATCTGTGTGTGTGTGCATGTGGAGGCCAGAAGTCAGTATTAGATATCTTCCATAATCATTCTCCTGCTGAACTTAGAATTGAATCATTTTTTTAGCCAGCATGTTCCAGGAATTTCCTGTCTCTTCTACCCAGTATTGGGATTGCAAACAACCATGCCCAGCAATTTACAAACATGCTGGTCCTCAAGTTCATGAAGAATGTACTTTAGTCACTGAGTCATCTCCCAGCCCATCATTTTGATTACTTTTCAAAATGTGTTTTGTTCTTAAGTTTCTTTAACTTAAAGAATCATAAGCAAAAGAATAGCTTCTAGTGATTTTTATGTGTCTGATTATGGATAGAATATGTCCTTCAAAATTCATGTTTCAAACCTTAATATGATAGCATTAGAGACAAGGCCTCTGGGGATATTGCAGGGTTAGATGAGGTTATGAAGGTAGAGGCCTCATGGTGGGTTGAGGATCCTTATAAGAATAAACACTGGGCTGGGCATTTTGGCGCACATCTTTAATCCCAGCACCCAGAGGAAGAGGCAGGAGGATCGCAGTAGGTTTGGGGCCAGTAGTACATAGTGAATTCCAGGTCAGCCTAGGCTAGAGCATGATCCTGCCTTGAAAAACAAAGCAAAGAAATAGGAATGAAGCAGCCAATGTGTTTTCCACTTAATAAAAAAAAAAAAAAAAAGGAAAAGAATAAACACTTGAAGTTTCTCTCCTTTCAAGTGATACACTAAGAACAGGGCACGTAAATACACAGAGACAAGATGGCTGCTCACAGCCAAGAGGAGAGCCCTGAAGATGAAAATACCCCTTGCTAGCATCTTGAATTTGGACTTCCTTGCCTCCAGAACCATGAGAAATAAATTTTTGTCATTTAAGCTGCTCTATCTGTGGTAGGTCCTGTAAATTTTCTAAAATTTATTTTTGTTTATTTTTTTTCCAGTAAGCTGGGCTGATTGCACAGTTCTGCACTCTTCACTTCCTCTTCTATGCTAGATTCAAGGCCCATTGAAGAGAAGGATTATTTCTACTACTTCTCTTTCCTACTGCTGTAGTCACTTGAAGAGTTCAAAAGTAGAACAGTTCCCAAACACCAGAATGACTTCTGACTGGACTCATTGAAGAATTGCTTGCTTGGTTGATATTTCTGATGACTAATTTCAGCTCAGTTGATAAATAGTTTGGGCAAGGAACCAATTAGTATAATGGTTTTTAGATGTTGAGACCTCATAGCTTAGATTTGTGATATTTATTGAAGATATGTCATTATGCAAGATGACTTTTTTTTGGTTATTTTGAAGAGTAATGTCATGGCCAAGGTCAAGCATTTTATTTCATAGATTTCAGCACTTACTGGAGCCAGACGGGAAGACTTCATGCCCTCTACTCTTAAGGTATTCAATACCCTGGCAAGGGTATAAGTTCAAACCTCAGGCTGATCTCTGAAGCCTCTATCTAGGCTGGGCCAAGGTTATGTTTGAGAAACCCTAATATTATTTTTTTCCTAGAAATGAACAATGCCTAGGTTTAAAATTGTGAACCATTGTGAGTAGGGTGATGAATTCTTATGTTATTTTGGTTCATGTTGCACGGCGTGTGAATATCCATCCAATCCCCACTCTATGAGCCGGTCAATCACTCGGTTACTGTCTCCATGATCTGTCCATTACGGTGCTCTCATGGTGCTTTCTTCCAGTAAGTTTCGAGTAGCAGCCTCTGCCCTTCTTCTTGCTCCAGCTCCTCCCACTGACGTCGCATCATCTCACATCCTCACAGGAGGAATGGCAAGTACAGACTTTAAGATATGTGGAGGGCTGGTGGTGTAGTTGTGTGGGGCATACATGCATATATTCACACAGAGACATTTGTGCAAGCCTTCACTGCCATAATGAACTCTATTATCTGGATGATTATTATTATTATTATTTGGTTTTTCAAGGTAGGGTCTCACTCTGGCCCAGGCTGACCTGGAATTCACTATGTAGTCTCAGGCTGGCCTTGAACTCACAGCAATCCTCCAACCTCTGCCTCCCAAAGTGTGGGATTAAAGGCATGCACCACCATGCCCGGATTATTCTCTAGAATTTTAAACCCATTTATACCCTTATCCATATACATAAGCTGCTTCTGGAAAGATATTTGTTCACAACAATGGGAATGAACTGATACAGTATTAATATGTAACACTGGTTTTAATTAACAATAAAATGTAAAATTTAAACCCAAGGGTAAATGATAGATCTACATGGACAAACCTTTAACTCTTTGTCTCCTGTTTCTAATTATCACACACATGTTGTCCTTCAGCAGTTAAGAGAAAGTCACCCTTTACTTGCAAAAATTCCTTGTAATGTCTTACTAGTGTGTGGAGGTATACTCTGAAATGAAGAAAAGAAAGTCCATGACCAACAACAAACCACGGAGGAAAATGAATAAAGCATTAGGAATAAGTAATGGCTACTTGGTCCAGGATAAGGATTTAACCACCTTAAATATACATCATCCAAAGGTTTTCTATTCCTTTAGTATAATAAAAATACTTTTAGACTTCCAATTAAGAAATTGCTCACACTTAACTGGAATTCCTTTTGGCTCTATTTCCATAGCACACAAATTCATTGCCTTCAGAATTTGAAAGGGAAAGACACAGTGTCCTTACTGCAAATGATAATGAGAAAAATGCTGCAGGAAAGAAAAAAGATACTTCTGGTGAGTGAAAGTTCAGTTACATGAAATTATTTTTAGATTTAAGCCAGTGTTGGCTTTAAATATAAAATAAAACATCTCAATTACTTCTGAAAAATAATGTGAAGGGTGAAATAGCTGGTAAAATAGCAAGAACACAGTCCACTTGATGAATGTGGTTTATTTTTGTTTTATTTTTAATGGTCAGGACCTTGGAAGCATGGGGCAGAAAGGAAATGAGAAATAAGAATTTAAAAATGTGTTTCATTGAATTTAGAAGGAAATAAAGGGACCTATTTACTCACTAAACAGTCCAGGGCAATTTTACAACTGATGGGAAACTTTCAGCCTATGGTTAAAATTTTATAGGAAACTTATTAAATCAAGTTCACAAATCAGGCGAAATGTAACCAGGATTTGCATGTAGTAATCTGCACAGTAATCTTGTGACTTAGGTAATTTTTGTCTTGCAATTGAGATAATCAGCTAAATGTCTTCTAAACTTGTTAGGATAACAAGTATGTCTGATAGCAAAGCTAATAATGTTTCTGTTACCAATATTTGTGCCCAATTTTTGGATGGATTTTAAAATGTGGCTCCCCTGCCTCGCTAAGGAGCAGGGTCACTCTCTGTGTTTGTACCTCATGTGGCAAGTTACGATGCCCAGCTGTTTACTCCTGCCATACCCCCTCCACAAATTCTCCTCAAAACTGCAAATGGCAATAAACCCCTTTCTTCCATAAGCTGCCTCTGCTTGGGTATGTTGATCTTCCAGGAGAAAGCAGCATTACAATTGGGTTTTTAATCGCTGTAGCAGAACACCCATGGGCAATGGAGTTCTTCTGAAGTTCAGAAAGGTTTCTTTTGATTGTCAGCTCCTGCTTGGGCAGCCATATTGTCTTGGTCCTCTGGGGCAGGTGGCCCAGTTATTCCAATTCAACACTCACATCATGAACCACAATACCAAGCAGGAGTCTTAAAACATCTTTGGCAGCCAATCCCCCCAATGACCTACAGGAAGTCCCACCTCCTCCAGGTCTATAACATATTCCAATAGTGTCATTGAGGGTGACCAACCCCTCCACTCATGCACCTTAGAGGACACTGTCTGCCTTTGAATTGTGAAACACAGAATAAGGTAATAATGCTCTGCATTAAATTATTTATTTATGAGAAAGATAGAGAGGCAGATAGAAAATGGGCAGCGACTGCAAACAAACTCCAGAAGCCTGCACCACCTTGTGCACTTGGCTTACTTGGGTACTGGGGAATTGAACATGGATCCTTTAGATTTGTAAGCAAGTACTTTAACAGCTAAGCCACCTCTCCAGCCCAAATTTCCTCCTTTTAAATATCTGGTATTGGGCTGGAGAGATTGCTCAGTGGTTAAGGTGCTTTCCTGCAAAGCCTAATGACCCATGTTTGATTCCCCAGTACCCACGTAAATCCAGATACGTGTGTCTGGAATTTGATTGCAATGGGTAGAGTCTCTGGCACTTGTACTTTCTGTCTCTGTCTCTATCTCTCTCTCTCTCTCCCTCCCCCTTCTTCCTTGCAATTCAATAAATAATATTTTGGGATGGAAGTATGGCTTAATGGTTAAGGCACTTGCCTGCCAATGTAACGGACACGGGTTTGATTCCCCAGGACTCACATAGGCCAGATGCACAAGGTGGTGCATGCTTTTGGAATTCATTTGCAGTGGCTAAAGGCCCTGGCACACCCATTCTCTTTCTCTCTCAAATAAATAAAATAAAAATAAAATATTTAAAATATCTGATGTTTAGTCCTAACCTAAAACTACCTGTGACTTTATATATTGTTTTTTTCACTATGTGCCACAGAGCCACATAAGAATACCTTGAGCACAGTCTTATTAGATCACAGCTGCTAGAAGACAGAGTTGGGAATCTGGCTTAACATGGAGGCAAAATTTATAAATTAATCCAGTACAACTTCCTGAATGATTTTAACTATGTTGAGTTTCCATCAATATCTGAGAATTTATTCATAGTAAATAAAGTGATCATCTTTTAAAGGGTGCATTTACTTCTTTTGTATCACATCACGGGTCATTCCCCCATAGTCAGTGTATCCTTCACATAGTAATATCTGTGCTTTTCTTTTTTTTTTAAGCAAATTGCTTTATAACCATATCATTAGTTATTCATAGAATCAATAAGTAATGTCTATGTTGGACTTAATCCAAAATCTTGGGCAAGGTCAATAGATGTTAAGTAGTAAAAGTGAACACCAGCCCAGAAAGATATTTTATTCCCTGCCCTAATAGAGCATTTCATTTGTGGTAGCCCAGACACTTTAAAACTACCCAGAAGATCTATAAGTAAAAGACATTTGAGGTTACAGATAGCAAAGCATTTCTAAATATTTTCATGGAACTGATACTTTCTGACAGTAAATTTACAAAGCAAAAATAATGATCATGAGATTAAAAACGTGCTTTATGTAAATGGGGCAGACAGTTTAATTGTGAAAGTAAAACACAATCTCCTTTATAAAGTCAGTTACGTGCATAATACCCTCGCCTTTTCTCCCTCCTATATTGTCATCTCGGAATCACAGCTGTGTTGGGATAAATTACTGTGTAACTAGGGCATAAGCTTATGAGGAGCCAAAAAATTATCCTTTAAATTTCCAAAGGTGGGGGAGCAGTTGATGAGCTCCTTGTTCCATTCTGACTATTCAGGGAAAGCTGTTAGCAGGCAGAACTCAAAGTCACTCCCTAAGGGTTTTGCATTAATATCCGTGGTTCAAGGTGAAAGTTCTCTGATGGAAGGGCATCTGCTTAGGGTCAGCTATCAGAGAAGATGTGGAGATCTCTGGACGGCGCGTTGGACTTAGATTTATCGGTATGACAACTTTACACTCAAGTTTTCCAGCTTTTGTTGTACATTGTAGTCATCATTTACCTATGTAGGGCACTTGTCATGTGAAGCATCAGACTAAGGCCTCTGTAGCTTTGGCGTGAATCCGGGAACAGCCCTAGGTAATCAACTGTCACAAGTCCTCTTCCACATCCACCTTATGGCACAGCCTTGTTTAACACTCCCCTACATTAAACCACGCCTAGCTTGCAAGTACTTGTCTGAAATGAGCAGATTCCTGGACTGACTTTATTTATTTACTAATTTCCATTTCTGCGGGGCTGAGGATGGATGGAAGCCAGAGCCTTGGGAATGTTCGGTGAGGTCTCTGCCACTGAGCCACGTCCCAGAGTTTGTACTCATGCTTCAGATTTGAGCACTCTGAGCTTCTTTAAAGATAATCCTACAAATGATTTCCAACAAACAGTAACCAAGAGGGAAAATATAAATGTGTAGGAGTGAATTATTGTATACAACATAGCTTTTTATTACTTTCATTTGCTTTACTTTACATGTTTTGAGCATCAAGACTAGACTCGAGAAAAGAGTTTGGCATTGGCATAAACACCTCTCCTCTGTTGGGGGTCTCTTTGTTTCCTAGCAGAAGATTGATAGCAATTTTGGATGGGAGGATTCTTTTTGTTTTCCATATTCCTAAATGTTTATCACTCTGGCTTTTGTCTACCATTAGCCTATAGCACTGCCCCTATCATTTTGACTATCAAATACAACAGGTTCACCCTTCATGTAAGACATGTGTTCCACTCAAAAATCCCTATACCTCGGGGGATGGGGAGCGTCTGAAAAGAAGGGTCCTGGAGAGGGTGGGATGAAGCCAAACCTGAAAAACATTTTGTATCTGGCCTGTAACTCATAGTACCAGAAACTGGTGCCAGCCACATTGAGCTGTTGATAAAGAGACCTACAAGGTCCCCCAAACAAGATAGGCTCCTGTCAAAGCACTTGATTACCCTTCTGAGGAAAAATCGTAACACCCTATTGCTGAAGATACCACGTGCTTCAATCACAGGACACGGAGAAACCCTGCTGGAATCCAGAAGAGAGTTGTCCCCAAACAGACAGGCCATCTAGTACTGGAAAGTGCTTACACAAGCTACTAGGGGAAGGCGGTCAACAGCTGTGTGAGCAAGCAGGGGTCTAAACTACTCAGAAGCAACCAGCCTGACAAGAAGCACCCACCAGTGCCATGGTGGCACCCAGCCTTGGTGGGTAAACAGTGACTTTTTGATTCTCACCGAGATCCACTCAGTGAGGAGGAGCCCGTATCTGGAACCAGGTCAGAATCCAGTGGAGGGAAGGTTAAGCTCTCCAATGTCAAGCTCCCATTAGTCTCTGGCTAAAAGAGGGGTTACATCCATCAAAATCTCCCTAAATTAATAACCCCTCTCCTGTTTAACCTATGGTGACTTCACTCTCCGTTGGCTAATCTGCTTTCCTTTTTCAGAAGGTAGTGAGACCCGAGGGGATAAACGACCTCTCGCATCTCTGTCGAGGCCCAGGCAAAACCCGAGGCAGTGGGGAGAGGAGCAACATTGCTGCTTCCACCGGGAGCCTGACAGCGCCAAGGTGAAGGTCAGACACTGAGGTCACCCAACACATAGCAAAGCAAAAATCCAGAGGCTCCTGAAAGCTCATCTCTGAAGGAAACTTAAAACACACCCACTAAGGCTCAGGAAATTTTGTGGAAGGGGGACGCAAAGATTCTAAGAACCGTAGACTGGGACATCATTTCCCAATAACTGACTGCTCCTCCCACAGTGTGTGATCCACAGTCCCATGGGAATATGGCATCCTCACTAAGGAGGGCCCCCAATGGAATGGTGGCAGAGAGGAGGGAAAATATGGTACCAACACATGATGTATCCATACAAAGCATGTTCTCAATAAAAAAAGGAAGAAAGGAAAATACTGATATACGAATAAATAAATAAATCATAGTATAAAATTTCAATTATATCTTGGAAATTGATGATAATGTTACTCATATGTTAATCTAAAATTATAAAATACATAGGAAAGATTTAGTAATGATGATTTAAAAGAGAACCTATACATGAATTTTTACTGGAAAATCTTAAAGGCAGGAGAGGTTGTACACACCTGTGTTCCCAGCACTTAGAAGGTAGATAGAATCATGAACCAGCATGTGTTACAGGACAAATCCCAGAAAAAAAAAAAAAATTATTGAAGTCTAGTTTCATTAAGCAGATAATTTAAGAGCCAATAAAACATTATTTCATGGTCTCTCTTCTTCCTGTCTGAGTTTTGTTTCTTTAACACCTAATCCCTTCACTTCTTTTCTGAACTACCACCTCAGCCTTGTCACCTCTTTGGAAATAAATTTTCCAGGGTGGATAATGCTGCTCTTGGAGACAAATGGCTTCACGTCAGCTCCCTAACAGAGGACTTCATCTGTCCACAGGCGGAGCTGGCTTCCACCACTCCCTTCCCACTAAATTCCATTTCCGTTCTGAGGAAGCCATGAATTCTCCACTCTCTGCTGATTTTCTAAAGCGAGATGAGTGGTCAGCCCTGAGTCACCCAGGAGTTTCCAGCTCAGCTACCAGTTTAACCACTTTCAAGCTCCTGTCTTATGACTCATGTGCTCTCCCCCCTCCAGTCCCTGCATGGGTTCCTTCAAAGTCGGTGTTCTAACAAAAATCAACTGCACAGATCCAAGGACTGCAGTACAACATATGGAGCTGAAGGGGGAAAGGTTTTCTTACACATGGGTCAAAAGAAGCCTTTTTCAAATTGGAGAGATGAGTGGAAAACACAAACACACACTGTTTACTGGCTGAGGACCCTGGGGGAGCTCTTTAGACTCCCCTGTGAGACATTTCATTTACCTGATGGAAAGAGTCGGAACCCAGTGTTCTGTGAGTCTGAAAGATTCAATTCTAAATAATCATCATTGAGTTGTCTTTGAGATCATGTATTTTGAACTGTGAGGTATAGTTTAATTGTATTGCTTGTTGCTCCTATGTGCTACTGAGTTGAGATGTGCACGTTAAGGTATAAGAAGATTAAAGTAGGGAACGTGTCCCAGTACCTCTGTACTATATTTCCAGGAAATTCTCCGGAATCTAATCATTTCTCCTCTTTGCATTTTTCTCCACATAAATTTGCTATTACTACACATAAGCAAATACAAGACTGACCCAGGCTGAAGTTCTTCTGACATGAGCAGAAATCAAAGCTGACCCTGATAATATGTCTCTAGCTCAAACTAAGTTATGTGTAGGGAAGAAATCAGAGAGGAACATCTGTGCAAATTAATTTTACATTCAACATTTCAAAGTATTACTCAATCTACTTGTTTTATAAGATAAAGCTGGTCATCAACTTATTTGTGTCTGATTTATTTATTAAACATTGCATATCTATTCTGGTATATATTTGAATTCATATTTAAAAGCCCTCTGTAATTTGAGTTCATAGTCAAAAAGCTACTGTAGAGTCTTGTGGTTTACATGTAAAATGTCCCCTCAGGCTCACACATGTTTGAACGTTTGCACTTGCTGGTGGCACTGTTGCAAGAGACTGTGGAACCTTTAGGAGGTGGAGGCTTGCTAAGGGAGAGAGATGCAAGGGCAAGCTTTCAGGTATCAACTAGTCTTGCTCCTGCCTTATCTTCACCACCATGATGAAACAACCCTTGAAACTATATGTGAATATAAACTGTTTTCCTTCCCTAAGTTGCTTTTGGTTCCATATTTTAATTTTTTTTTTAGTTACATACATACTCAGTGTGTAAACAGCCATGTGGGTATCATTGTTACCCTTCTCCATGTCCTCCCTCCTCCGAAGGGACCCTCCTCATTGGGAAACAAGTCAGAACCATACCCCAAAATCAATTCTGCTCCCCAATATCAAACTCCCATCAATCTTGGGCTATAAGAGGGCCTACACCTATTAAATTCCTGCTATTTTTTTTTCCTTTTATTTTAGAGCGTGAGGTAGAGAGAGACAGAGAGGGAATTGGCATGCCAGGGTCTCAGCCACTGCAATCAAATTTCAGATGCTTTTGCCACCCAGTGGGCATGAGTGACCTTGGGCTTGCCTCACCTTTGTGCTTCTGGCTTATGTAGGATCTGGAGAGTCAAAAATGAGTCCTTAGGCTTCACAGGCAAGCACCTTAACAATTAAGCCATCTCTCCAGCCCTGGTTCCATATTTTGTCTGTGTAATAAGATATAGCCAGGAGAGATAATAAACTAATGCACACTGAATATTCAGAAATTATTATTGACTACAGGTTAGGTAAGATAAAATATATAAAAGGTAACATATAAAAGCTTTATCTCTACTATTCCATTAAATACATCCTTGTCATTACTCTAAAAAATATATATCTAAGTATTTTAATGAAACTTCTGGTGAGAGTTTACTACCAGCCCTTAACTACATTGATTTCCTCATAATTTCATACATGCTCTGGTCCTAGGGCATCGACACCCTTCATTCTCTCTGCTTGAAAATACTTTCTCTAACTTTTTCATATCCTTCCAGAATTAGATATTATCTTTTTGAGGCATGATTTTTCTATGTTACCCAGGCTGGCCTTGAACTCCTGGCTTCAAGTGAACTTGAACTCCTACCTCCAAAATAGCTGAGTGAAAGTCACATGCTATCCGCCCTGTATTAACATCATTTCAATGAGAAATCCAATGCAGTTCTAATTTTAAGCATTACAAGTCCAGTTCCTCCAACTAAACAGTCTACATAAAACATCCTGCATAAATTTGGATGGTTTTCATGTTATTTAATTCCCTAAAATAAATTACTTATGCATTCAATTTGCTGGCTGATTTTTATGTCCTTACAGAAAATAAGCATCTCATAAATAGGTTTATCTAGAATTTTTGCTCATGTGTCCCAGTTACCTAAATTAATAATTAATTTACGCTAAGTACTTAATAAATTGTCTGTGTGTGTGAAAATGGTTATTAGGTAATGATGATGATGATGATGATGATGGAGATTATGTTGATATTTCTGCCTTGAACTCAGTAACTTATCATGGTAGACTTAAGCTTCCTACAAACACTGGTGTCGTGCTGCTTCCCTCATTTCGCTGATAGGAAACGTACGTCTTGAGATATTAAGGCTCTATCAAATTCCCCAGCTAGTAGTTTAATGAAATTGGGCCTTACATCTAGATTTTTCAGGCTGCAAGGTTTATGTGTTGACCTCCCTGGCCAACAACTCACTGGAAGGTATCCCATCCCTGGCACCAAAAATTTTCTAGTAACAATCTATGTCTCCTCAGTGTTCCATGGTCCAAACAAATAGGTTTCCATATGATTTATTTATATCCTCTTAGATTTTGATTAGCTTTTCCTCTACCTTTCCTTTAGTCATTCTCTTCCCCTGACCCCACTTAAGCCTTTTCACCCCCATTAATCTGTTCTTCTACTTACATATATACAACACCATCCTATTAAATCCACTATTTCCAGATTGAGTGCTAAAGTTTTGTGGAATATTTAATATTAATTTAAAAAATCACAGCATCAGTGGTTTATCTTAGTAACTAACTTAGTAAGTTTAACTTACTAACTAACATGGTTAAGGCTCTTCTACCTGCCCTGGGACATCTTGAGAGTCATTGGCAATAACATCTCACTTCATCTTTATGTCCAGTAATACCCTCCCAAGACCTATGTGTGCTCATGTGATTTTGCGTAAACATCTAAGTCAAACTGCCAGAAAATGAAATTCATTTGCTCCCTCTCTTCCCAATTACTTAATAGGATTTATTTTAAGACTTTAATTTTGTGTAACTTTCTACATGTTGAACTCCTTCACATGATACTGATTACACGGTCCATTCTAACTTCACCTGTATTCTTCATATAATGCAAACTACATTTTACACGTGTTCATCTCTACTCATCAGAAGAAAATATTTCTTTAAAAATAAAATTGGGGGTTGTAAAAAGTTAATCCCTTCAAAATTTTAACTTTCTGCTTTCCTCAGATTCCCAAATGTTCTATGAAAACTCATCTTGCAAGCAGGGCACACTAACCTACTTTTAAGTATGTGCATGGCCTACATAAAATTCCAAGTGTTATTTGCTGTGAAAATATATCACTGAACTGTCTTGCTTCATTATGTCAGATGGTTTCCCCATTTACTACAGGGAAGAATTTGAAAATTCTGTAGTGACATATGTTCCTTCCAGAGCAGTCCAATCCATAAATTTACTTTGAGGCTCTGAATCTTATTTTAAAGGTGATTGTTTAAGGTTAGTGCACTTCTAAGAAAATTTGACCAGAGTATTCAAATTCTCTTTATTTTTGCATGCTGTGGCACTCTTGGGGTCTGCTATAATACATTACATGCAGGATTCTTTGAAGATATTCAAGATTTCATTACATCAAGTGCTTACAGATATGATAGGACTAGAATATCACCTGAATGTGTACACAGATGAATGCTACCACAAGAATTAATTCTTTAGCAGGGCATGGTGGCTTGCTCCCATAACCCACACCACATGCAGGGGCAGAAGGATCACAAACTTGAGGCTAACATGGGCTCCATAGTGTGGCACTACAAAAAAAGAAGAAAAAAAAAGAAAAATGTACAAACATCCAAAACAAAAGTTACACTGATTTTTAAAAATTCAGTTTTACTGACCTGGAATTAATAGATATGCATACATATATATAATTTTTAAAAATATTTTATTTATTTATGAGAGAGAGAAAATGGGCATCTCAGGTCCTCTGGTCTCTGCAAACAAGTTCCAGATACATGCACCACTTTATGTATGTGGCTTTACATGGGTACTGGCGAATTGAGCTGGACCAATAGGCTTTACAAGCAAGTGCCTTTAACCATTGAGACATCTCCCTAGCCCAATACATCTACATTATTAATTTAAAATGGATAGTCCATAAATAACTTCCTCAAAATCAGAAGTGCTAACTGGCTAGTGTTCTAACTAACTAACTTCCAGAGAATTCTGGCCACTGGTGACATTCCTTCAGAGGTCTGGCATATTTATGACTTTAATAGTAGATGTTAGGCTGCTTGCAAATAATAACAGAGGTAAAAATGATTCATAGCCCATTGAATGCTCTTTCATGTTTTACATTTTTATTTATTCATTTATTTATTTGAGAGAGAGACAGGTGAAAGACAATGGGCACGCCAGGACCTCTAGCCACTGCAAACAAACTTCAGACACATGTGCCATTTTGTACACATGGATTATGTGGGTACTGGGGATTCATACTTGGGTCCTTAGGCCTCACAGACAAGTGACTTTAACTGCCAAGCCATCTCTCCAGCCCTGGTCCCTCTTTCTAAGATCAGATTCTACTCACAAACCTGCCTTGATAATAATAATAATAATAATAATAATAATAATAATAATAATAATAAAAATAATAATAACCAAGCACTGCATATTGTGGAAGCTGACTGGGACAAAGGTACTTATTCTATGTTTTATATGTGACACGATGGGTAGGCCTCATATTTTTAGTTCTAAATGACAGATGTGCTTGCATGTGCTTGTGACGTGCATGTGTACTCACAGGTGAATCCATGCCTGTGTGTTTGCAAGTGCATAAGCACGTGTGCGCACCTGTGTTTGGATGACAGCGGCTGACGTGCTTCTCCTGTCATTTTCCATGTTATTTATTGAAACAGGGTCTTCGCGTAAACCTAGAGCTCATTCTTTGCGCTAGTCCACTTAGCCAGCTTGTGCCACGTCTCTATCTCCCAAGTGTTGGGATTGTAAGCATGTGCCACCACAGCTGGCATTTATACCAGTGCTGGGACCCAACCTGAGATTCTCAGGGTTTCTGACTGAGCTATCTCTCCAGCTCTTAAATTATTCATTTTTTAGAATAGACTTTTTCTCAAAATGGGTATGTTATTTAGTATGAAAAGCTGAAAAAATATGCAAACCTTTTCATGAAACCCAAACATTTTCTCCTCACCACTCTCGACAGAAAATGGAAATGAGTGATAATTAGAAAGCATTCTATTCATATTCTAAACATAGAGATGTGCACTTAGGGCAGACTAAGTAAGTGTACACTATCTAAAAGCCATACCACAAAGGAACAAACCATAAAACTAGGATAATAAACATGTAGGCTAAGTGATAGTCCAAATGTGGGATTTTCACTAAGAATTATCCTCCGTGCTGGTATGTCAAATGTGTTGCATTTATTTTTAATATTTTAATCTGAGGTCCCATTTGCACTGGAATTTTGCTGGGGGTCAGAATTAATTTTACCTTGACTGAGGATTTGTTTATTTTATTTTATTTTATTTTTGTTATGACTGAAACAATGTCTCCATGATCATCTACTTCAGAGCAGAATTGTGAGAGTCAGCTTTGAATGTTTAGTATTTTCTTTGTCTTCTTTTTTGGGGTGAGTTGAATTTGGCTGTCTAGAGTGTTTTCTCAAGCGCTAGCAGGAACCATCCTTTGAAGTTTGTGGGTTAAGACAAGGGGAAGGAGGTATTATCTGGTAACTCCCTCTTCATCCGAACATGCTATGAGTTACATTTTCAATTTCAAGCAATTTACTCAGAATATGTAAATATTTTATTAATGTGTGAGATTAACATATTAAAAACAGACATAACTGATTATTTTAAGCATCTTTCTAAATTTAAGGATTTATGGACTCCAGTGCATTTATAATCTGAAAAAGTATTAGAAGGCTATTATTCTTAAAGCATGTGCAAGGTTCAATCCCCAACATTGGTGTGGTGTAGCAATTTCCTCAAATTGGAACACTGAACTAAAGCACTCCCTCTCAGAGGGAGTCTCAGGAGGTAAACAAGACTGGGAAAGCTGAAGCTTACAAGGTCACAAGTCCCCTCTCCAAGGTTATAGAAGCAGTGAACACTATGCTGGGCAGGGGGTTGCTTTTTGATAATACCTTTGAATCAGCCATCAACAACTCTCCCCTTACTCTGTAAGGAAGCCTAGTTAACTCACTGGTTCTCCAAAGCTGGTTTTGGTAAAATTGTGCTTTGGTCAGTTGCTTGTGCCTTATCGGGGATGAATAAGCACGTGTTTCATTCTCCCTGGGGGAAAAGTTTCAATTGAAAACTGGAAATACAGGGGGAAACTTACTGTAATATTTCACCCATAATATTGCATTGTGGCTGTTTCTCCCTCGCTCTCTCTCTCTCTTTCTCTCTCAAATGAAGTAACCGTCATTTGTTATGCTCTCACTGATCTATTGATTTAGAAAAGAACTGTGACGTACCACTCCCATCACTGTATTTTGCAGTAATTTCTCTGGGTTAAAAAAATTGAAAATTGGAGCTGGAGAGATGGCTTATCAGTTGCTGTTAAGACTCTTGCCTGCGAAGCCTAAAGACCCAGGTTCAATTCCCCAATACCCACATAAGCCAATGAACAAGGTGGTGCATGCTTCTAGAGGTCGTTTGCAGTGGCTAGAGACCCTGGCACACACTTCCCCTCTCCTCTCTTTATCTCTATCTTCCTCTTGCTCTCCTCCTCCCTCACTCAAATAAATAAATACAAATATTTTTAAAATGATAATTGGATAATATTAAAAATAAAATAACTAATTGTGTGGTGTATGTATAATAAAAAATATTTACAATTTAATTAATTTCTTAATGGGTATTGTTATTCATTTCTGTATAATTGCAAACTGATAAATAGTAAATAAAGGAAATTGCAGTGAAGTTTTAGTGTATTTATCTCAAATAGAATTAATATTAAGAGATAAAAAGTATATTATGTACGTTAAGTAAGCATATTATTGGTGTTTATTCATTTTTATGTTTATACTACTGTGATGGCTAACCTTGACGGCTCAACTTGACAGGATTTAGAACCGTAATGTAAACTCACCTCTTAGCCTACATCTGAAGGAGTTTCTAGGTTAGGTTAATTGGGGTGTGAAGACCCAGCCCAAACTAGAGGCAGAGTGATTCCATGGGCTGGAGTCCTGGACTGCATCGGAGGGAGAAAGCAAGTTAAGCCCCAGGATTCATCTCTCTCTCTCTCTTTCTCCTCTCTCTCTCTGCCTCCTGACTGGGGACTGATGTGATCAGCTGCTTCATGATGCTGCCGCTATGCCTTCCTCTTGATGAAGTATACCTTACAATGGAAAGTCAAAATAAATCCTGCCTCCTACTGTCTTTTCTTAGGTATTTAATCACTGAAGTGAGAAAAGCCACTCTAGTCTTCAAGTGGCCCATTTTACAGATGAGAAAATAGATGTAGAGAAGCTGAAAGAATGATCCAAATTCCTATAATGAATTCTAGAGTCTACTTCCTTATGCACATCTATGTTTAAAAAAATTAGCATGTTTATAACCGCTTGCTATTCAACTGATACACACGTATGTGTCTCTGTGTGTAGGGATTATTCAGAAGTGTAAATTTAAGAATAGTGGTTATGACTATATCACAACTTCCCTGTATCTCTTTGAAGGAGCTGCTCATAAATAGTCAATGCCTTCATTCAGGAAGTGAAAAAAAAAACAAAACAAAAAAACTAGCTGCCAAATGCAATTAAAGCTAAGATTTATATGGTGCCAGATTAATCATGATAATTTCTTTATGGAAAGCACACAGAGCAATGGTTGTCAACAAAAAGATCATAAAGATGAACTTCTAAACATGTCAGAACTTTAGTGTTTTGTTAGCATTTTGCTGTTCATATCACTGTCTCCTACATAAGACTGCAACTGCAGTTATGAACCATAAAAGCTTAATAACACTATGTGCAAGCACTTCTGTCACATATAACAACACTTGAACCCTAACAAAGAAGTAAGAAATCTGATTTATTTTCCAGTTCATTGGAAAAGAAAATATTCTTGTAAAATAGTCTACATACATTTGTCAAGTTTCCAAATTTGCTATTTTTTTATGGAATAGATGTAAGCAATTGTACATATACTGTAAGTGACGAAATACTGATCTACAGTGTGACCAACCCTCTCCAGCCCTGTGAGCTCATAGGAAGTATGGATTTCAATTATTTCCTGTTGCTGTAAATAAATATCTGTACTTATGGAAGGGAAGACTTAACATTTTGCTTTCAGCTTTGAGAGAAAAAATAAACATAAAAAGATGCTCGCCAGCTAAGGCCTGATGGCAGAAGCAGAACACCAGTGTCACACTGTAGTCAGGAAGCAGAAGTTAAACATGAAGCAAGGTTGGGCTCCAAAACCTTAAGGCCCACACCCAGTAATTTGCTGCCTCCAGTACTCTATAACACTTTTCCAAACAGTGCCACCAGCTAAGGACCAAGTGCGATGTAGATGTGTTCTTCACTAGAATTTCGACTCATTGGGATTCTCCCATGTTTTGTCACAATGGTCAAATGTCAGGAAAACGTTTTCTTTCTCACATGGCCTCCAAACATGAACAAAAATCCTCAAGGAGGGCTGGAGAGATGGCTTAGCGGTTAAGCGCTTGCCTGTGAAGCCTAAGGACCCCGGTTCGAGGCTCGGTTCCCCAGGTCCCACGTTAGCCAGATGCACAAGGGGGCGCACGCGTCTGGAGTTCGTTTGCAGAGGCTGGAAGCCCTGGCGCGCCCATTCTCTCTCTCTCCCTCTATCTGTCTTTCTCTCTGTGTCTGTGGCTCTCAAATAAATAAATAAATAAATTTTTAAAAAAATCCTCGAGGAGTTGACATCAAAATATCTGTAGATTTTTTATATTCCTTAAAGTTCTTTACAAAACCTCATGGAGTAGTAAGAGATTTTGCAAATAAGACTAAAAATGAGAAAAAAATCTACAAAAATAAATAATACAACAATAATATAAGTATGTAATATAAAATTCATTTGGAAATCTGGTAATTTTTAGACAAAGAATTTCATTCTAGAAATGAAAAGTATACATTTTAGGAATCAACTGGTTTAAATGTTAAATAGAAATTTTAGGAAAACCATGAAAATGGATAAAGAAGAATTTTGCTTGCTCTGAATTGGCAGCATGAAGAGAAATTTACAAGCTATAACAAGACACAATAGATTCCAAAAATATAACTCAAACCTGAACTACATAGGCCATAATCAAATGATCAAGAGAATTAGGGCCATGAAGTAGGCTATAGCGCCAATAAATAATAAAACAAATACATATGCACAAATACACTTTTACCATTACAATAGTCCTGTGTTAGTGTCCCTAACCTGGGAGCTCCTTGGATCCACACAGTTGATTTGTTCATTCAAATGTTATTTATTATACTCTTTCTACATTCCCACCACTTCATATTAAAGAAGAGAAAAATCATCTGATCTCCATGCCAAACACTTTCTAGAAATTAAATAAGTGGAGACATTGTCAAATAGCAAATATTTATACTATCTATGTATAAGCTGAGGGAATTTGGAGACAAGTTTTAACTAAAGTTATATGTTCAAGGGAAAGCCTGTCTGAAGATGAGTCAACTGAATGGAGTCCTAAGAATGACATGGAGCTGGGGGATGGCTCAGTGGTCAAAGCACTTGCTGAGAACCTCAGTTGACATTGACAATATACACAGTCAAAAACGCTGGGCATAGGGCTGGAGAGATGGCATAGTTTTAAAGTGCTTGCCTGCAAAGCCTAGGGACCCAGGTTTGATTTCCCAGTAGCCACATAAACCAGAGGCACATGTGCCTGACGTTAATTTGCACCGGTTAGAGGACCTGGTATGCCCATTTTCCTCTCTCTATCTAAGTAAGTAAAAATATAATATTTCCCCCCAAAAAACTGACTGCTACTCCTACAGTATGTAACCCACAAACCATGGAAATACCTTCAACCTCACTGATGAGAGTTCTCAGGAGAATAGGGGCACAGGCGAGGGAAAAGGGGGTACCAACACATGATGTATCCATACGAATATGATAATAGTAATAAATAAAATTTGTTTTTCAAAACAATGCTGGGAATAGAGGCTGTCAGTACTTAGGACCAAAGTTTGATCCCCAAAAGTGGAATAAAAAGCATAAAAACTAGAACAGAGGTTAAAAAAATAGATTTCAAAAAATAAAATAAAATAGAAATTGGTAGAATATTTCCCTAGTGTCCATGAGGACGTGGGATACAACCTAGCACAGCTGAAAAGAAAAGCAGAGAGAAGGTGTGTGTGTATAAGAGAGAGCACCTGGAATGACTAGAATTCAAACATATAAATGCTGAAATTACTAGACCTTAGTCTACTGTGATGGTTTGAATGAAATGTTCTCCATAGCTTTATAGGTTTTGACTACTAGGTCCACAGCTGCTAGTAATTTGGGAAAGTTGAGGAGCCTTTGGGAGGTGGAGTCTTGCTGGAGGAGGTGTGTCATTGCTGGCTGAACTTGGGTTTTATTACTCCATTCCCCTGGGTGACTCAGACTGTTTCCCCAGCTGCTTGTAGAAGATGTAGAACTCAGCTGTCTGTCTGACTGTGCTTACCCCACCATGATGAAACTTTCCTCGAAACTGACACCTGAAATAAACTTTTTCCCTCCTGTAAGCAGCTTTTGGTCAGATGTTTTGTATCAGCAACAAAAAGGAAACCCACCATGGTGAAAATGGTGTGAAATTAAGTGTACAGAGAGGGAAAAGTTTAAACTCACTGTGGCTGTTGAACACACTCCATGTGAATCACCCTGTAATGCCATTGAGCCAGATTACTAAACAGTTGGGAAACTCTGGGCAGTGTTAGAAAACCCTCGGAAAGGATGAATACTCACCAGTGTGAGCTAATCTGTCTGCTCTGTATCCTAACTGGGTATGCTGATCTTGCTCAAATCAGCCATCCTTGTGCTGGTTAGGAATTCATTTCAATATATCTATTATAAAAAGTTGGGTATTCAGAGGTGCCAGTGTCCTCTCCCCTTTTTAATGAAGTCACCTCAAGCTTTCATATGGTGAGATTTAAGCATTAGACACGTAAAAAGTTTGGATTTGGAGGGGACTGCTGCAACTTCCTTACTGATAGATACTTGTCCATTTTGAGTTTAACTGTGTGACAAAGTCTCATTCCGTAGGCCAGGCTAACCATGGACTCATGTCCTTCTGCTTCCACCTTCCACAGGCTGGGACTGCAGGAATGTGCCACCCTGTGGAGCTTCACACTTGGATCTTTATGAACATTTCTTCATTTTCTCTACGAATGGTTCTTGCCTGGCTTCTGTGTGGCAGTGACAGCCACCCTAGCATGTGAGTGTGTACACCCACCCACCCCATATATACATTCTTTAGATATGAGGCGTTGTAGATTGCATGCAGTTTTTGTTCACCTAATAACTGCATTTTTGTCTTTTTATTTTTAGTAATTTAATTAATTATTTTATGAGAGAGAGAGAGAATGGGCATGCTTGGGTCTTTAGCCACTGCAAATGAATTCTAGACGCATGCATTGTGCATCTGGCTCACGTGGGTCCTGGGAAATCAAGCCTGGGTCCCTTGACTTTGCAGGCAAGTGGCTTAATGGCTATCACTTCAGCCCAATATTTGCATTTTTATCGGATTAGACATCCCATTTCCATTTAAGATGAACTCAGCATTCTCTGACTATATGCATTCATCTTGCTATTTTATTTCAATTTGTCCCATCTCCCTTATTTACATATTATAGCATTTCTTTTTCCATTGCTTTATTGCTTTCATTTGTATTAAGTATTTTTAAAACTTTTAATTGGAGAAATTAGTATATATGGTACCTATAATGTATATGTGATTTACATATATATATATATGTATATTCATATATATCACAAATCTAAATTTTTGTGCATAGCATGGCCTGTGTGTAGTGTGTGTGGTTTATGCATGCGTACGTGCTAATGCAGTGTCCCGTGTCCCTGCCTGCAGAGCACAGGGAAGAGCCTCAGCTGTCACTCCATCACTCTGCAGCCTGGATCTATTTTAGCAGTATGCTTCTTCAATTTGCCGCTGGACTATCCTGACAAGAAAAAAATAAGTAAAAGTTTTGTCTCATGTAAGTCCCAAAGTAAAAACCTTAGGTATGTGTATGTAATAACCCTACTACCAATAATCAGAGAAAAGTAAACCTTCAGGTCAACATACATCTATGCCAGAAGATGGCGGGAGTGTCTCTACAAGGCATCAAGTCATCTGAGACAAGCTTGTGAGTAGAATACATGAATCTGCTATAATTAACTCTAAAATCCTAAATTCTGAATCATGCAGTTGTGGAATAATATAGTTTATGCCTCTTGTTTTCTATATGCTATTTCTCTCTTTTTCTTAATTTTTTTTTTTTTTTGATCTGGAAAGATGGTTTAGCAGTTAAAGTACTTGCCTGCAAATCTTTTTCCTACCGCCTTTTCATGAATCAGTGGATATTCAGAGAATATATGCAACCTGTACATACACACACACAAATCTTCCCTGAAATACATATGCCATAAGACACAATCTTTCTTATTAGTCCTTCACTTCTCCCTCTGAATTTTCATGAATTTCTGTTTCAAAAAGTATAGCATTCAATGAACCAGCATGCATTTTGTAAAAATAGCCCTTATTAGTAAGCCACAGCCATTTTAACCAGCTCTCAGGTAAAGATAGGCACATTAAAGTTCAGAAATACAGAATTAGCAAGTGTATGGAAGTACTTAGATTATTATATAATCAAATGTTAAAAGTCTATTTGGTATCATGAGGTAAACTTCAAATCAACAGAAATCAATTTTCTAAAGGTAGGTTGTGGTATCAATTACTTTTTTTTTTTTCTAATTTCTGGGGGAAAACAGAAGCAGATTATAGGAAAGAAAGGAGTTTCCTTCAGCTTGGATGCCCACGGGTTAGAGGTGGGGAAGGTGTACAAAGCTGGAGACTGTTTCATTTTCACCTCAGCATGGAGAACGTGGGGTCAGGCTGAAAATCTCAAATGCTGTCACTAGCAACACTGCTTTTAAACCACGCTATTCCTACTAAAGGTTCCATGACCATCCCAAACAGTGCCACCAACTGTGAGTTAAGTATTCAAACACCCAGGTCTATAGGGAACATTTTATAGACAAACCATCACAGGTGTATTTTGGGGTAATTAGATGCCACTGTGGAATACAGGTTTAGCATTAAAAACCCATCATGAAACTTGAAAATGTTTTATGTTCTTTCCTTGTTTAAATAGCATCCTTTTATTGGAAGGGCATAAAATATTTTGACATTAAATCAATATGTAGAATGGTTGGATTCAGCCACAAAGAATCATAGAAAAAAATTTTGGACAGAAGGCTGTCATGTTATCATTTGTAATTACACAATTTTCCAGAGGAAGGGACAGAGTCGAAGTAGATACTGTAACAAAAGCCCAGCAGGAGTAGAGATGGCATCAAAGTTGTGGTGAGGGTTCTCTCTGGTCTCTCCTGCTTCCCTCACACTTTCTCCCTCACGCTTTCTTCCTACATGGTGAATATCACAAAATCATAAGAAGTACACCCCAATATTCTTTCAGACAACATTTGTCTAAAGCAGTTTAAAGAGTATTGTGGATGCAGTCTAATTTTATCTTACATTATAGAACATAACATTCTATTTAAATGTTATTTATGTATTTATTTTCAAGGAGGGAGAAAGAGAGAGAATATGTGTGTCCCAGGGCCTCTGGCCACTGCAAATGAACTCCAGATGCATGCACCACTTTGTGAATATGGCTTTACATGGGTGTTGGGGAGTTGAACCTGGATTTTTTTGTTTGTTTGTTTTTCAAAGTAGAATTTCACTCTAGCCCATGCTGACCTGGAATTCATTATGTATTCTCAGGGTGGCCTCAAACTCATGGGACAATCTTTCTACCTTTGCCTCCCAAGTACTGAGATTAAAGGTATGCACCACCACACCTGGATTCTTATGTGCTGGCAAGTGCATTAACCACTTAACAATCTCTCCAGGTTCCTTTTTTGTTTGTTTGTCTTTGGTTTTTGTTTTGGTTTTGGTTTTTCGAGGTAGGGTCTTGCTATAGTCCAGGCTGACCTTGGATTCACTATGTATTCTCAGGGTGGTCTCAAACTCACAATGATCCTCCTACTCCAGCCTCTCAAGTACTGAGGTTAAATGCATCTACCACCATGCCCGACAATGCACCTAACATTCTAACAAAGCCACTGCCCAATTTTCAACACCAAAAATGACATAATTCCCTCAGCAGATATAATTAAAAGGGAAAAATAATTCTTAAGAAATCAAATTATTTCGGTTCTTTTTATCTAAATGAATAAATTAAAGGATGAGCATGAAGGAAAAGTGAAATTGGAACAAGACAGGAAGGGTCACCTTCACTCAGAATGCCAAATCTACTTTCATCTTACTTTTGGCTGTCAGAGAATGTAATGTGCATGCCCAGAAATGATTTGTTCCAAGTGTTTAAATAATCAATCTGAGACGGAGATTGTATTTGATTAAGTACAGAAGATACGTGTTTCTTTCTATTTCTTTTGTTGTACCTCTAAAATGATAATGAACATGCATCATACATGTGCAAAAATTAAGAACAAATGCAATGGTTGAGATATATCAAATAGACTATTTTTAGAAAATGGCAAATAGAACAGATTGGAGATAGCATGCTTAGGAAAGTACAGAGAGCTCCATGTGGACACTTTTTGATGTGTTTCTCTCAATCACAGTTTTCATTCTTACCATCATGTCAACTGTCCTTTCTTGGGCCAGGGGAATCTTCTTCCCATTGGCTCTGGCATAATTTAGGTGTAAACCTATTAGCTTTGGTTTGTGAAGCTGGTTCAGACCCATTTTATATTATTTCCCATCCTTAACTTGAAAGTGTTTGTTTCTCTGGAGATTTCTGATTTCATTCAGTAAAAAAAGAGTATTTAGACCATAACTGTAGCACTTATTGTGATGACTTTCTTAGGACATGTTCACTGTACCTCAAAGTCATCCTGTCTCTTCCGATGATTTGGCATGACTCAATTTCCTCAAAGTTGACATTTGAATCTTAGCTCATTCTTGCACATCCTACACTTTTCTTTTGGTTAAGTAAAACACTTACAAATTATCTATCAGTGTCTGGACCCTTAGTTTAGAGAGCAATGGCTAGATGATCTTGTCATGTTCTTTAGAAACATTGGAGATCTATTGTCTTGAGATTTGACATATAAGGTGTTATAAGGCATACGTGGAAAATAATTTAATATGCTGGATAAGGGACAGTGGATGTAGCTTTTTGCTTTACCTGTTGCGGTGGTAGTGTTGATGACAAGTGAGAGCGTTGGCATTTGTATTTTTGCCACAGTTCTTATATCAGTTCACAATAAGTTTTTCTTTGTGATTGACTATATGTGTGGGTACGAGGGATTGTCAAAAAACAAGTGTGTCACAACTTTATATCTCCACAAGTATTATAAAAACCACCGATATTAGAATACATGGTGTCTTTTTGTTGAGTTCTGCTTTTTTTTTTTTTTTTTTTTTTGGATTTACATTTCGTGGTCAGCTTGGCCTTGAACTCTATGTAGCTAAGTCTCACAATCCTGGTACTTCTTCTTCCACCTCCCACGTCCTGGGGTCACAGGTGTGTTTCACCACACCCACCTCCATCGTGTCTATTGCAGGAGGAGTTTAAACAACCTTCAAGAAATAAGTGCAGTACCAGTGTTAAAAGAAAATTCAAAACAACTACTGAACAAAATACCAGTAAATTTATATAAAACTAACATTCTTATCTCAATTTAGAGATAATGTATCTAGTCATTTATATATCCATCCACTTATTCATATTTTTTCTAATGACATTAATGTTTGCCATGAGAATACATTTGCTCTAAATATAGAACATACTTCAATGCATAAAACGTGCAGGGAATTGTGAGGATGTATAAAAATCACTGGCAATTAGCATTATAACTTTATAAATAGGTGTAGCATTTACATTGTGACTTTCATTTCCATCCATTTGCATTGATGACATGCAATTTAAAACGAAGCATCTGGGGGGGCTCTGCTCAGTGGTTAGAGGCACATGCTTGCAAAACCTGACAGTTTGGTTTTGCTTCCCTAGTACCCAGGTAAAGCCAGATGCACAAAGTGGCATGTGTCTCTGCAGTTTCTTTGCAGCAGCAACAGGCCCTGACATGCCTATGCTTTCTCTCTCTCTCTCATATAAATAAAGTTTAGAATAATAAAGCATTTAAGATATTCTACAGCGTGTTTTTTATCATAGCACTTGTGTGCTTTTAACGAAATAGCATAAATATTCACCTATACAGGAGTATTTTAACTAAATATTGAGGTATTTATGAAAAAACTACATATTTTTAAAGAAGATTTAAGGGCATAAAACACAATTTTGAAAACATTTTAACATATTCTAAGTCTAAATAATTTAAGTACAAAATTCATGGAGAAATGGACAGTAAGCTGACTAAATATTTGAAGTAGTTACTTTTGGAAAATTTATTTATAAATATCTTAAACTTACCTTACAATAATTGAATGTTTTTCAATGATTTTTACAAGAACTTTCACAAGGGTTGTTTTATGTGTGAGATGACTAAATCTATTCATAATTTTATTTTACCTTTACAATCATGCAAAATTAATATTTAATGAGAAAAAGTGACAATAGATAATGTATAACTAAATAACGCACATATCAAGTTAAGGTAGTAATTAGCATACTTTGAAGGATTTTCAAACAGACTAAGGGTTGTGGGCTCAAATTCCTTAAAGCCAGGTAAACATAGACACAAAAGCCTTTTCCATGATTGGCAGTTTGAATAAGTCTGGAAGCAAACTACATACTCAGAGGAAAAACAGTTGTCCCTGGTAATGGGGCTTAGCAGTCTCTGTCTGTTGGGTTTTACAAGATTGTACTTTTATGCTGTCAGATGAAACAAATGGAAGTCTTTGCAGAACAGATGGGGTTTCAGCTAAACCTTTAGTTTTGAATATTTGAATAGAGAGGAAGCAGGACAGACGCTTTGCAGACAGAAGACAGCAGGAATGGAAGCGAAACGTGACAAATGAACTCCGCATGGGTCAGGTCAGCCACGAAGGTAAGAGCCAGGTTTATGCAGGAGGACGGCAAGTGACAGCGAGGGAAAATGAAGCTCTTAGGGAGGGAGATCAAGAGCTGCACACAGGAAGAGGCGAGGGGCAGAGAGGAATGACTGCACTGAGCTCGAGTGAGGAGACAAACAAGAAATATGTATGGGCATTCTAAAAACACACTGTTCACATTTAGGCGAAAAGATACACAAACAAAAATCAGCTTTATGTACACATTTAAAAATAAGACAGCAAACAAAACTCCAGATGCATAAACCACCTTGTCGAACTGGACTCTCTGACTCTCTCATAAATGAATTAAATATTTTTTTAAAGAATCAAACATCATCATAGTTGCTACTGATTCTTCATTATATGTTGGCACCAAAGGTTTCCATCCCATGTGCTTAAGATTTTCAGCCATTTTTTTTGTTCATGCATGTTACCCCCATTTAAAACATATGGACATTAAATGGTTAAGTTTTTCTTTTTGTTTGTTTCTTTTGTTTGTTCTTCCGTTTGAGATTGGAAATGGTGAGACTGGGGCTTGGGGCATGTTCTCACTGGTTCCACTGTTTACTTTCATGTTCCTCTTGCTTGTGTAGCAGCTGAAGTTGTGGCCCTGGCTTTTAGACACAGGGATCTAAAAATTGTCTCATTGGCTATTATTACTCCTTGCTACCTCAATTTCCACACCTTGGATATACACGAGTAAAATATGCCACAGGCCAGCGCTGAGGGAGAAGCTTGAACGATGTCAGGCTCACAGTGGTCAGCTCTCATTGCACACTGCTCCCTCTTACCTTATGCCAAATGCAAAGAAAAATGTAGAGAAGCAAAGTGGTTGCACCATTCATTCGAAGCATTTCATAGTCAAAAACACTGGGCTGGAGGGATGGCTTAGCAGTTAAAGCCAAAGGACCCAGGTTCAATTCCCCAGATCCCACATTAACCAGATGCACAAGGGGGTGCATGTGTCTGGAGTTCCTCTGCAATGGCTGGAGCCCTGGCGTCCCCATTCTCTCTTTATCTCTCTCTCTCTCCCTCCCTCCCTCCCTCCCTCTTTCTCTGTCAAATAAATAAATAAGTAAAAATAAAACATATAAAGAAAAATATTAAAAGCAAAACTATGCTTCATGAAATGATCCATTTCAGTACTGAGACCAGAATGAGAACAACTTTTATAATCTCCTAAAATGTAGGTAATGGACTAATGAGGCTCCGGGGTATTTCAATTTTCTGGAGAAGTTGTGGTATAATTAGACATTATGTAAGAGTCTGGAACAGATACAGAGATCACTCCTGACTCTGAGATTCTCCTGTAGACATGTCCGAAGGTACATGGTTCTCATCCACAGTGGACATACTCTCATCCTAGATGATACTGTTTCCACATTATTCACTGGGAGTCTGAGCATTTTCTCCTGTAAAACTGAACATCATAGGCTAGCAGGGTTGGGTGCCATCTAAATTGATAGTAAAAAATTTGGGGGCTGGAGAGTTTGCTTAGTGGTTAAGGTGCTTGCCTGGAAAGCCAAAGAACCCAGGTTCAATTACCCAGAACCCACCTAAGCCAGGTGCACAAGGTGGCACATGTATCTGGAGTTCATTTACAGGACTGGAGGCCCTAGAGTGCCCATTTTCTCTATACATATATGTGCTTCTTACTCTCTCTCTTAAATAAATAAATTAAATTAAATATTTTTAAAAATTCCCCAAAAGAACTTTTTAAATACTTTGTATAATTCACATTTCATATTCAAATTAAATGGCCCACATAATTTTTCAGCATATGCTAGAAACATTATGCATGTATAATTTAAAAATAAGTTAAGAATCAATTTTTCATTATAATATATATGAAAATTCTTTATATTACAGGAAAAAAAAAAAAACACCCTGGAATCAGGCTGCTACATGTTGCTTTTTTTGTGTGTGTAGTTTTTGTTTTTGTTTTTTTTTTCTTTTTCAAGGTAGGGTCTCACTCTAGCCAAGGCTGACCTGGAATTCACTATGGAGTCTCAGGGTGGCCTAGAACTCACGGCGATCCTCCTATCTCTGCCTCCCGAGTGCTGGGATTAAAGGCGTACGCCACCACACCCGGCTATGTTTCTTTATTTTTTTAAATGTCCAGTAATGATGGTAAATAAGGCAGGAGGGAACAATGCTAATGCAAACATCACATGATTTTTAAGTATGTTATATTGCTGAGTTGATTATCTGCTTTTCTGTGTTGATAGAAATTAGGAAAACATAAAATGTGCTCATCTCACAGCCTTTTGTGTTTAAAGTAAAAATAGAAGAGAATGACTGTTGCATTGAAAACTAAGGAAATATTTGATGCCTTGCTGTCATTATGAACAAAGATCTGCTAGTTCAGTATGTAAGCTCTCATTCTCCACATCTAATTGCAAAACCATGGGTCAGAATAAAAGGCTTAAGAGCTATGTGTAAATCTGGGCTTAGGAGTGTAAGAAATCAAAACTGAGTTTTATAACATGCATTATGTTTTTTAAATGTAGAAATTTTTATAATGTTACATGTCATAATAGCATTTTAAGTAAATCTAGATAATATTTATTCTAAATAAAAGTATTGTCATATGAAGATATGGAATGATCTTTTTGAAAAACAGAGCAAAAGAAATAATGTTGAAAGCAGAAAGAGTATACCTTTTATATTAAATATATGAGTATACCTCATATATTCTATATATGGAGAAAAACCTAGTTCAGTTGACACTGTGTTTTTAGTGTAATATAATGGAAGAGACAGGGTAGATTTAAATATTGAAAGAAAAGAAGCATGAAGTTTGAATTTTCTATTCTGAAAAAGTATCCATTCATAATGAAGGGGAAACTCAAACATTCTCAGATGAAGAAAATCCAAGAGAATTTGCTCTCAGTAGGTCCAGTTGTAAATACTTAAAGAGATGATTTGCTTTTGCCATCAGCAAAGGAATTGAAACAAAAGAAAGCAACCCAGATTGGTTAGGAAAAGAAGAATAACCAGACAGAATACATTTTCCCCTAGACTGTCCTTCATTTATATATATGCAGATGTATGTATGCTGTAGGTATGGAACTCGGAATGACTTGGCTGGATTCTGGAAGAGACTCAGGCCTTGGACAGTTAGCCCATCTAGAGCCAGTAGGTGCTGCATGAATGACTGGTGAAAATGACCAACATCTGTCCAAGCAATTCGTGGTCTAAGCTACTCAGCAGCAACCAACATGATGTGATGCTCACACCAGTGCAATAGTGACACACAGCATGGTGGGTGACCAACTGCTCTTGATTTGGCTAATGGATCCACTCACTGGAAGGGAACCCAAAGCTGGAGCTGGGAAACAAGTCAGAACCATGAGCGTGCTCTCCATAAAGTTCACAAATCCTGAGCTACAAGAAGGCCTACACTGATTAAATTCTCTGTAAAATAATAATGGTTACACCATTTATCTGGTGCTGACTTTACTCTCCATTGGAGAATTTGCTTCTCTTATTCAGATGGACGCAGATCCTGAGGAGAGAATCAGCCTATGGCACCTCATCAGGGCCCCAGATAAAACCATAGAGTAATTTGGGAAATGAGCAAGAGTGCTTCTTTCTTGGTAAACCTGGTACCAGCACAAGGGTGAAGGAGATAAGACACAGAGAACACTCAACTCCTACCAAATCAGAGATCCAGAGACACAGAGGCTCCCAATACCTCATCACTAAAATGAACCCAACATGGCTCAGGGAAAATTGTGGAAGAGGGGGCAGAAGGATTGTTAGAGCCACAAGTTAGGACATTATGCACAGAGACACTGCCTCTTCCCCATAACTGATGGCTAACCCCACAATGCACAACTCACATTCCCCAATTTTGAGGGTCCCTGCGGAGGGGGGAAGGACAGGGAGGAGGCTAACAATGGTACCAACATGGCTGTATCCACACTGTGTAGATAACTAAAAAAGTATGAAAACATACAGCATTCATCATTTCAAAAATAAATATTTCTATTTCTTTATTTGTAACCAGAGAGAATGAGGGAGAGGAAGCGAGTAAAGGAGACAGCATGGGCACTTCAGGGCCTCCTACCATTGAACAGGAACTCCAGATGTATGTGCCACATTGTGCATCTGGATTTACATGGGTATTAGGGAATCAAACCCAGGCCATCAGATTTAGCAGGAAATTCCTTTAAGGTTGGAACCATCTCTCCAGCCCCATTGTCTGACCTTGATTCAATGAATGTACAGGAATATTTGAGGCAATAGCATTCAAGATAGTGGAGAGTGTTGGAGAAATGGCTTAGCGGTTAAGTGCTTGCCTAAGGACCCCGGTTTGAGGCTCGATTCCCCATGACCCACGTTAGCCAGATGCACAAGGGGGCACATGCGTCTGGAGTTCGTTTGCAATGGATGGAGGCCCTGGCGTGCCCATTCTCTCTTTCTTCGTCTCTCTCACTCTCACTCTCAAATAAATAAATAAGGATAAAACAAAAAAAAAATTTAAAAAAAGATAGTGGAGAAAGAAGGGGCATAAAAGGAGGTGCCCTTTCCAAACCTCCTGTAAACTGGTGGCATGCCAACAACTATTCATCTCTACTGTATGCAATATTTCTGAATCTTGATTGGATCAAAGGTTATAAGAATCTGGCTGGTTGCCATATTTTTATTTCTGTATCTAATTCAACCACCTAGGAATGGAAAATAATCAGGAAACAAATTATTTTTGGATAGAGCATGAACAATCATTTTTCCTTATTATATTCTAAATAATGTAGTATAACGAAGAAGTATAGCACTTATAATGCAGTAGGTATTGCAGGTGAGGAGCACATGATGTAAGTATCTGTGACGACATGCACAGGTTATATGCTAACGCACAGCATTTCATGTGAGAGACTTGGGTATTTGAGGAGGTGGTTCTGGCTTCAGCAACCGTATATTTGTGTGAAAGTGTCATGAAACTGTACTTACAAACTATCCCATTATACATTCCTAGTATGGATATTGAATAGACTAGACAAGATATAGTCACTGGGAAATTTTATTGAGGGGAATATGAACTCTGTGTATTCTTCTTGCAACATCTAGTAAATCTGTATTTATTTTAAAATGCGGTTAAAATACTGACAATTCAAACAAATACTGTCTCAAGGAAAGTTTTGTTTGTAAAGACTGGCACAGAAATTCTTAGCACTGATTTCAAATTTTCATGGTGCAGAGATCACAGATAGATTTTTTTTAAAGTTATCATTCAATGAACACTTAAGCCTGGCATTAAAAACGTGGTTACCAGGATATGTAGGGGGCACTCATTTGAAATTATTTTCAAACACATGACTAAGAGCCAGTCAATTGCAGTCAAAGGGATCATCCACCCATAGCTATGAATTAAGCCCAAAGGAATACAATTCACTATTTGGGGGTAAAATCTCCATTTTGAAATAAAGGAAATGATTTGGTTCATTTATTCAAACTTTTGATTTTTAACTAATGGTGTGTTCATAGCAGAGTGTTCCAAAGCATTAAGTTGCAAGCTTGCAGTTTCTTTCAGAGTCAAATTCTCACGGAATGATAGCATGCTGTTTTAAAGGTGAAGTTGACATTGACACAGTCCACAGGTTTGAAGATTTCATGAGGATACATGTTTTTACTCGTTTTAGTAGCTTCACTCAATTTCATCACGTGCAGCCTTTTACAACCACTTCTTTCTGTGCTAAAGAAGGAAATAACCAGGAAACAGGCAAGGCTATGGAGGAGTTAAAGAGCCTGTAGTGATGGCATGGTCCAACAGTTTTGTTTTAACATAAATATACAATATGTTTCTATTTAAGGCCTTTAAAACTTATTTTGAGTAAAGTTGATACCATTGTTTGAGAGGTGAAATTCTCCTTGTACACACAATAAGCAAAAAAAAAACCATAATGGTGATTTTTAGACAAATAATTTATCAAAACCACAGCATACCATTCATTCTCTTTTCAGATCGTCTTACCATTTAAATTAAAGTGTCTGGGGAGAAGATGTATTTGACAACAAATAGAATTCAAATGGCCTCTTGTGTTTGTTAACCTTATTAATTGCTTGAACATCCAAGTGCCTGCATTTACTGGCATAGAAAGTTCCGGTAATTTATTGCCATTTATTGTGGAAGACCTTTGTTCCTGTGGTTTTCATCTCTGTTTTTCTTAAGAGCCAGGAACTCTGACAGCTGCTGCCAGCTCCGTGCTGTTTGTTTAAAACAATGGGGGGAATTGCTTAGCAACCTCACATCCAGTTTCTGGTACCCTCCTGGAGATCACATTCCAAGCACTCTGCTCTTCTCTACCAGCTCAGAGGGAAAATCTCAGTGCGCATGCACACATACACATGCACACAAAACATACCACGTCCAAACCTTCTGACTTGTTTTTCTAAAAGCAGGGCGTCATTGTTCACAATCTTCATGATTGTCTGATGGATGCTTCAGGGCGGGGTCATTATTAAAGCAGGACAGATCACATGCGGATTTATGCAAATAAATCACTTTCCCCTCTCTTAGAGCGTCTTCCTAAAGATTAACTTGTATTACTAAGACATGAATGTGTGCCCTCCGGTATTAAAATTAAAAATCAAATGCTCTCTTTACCCTGACCTTGCTATGTGATGCCGTATAAATAGGCACTATGTGGTTTTGTCCGTATTTGTCAACATCTTGATGATATAGAAAATGCAGGTTTTATTTTGGATGGATTTTAGAACATGTCAGAGGAATGAAAGGACACTGAAGCTCTGTAACAAAGTGTTAGGCATTTTTTATTGTATGTCTGCCTTCTATATTATTCTCTATTCCTAGAGATAAGGATAAATACATAGGACATTATTAGCTTTTGTGAGGAAAATGCTAGACCAAGGAGTTAGAATGTTTAACTTTGGAACTTTGTGCATTTCTTTTGTTTTCCTTATTTTTGGAAATCACTTTAAAAAAAACTCCTACTAGCATCATTTGCAGAATAGAAGCATATACCAAAAGACTGCTAAGGCTCCTTTTTCTCTAGCATCTCATAATTCCATAAAATACCTCATTCGTCCTTGCAACAGCTTTCCATAGAAAATTAAAGACAAGGAACAAGTACTGAGTCACAAGGCTATTTTCTAGCTTTTAACTAAGACACCGGGGTAGATTTTATTACCTGAAAACTGGGGGAAAAGAGTGGTTGCATGATCTGAAATACTTGGAGGAATCTGGTGAGATACCCACTTTACAATAAGCAATGCAACTATTCTAATAAAAAATAATTTTAGAAACTGGGTGAATATATCTTCCTGTAAAACTACAGGACATGAATTAAGTTCCAGTTCTAATGGAGTGGTATGAAATTATATTCCACGCATCCAATGTAGCCTGAGGCCTGACTCTGTAAATATAGACCTAGTGGAATGAGGTACTATGCCCAATTCCATCATGTCTGTGCCTGCTCACAGTATGCCATGACCGGCAGAATTAACTACTTGCTACAAAGACCATCTGTTCCACAAAGATGAAGTGTTTACTACTTAGCTCTTTATTTTTAAAACATCTGTCAATCTCGATTATGAATTATGAAAAATGTTCTGATTTCTGATTGAACAACAATCACTATGAGAATATCTACGTTTTTCATGAAAGAGAAACATATACCCAATATCTCAGATGTATATTATTTCAACTGAGAAAATGAGAAAGCAGGCAAAAAACAAATTGAAGATCACTTACAAGAATGTCATTTTGTTTTCAGCATTGGTTAGCCATTAACTCTAAGGTTTTCCACATACTTATGGCTAAATAGTGTGGCATGATTTTGGAAAAATTTAAGTTAAAACATTAGAGATAGACTCTGTTCAACGGATGCAATATGGAAATTTGAGCAGAGAAACGAATAAGGGACACAAATGCAGAGGGAACATGGGGTTAGGGAGCCTGGGTCCCCTTAGTGATATGCTAAGATTGGCTGTTGCTGTGAAGTGTGCATTGTCCAAGAAAAACTACTCACTCCTGTGACACACTTTCCCATGTGCCTTACTAGGGAAAATCAGGTCCGTTTCTTTTTTTTTTTTAATTTTATTATGACTCTTGTTTATTAATTTCCTTGCAGAGAGAAGAGAGACAGAGAGAATGGGTGCTCCAGGGCCTCCAGGCACTGACACAAACTCCAGATGCCTGAGCCACTTTGCCCACCTGGCTTTATGTTGTGCTAAGGAATAGAATGCAGGTTTTTAGGCTTTGCAGGCAAGAGCCTAAACTGCTGAGCCATCTCTCCAACCCAGCAGTTTCATTTTTTAATCTGTTAGTCATTCTGTTTGAGGTAGTAGCAGAACTTGGACAACAGAAATATAGAAAAATGTAAAGATAAGGGCTGGAGAGATGGCTTAGTGGTTAAGACACTTGCCTGCAAAGCCAAAGGACCTCAGTTTGATTCCCCAAAACCTATGTAAGCTAGATGCAAAAGCGTCTGGAGTTTGTTTGCAGTGGCAAGAGACCCTGTCATGTCCATCCTCCCTCCTTCTCTCTCTCTCTCTCTCTCTCTCTCTCTCTCTCTCTCTCTCTCTCTTGCGCGCTTTCAAATAAATAAATAAAAATAAAATATTATTAAAAAGAAAGAAATTTGTTAAGTAATGGAGCAAAGAACGTTTATCTTCTTTGTCTCTTCTTTTTATTTCCTTCTAATTATAACTCAAATAAAAAGGATAATGAACGACAAAAACTAAAAGAAAAAAAGCAAAAGAAAGAAGGAAGGAAAGAAAGAAGGAAAGCTGGCATGATGGCACACACCTTTAATCCCAGAACTTGGCAGGAAGAAGTAGGAGGATCACCATGATTTCAAGGCCACCCTGAGACTACATAGTGAATTTCAGGACAGCTTGGGCTAGGGTGAAACCCTACCTCAAAAATAAAAGGAAGGAAGGAAAGAAAGAAACAGAGAAAAAAGAAAAAAGGCTGATTGGACAGTGTCACATCTTACAAGGAGTTTTCTAAAAACATAGGCCATTTTTATCCTTTCAGGTGCTAATTCCAGATGGAAGTGCATCTGCTGGTACTCCAGGACACCTCCTGCAGTGCCATGGACCGAGACGTAAGTCCAGCCCAGTTTTGCCACCACGGAATGGGAGAATAGTATGTGAAGAACACAAGGTTGATTAATGGCTATGATGGCACCTCATAGGCCGTATAGCAACCCCCCCACCACAAAGCATCTGTTGCTTACAATATGGCTTCGCAAGATGTCAGCAAGAGAGGCTGAGATAGAGAGAGGAAAGTGGCAAGTGAAGTATATGCAAGCCAAGGAAGGGCATAGTGAGGTGGCTCAGAGTTTGAAGGTACTACCTGGGTTCAATTCCCCAGCCATCCACATAAAGCCAGACAGGGAGAAAGCATGGTATAGGCATACACACATACACACACACACACACACACACACACACGTAAATAATATTTTTTATTATTTGTATTTATTTATTTGAGGGTGACAGACAGAGAGAAAAAGGCAGAGAGAGAGAGAATGAGTGCGCCAGGGCCTCCAGACACTGCAGACGAACTCCAGACTTGTGCACGCTCTTGTGCATCTGGCTAACATGGGTCCTGGGGAATCAAGCCTTGAACCAGGGTCCTTAGGCTTCACAGGCAAGCACTTAACCACTAAGCCATCTCTCCAGCCCGAATAATTTTTTCTTTTTAAGTTAAGGAGAAGGAAGAAAACAAACAAAAATTAGCAGAGCATTATGGTGCTACATAAGCAGTAGTAAACTGAAACAAAATTTATTCTGTTCAAATGCATTTACTACAGTCTACATGGGAAAAATCCATTTGCCAAGTGAGAGGGGACTGATGTTAAAAAAGAGGAAAACGAAAGAAAGGAAGATAGATACCCAGATACAGATTTGATGTAATAAAGTAAGGCATACTGTGGTATCCTTACGTTACCACCTGGTTTCTATTTGACAAGTATTTCATCACGTATGTGTTTTTTTTTTTTTTTTTAAATTTTCCATTTTCCCAGAGAACTGCTTATCTAATAACAGAATGCTTATTGACTGACTTAGCTTGTGGTACGGAAGAGGTTGCTTTCTGTCCAGAGACCTTACAAAATGTGGAAGTTACCATGGGCTTTGGGGCTGAGCAGCCCCAACAGTGAGCTCTGAAAGCAGGAGGGGAATCACCTTGGTGGTGATGGGAGCCCGTAGGGGCACAGCAGAGCGGGCTGCGGAGAGAAACCCCGCCCTGGACTCAAACACCAACAGTGGCCCTCTGCGCCGTCTGTCCTCCCACGGATGGCCTGCGAGCCACCTAGCCAGCAAGGGCCCCTTTCCCGGTGGAGATCAGGGGCCCGTGGATGGGGAAATTCTCATGGCCACTCCATGATCTTCCAGCACTCTTTTTATTTTTTCCTTTTTCATTCTCCTTTATTTTCAAAACTGATGACACTTCTTATTGTTTGTAATGACAACAGAAGGGCTGGAACAGCCATCTTTTGGGCTTTCCCGGCCCAGCATGGTGGGTTTTCCATCATATGCAGACACCTAAACAAACAGGGCTCACCTTGGCCTGTATAAGCCTCTGCATACAGGACTTCCATCCCAGCCCAAAAGACTCATCGAGAAAAGACCGGTGGGGAAGACCTGCCTCTGGACCAGATGTGGATGCATCTGACCTCCCTGGAGATGCTTGTCCTCGGGGTGTTAGACCTGCTGCTACCACAGAGACCCACGGAAGCTCCACTCAAGTTGGACTTGCTCCCAGTGCCTAGACCTATGTTCTTGCCTGGACTTGTTTCTGCCTTTAAGAGGCTCTTTCTCTGATGGGATCAGCAATGCCAAGCTACCATTCCAACAGGACCCATTGTTCCAACAGCACCCTCCTTCACAGGAATCAGTTGCTCTGATAGCCTCCATCCTGAGAAGGTGCTGAGAAGGACAAACTTGGCTTGCAAGCAAGCACCTTTAACCATGGAACCATATCCCATACCCTCGTGTCACTTCTTAAACCTGTAATATTCAGTTCAAGCTAACTTACATGTTATTGATTTATACTCTACTTTCCGGCTTTGGCTTTAAGCCTTAAAGATCCATTTGTAAATCACTAGGAGAGATTAGGCCAATCAAGTTAAAAAAAAAAAAAAAAGCCTCGGTCTCAGAAAAGCTCATTAATAAGCTGGAGACAAAGTAGCAAAGGTGAGCAGTGTGGTTTTTGTTCTACTCCTGTTTCCTTGGCAAAGGAAACACTATAACAGTTTAGTAATAATCACAGGATAAATTGGGCATGGTGGCACACGCCTTTAATCCCAGCACTCGGGAGGCAGAGGTAGGAGGATCACCGTGAGCTCAAGGCCACCCTGAGACTACAGAGTGAATTTCAGGTCAGCCTGGGCTAGAGTGAGACCTTACCTCGAAACACCAATAAATAAATAAGTCACGGGATATGTGTGTAATTGAATAGGAAATGTGTGGGTGATTAAGCATGCTCTAGAACTCTAGAACTCCTGTGAAAGAGTCCTGTCATCTGGCTACCCCAAAACATTAACAAAATGGGTCGAGAAAACTAACTCTAATCATTTGGATTCCATATAGCAGGTGTTTATTTCTCCCAGTTCTGGACCTGGAGATCCAAGAATACATGCGAGTTTATTCCATCTCTTGGTCAGGGTCTGCTTTCTGACATTGACCAAGATCCCTTCATAGTGTGCCTTTCCATGAGAAAGAGGAAGAGGTAGACCTCTGCTGTGTCCTTTGACAAGGACAGTAACTAACTGCATTTCATTATTACTCCATCCTTGTGACTCACATGACTTTAATTTCCTCCTAAATACCTAATCCCCAAACACATGAATTCAGGGGTTTAAGAGTTAAATATATGCATTGTTAGTAGACACAATTCCTTGCAAAGTATCCATTTGGTGATTTTATTGGGGATATGATTCGATGTGCTATTTTAATGGTTTTTATACACACTATGATTGTCGTGTTCTTCCTTGATGGGTAGCTTGTATCATTAATGAAAGAAAAACAATCCCTTCTTTCCAGTAGTCTCTCTTCTATTTTCATATTAAAACATAGTATTGTCAAAGGTAAATGATGAAAGGCTGGAGAGATGCCTTTCCCGTTAAAGTGCTTGTCTGCAAAGGTTAAAAAACATGTTCGACTCTCCAGATTTCAGAATAGCCGGAATCACAAAATGACGCAAGTGTGCAAGGCCGCACATGTGCACAAGGTGACACACACGTCTGGAGTTCAGCTGCAGTGGCTGAAAGCCCTAGTGTGCCAATTCTCTCTCTCTCTCTCTCTCTCTCTCTCTCTCTCTCTCTCTCATTAAAAACAAGAAAAAGGGGGGCTGGAGAGATGGCTTAGCGGTTAAGCGCTTGCCTGTGAAGCCTAAGGACCCCGGTTCGAGGCTCAGTTCCCCAGGTCCCATGTTAGCCAGATGCACAAGGGGGCGCATGCGTCTGGAGTTCGTTTGCAGAGGCTGGAAGCCCTGGCGCGCCCATTCTCTCTCTCTCCCTCTATCTGTCTTTCTCTCTGTGTCTGTCGCTTTCAAATAAATTTAAAAAAAAAATTTAAAAAAAAAAGGCCAGCCTGAGCTTTCCTCAATAAAAAGATGCCTCATAAACATTAAATCTTTATTTACTTAATAAAACTCTCATAAAGATAATTTAGCTAAACAATTAGTAAAACAGTGATACTTAAATATGAAAAGGAGAATTATTCCTGTACCATAGCTAGAGTTACACAGGTAAGTGTAGAAAAGTTGGCCAAGGGCCTGTGGGTCTTGTAGGCACATGGAGAACACATTGAAGGAAATGTCAGTGTCGGGAAATAACGAGGTGGTAAAATCAGCGATTTCCCTCTTGCTCAGTGGGAGTGTAAAAGCTGGATCCGGGAGGCAGCAGAGGAGACAAGGATGGGCTCGGCCTTTGAAGTGAGTACGTGCAGACTGTCAGGCTGTGGGAGCCACAGAGCCCAGAGTAAGCTCAGCCAATCTCTGCACACAGTCTGGGCGTTGTGAAGGATCTAGAAAGTTCATTTCTGAATATCTGAGCCACGGCTACAAAGGCCAGAGCCCATGATCTTGACACAGGATGATCCAAAAGGAGATGCCAAGGAAAAAACTGAAATGAACTGGAGAGAATATAAAAAGATTTCTGGGTGTTACCAGTAGGCTGAGAATCAGTCATGGAAAATAACAGGTTGTTTAAATCCTATCAAAACTTACTTTGCAAAAAGTTAAGCTTTGAGAGAAAAACTGTCAGACTTTCAGCCATTATAAAACATGGCTGTTGGAAGAAATCCTTATATGAAAGACCATTTTCGTTTGTTGAGTTTTACACATTTAACACACTTACTTTAATGGTATATTTGCTATCATAGCTGAAACTTAGGTTTGGGATATAGCTAAGTGGTAGAGGGCTTGCCAAGCAAGTGCCAGGCCCGGGATTCCATTCTCAGAACCACAGAGAAGGGGGGGGGGTATTAAGGAATAATTCACTTACTAAGTATTTTTTCTCTTTGTGACACAGAAGATCAAATCCAAGGTGACGCGCTTGAAACCCATTATTGAAGCACGCGCAGCTCATTCTCTAGTTCTGTGAGACCCTGTCATCATTTTTTCACTCCTTTGAAGCTATGGTAATTTGCATTGCAAAATAAAAACAGGGGCTTGGGAGATGGCTCAGTGCTTAAAGTGCTCACTGCACAAGCAGAAGGTTCTGTAAGACCCTGATATAACCTAAGTTTGATTTCCTAGTATCCATGCAGAAAGCTGGACATGGCTATACATGCCCGTATCCCAGTTCTGTTGGGAGTGAAAACTGGGGAATCAACAGAGCTTGCTAGCGGTCTACCAGAAGCTGCCAGCTCTAGATTCAGTGAGAGTCAGATCAAAGTGATGGAAGTAAAGTCGCAAGAGCAGCGTTTCCCTGGGCTGGTTTGTGCCTGGCTCAGGGTGGTTCTAAAGCCAGGGTTCTACATTCCTTTCTAATGGTTTGACTTTTGTGCTTATCACAATATCAGATGTCTTTTAAATCAGGCAAAGATAAGCTGTATAATAGAGCAAATTAACTGTGGTGCCTGGGCTAAAACAGTCTTACTGTTTACAACTATGCTAGAAGCAGTTGGAGAAATGACAGTGTTAACCTAACATTCCAGGTTGAGGAACTAAAAGAAACTGCAAAGTAATTCAAAATAGAATATTATGGTATCAATGTTAATGAAGATTCATCATCATTCAGTCTATTATTATCACATAGCATCAAGAAATTTACTGTTTTTAGCCCTAAATCTTACTTTGTATGTTTACTTCTGAAGAGCATTCCTATCTATACTAGATAACTTTATTTTATTAATCAGAATTTATTTTTCTTAAAAATTTTCATGCATGTAAAACTGTTTAAGTTGAGGAATGTGCTTGTTTCGCCATGAAGCTGTTTAGTCAGGTTTGTACACCATTTGCTTCCTTCTAAGCTAAAATGGCTGCTGGTGATGGTGTTTGTTGTCCCCCGCACTGTGAAGTATACTGGTGTCAGAGATTTAGAGTAAAAGTAAAAAAGAGGGGTGAAAAAAAGGAAAGAAAATGCTTGTGAGAGTATGTCTAGGAAATTTCCAGTAAGCCCTCCAAATCCAAAGGGCAAAGAAGTTGGAAGGCTTATTTGTTTCTTGTGCCCCGCCCCCCTTCCCCCACCGCACTGCATGAGGGCCTCATCAGTCAGTTCACAGATTGCTTAGGCAGAATATAACACTGGGGTCACCAGGCACTTTGGCTGGGTAGGGCATCATAAAATCCACTGGTTTGTAAAACCTGCTTACAGGATTGGAGAGATGGCTTACTGGTTAAAGCGCTTCCCTGCAACACCAAAGAACCCAAGTTTGATTCTCCAGTACCAACACAAGGCAGATGCACATGGCGGCTCCTGCATCTGCAGCTTGTTTGCAGTGGCTAGAGGACCTGCCCTGAGCATGCATTCTCTCTCTCCTTCTCTGACTCTCTGTTTCTCTACCTCTCTCTCTCATAAATAAATGAATAAATAACATTTTAAAAAACACCTGCTTACCTAATGCAATTACAGAAGAGCTAGTTCTTTCAAATTTAAGAGTGGAACAAAACCTCCTCTGTCCTCAGGGTTTCACTGCCCTTCCTAGAGTTATTTCATAAGGGATAGACAAACACAGGGCCTGTTCTGAGTCACTGTAGGGTACCAAGGAGCACCGCAGAGGGTGTGCACGCTGTGGTGGATCTCGAGTCACCTAGAGGTGGAATTTTGAGTCTCAGTGGTGCAGTCATCAGAGCTGTTGACCTTCATTCTGCTCCTTCTCGGAGCATCTGGGTGGATTGAAGTTCCTCCTTTCCTAGATGCTATTACCCATGTGGTTTGCTTTGACCAATGAAGATGAGCAGGAGTGACAGACTTATAGAGTAAGGTGGAAGGTCTCCATTTGTCCCTCATGGTCTCCCCTCTTCTCTCTGGCTCCAGAGGGTCCTAGCATGGAGACAAAGGGTGTGTAACAGAGAAGAAGCAGGAAAGGAGCACAATTTATTTTTGAACTCACTAATATTTACAAAAGTAATTCTAGAATCCAGTTCTCCTGACCGGTGATGATCAAATATAAATTCTATTTCCTAATGAATACAGAAAATGTTTAGATCTCTGTTAGGACATATTATAATATGATATAATAGTTCTCTTGAAATATAGCAACTAGGTATTCTTGATTAAAAAAAAATAGAAAAGCTCTGTCCATACTGATAAGTTTATGGCCAAGATACAGGATCAACCATGAGGAGATTGATCTAATAGATGGCTTCTTTTCTTCTAAAGGTGGCCTTTTTGTGCAATTTTCCTGAGGTTAATAAATTGTTGTTGGATATCAAAGAGAGCCTCATACTTTTATTCCCATTTGTTTCTTGAGAGTTTGATTTAATTTCATCAATAGTTTCAGGATATTTAAAAATTAGGCCAAACAGTAAAGTGTGATTAACAAAAATTTTCTCTTCTGCAGACATAGTCTAATGCATTTTTTAAGAAGTGTTGTTGTTTAGCAAGTGTCTTTTGCTTGCTTCAGGATAAGGCATGTTCCTGTGGTTGTCAGCAGTACTTGGCATCCAGTGGGAGAGCTATATGGATAAATATGGTAGGTTTGCTAGTGAAAATATGACAATTTCCAATATCATTTATTATGTTATATTTTTCAACGTAGAGAAGTTGAAAAGTTGTAAAAATATTTTTTTCATTCCTTGAGTTTGAATATTTCCACTACGTGACCATACATATGAAGTATCTTACTACAATTTAGCCTTTTAGTTAATGGAATTGTATTCTTAGTATTGTGGGTAACTGCATGTAGAAGCAGATCAAAAGGTGGTTAGATCAAACTGCGTCAGTAATGATTTGTTCCCATTTGGTTTCAGAAATACATAAAATTTAAGGTTCTGATTCAACTTGATTTAGAAAAAAAAAATAAATGTAAGTTTCTGTTTTAAACACAAGAAAATGTCAGGAGTCTTTTGTAAAGCTAGAATTTCCAGATGTTATGAAGATCTTTTGATATCAAATGCTGTAGCATGCATCAAACATTCTGATGAGTTGGTGGAAATAGATCAGGAACATAATGATTGGATTTCTCAATCAATACATGAGAGCCTCCAACATCAGGAAAAGGAGTGTCTTGGCAATACTCAGTTGGGTTTTGTCAAATCCAAAGACATTCAGAACTATGTTTTGAAGTTTTCCTGAAACCAAAACCTCACTATTTTTTATTGTTGGTCATCTTTTGTAATAAATCCAAAATGAATATTGTTCTCAAGTTCTATGGGTAAAAAACAAATCAAAAGTGGTTTGGACTAGGGTCACAATTTATTTTCCCTAATTTTTTTTTATTGTGTTGACTTTCATCACACTATTTTCCTATGACTAATATGTCTTAGAGCTACAGCAACTAAAAACACCATTTCAGGAAATGATAAAAGTTAAACTAGAGAACAAATACATTGATTCCATAGGTTTCTGAACTTTCTCAGTTCATAGACCTCTTGTATCTCAAGGATGTTTTCACAGAGCCTCTAGGCTAAAATGAGGCCACTCTCGGTTTCATTTATCAAGTACAGCTAAGTACTTAATAATTGCTAATATCTCAACAACTTGGTAACCATTTTAAAAAATTGCTATGCATGCATTAAAATCAGCACCATTTTTATTTCCTTATTAAGAAACTATAATCATGTGTACCTGATTAGCCCAAGATTTAATCCTTAAAAGGAAATTGCCAACCTCATTTACTACTCCCCAACAGATCATCTAAATGCATTTGGCTTTCATTGTGAAAAATAGTGGAACAAACAGGTTTGCAAAGATACAGCCACAGTGAGGAGAATTTATCACAATCTTGTGTTGGAATTGCAAGCTACCTTGAGCTCCACATTCCAATGATGTCCAGGAGAATTTGAACGCTTCTGTTTCCTTAGAAACTGGACAGTATGCTGGGATGTTTTCATGACTTGCTATTATACTTCAGGGGAGTCTCTTGTATAGTTCAGAAACTATGAGTTTTGTAAATAGAATCTAACATCAACAAAGCAGTTATCGACTCAGTACTTTTAATTATACAAATAAGTCTATTCTTACATGTAAAATGGTCAAACTAAAACTAGCAAAGTCAGAAATCATATTGTCATTGGAACTACTTTTTTTTTTTTTTTTTTGAGGTAAGGTCTCACGCTAGCCCAGGTTGACCTGGAATTCACCATGGAGTCACAGGGTGGCCTTGAACTCATGGCAATCCTCCTACCTCTGCCTTCCGAGTGCTGGGATTAAAGGTGTGCACCACCACTTCCAGTGTTGGAACTACTTTTTATAACAAGGATGACATAATTTTCTGAGAAGGGATGTTACTTAATTTTTTTATTATTAATTAATTTTGTACTCAGCAAATACAGTCAATTTGGTACCATTGTAAGGCTCATCCATGTCCTACCCCCTCCCCCTGGCCCTTCCTTGTTGAGGTATAAGGGTCATGCATTGTGGAGTTAGTCCGCAGTTATGGGTAGGATAAATGTCTCTGCATATCATGAGCCAATGTGTGGCTCTGACATTCTTTTGGCTCCCTCTTCCACAAAATTTCCCTGAGCCATGTTGGGTTCAATTTTGGTCTGCTTCAGTGATGAGGTGTTGGGGGCCTCTGGGTCTCTGGATATCTGATTTGGTAGGAGTTGATTTTTCTCTGTGCTGATCTCCTTCCCCCTTGTGCTGGTATCTGGTTCACCAAGAAAACAGCACCCTTGCTTGTTTCTGCAGTTGTTCTTAGTTTCAGTTGGGGCCCTCTTGAGGTATGATGGGGTGGTTCTCTCCTTAGGATCTATGTCTATCTGCAAAAGAGAAGCAGATTCTTCAATGGAGAGTAAGTTAGCACCCGACAAATGAAATAACCCTTACTTTTTAATAGAGAGTTTAATAGGTGTAGGCCCTCTTGCAGTCCACGGTTGGTGGTAACTTGATAATGGAGAGTGGGCTTATGTTTGGATATGGTTCTGACTTGTTGTTACTTTAATTTTATTAAAATTATTTTGTTTTGGAATGAAGCATAAATGTTATTATTAAAATAACTGTGTTAGTGATTTCAAGATATGATATACTAAAGGAAGAGTTGATTTATTGTGACAAAAAATTTTCAAAAAGGAGCTGGAGAGATGACTCAGCAGTTAAGGCACTTGCCTGCTGTGGTGGACTGACTCAGGTGTCCCCAGAAACTCAGGTGTTCTGAATGCTAGGTTCCCAGCTGATGGGATTTGGGACTTAACACCTCCCAGAGGGAGTGTATTGTTGGGGATGGGCTTATGGATGTTATAGCCAGTTTTCCCTTGCCAGTGTTTGGCATACTCTCCTGTTGCTGTTGATACCTGTTGTTGGTGAGGAGGTGAAGACCACTCTGCTCATGCCATCATTTCCCCCTGCCATCATGGAGCTTCTTCTTGAGTCTGTAAGCTAAAATCAACCATTTTTTCTCCCACAAGCTTCTCTTGGTCAGATGATTTCTGCCAGCAATGCAAACTTGACTGCAACACCTGCAAAGTCAAAGGGCACAGGCTCGATTCCCCAGTATCCATGTAAAGCCATATACTCTAGGTAGTGCATGGGTCTGGAGTTTCATTGCAGTGGCTGGAGGCCTTGGTGAGCCCATTCTCTCTCTTCCCATCTCCCAAGTTAATAAATAAAAGTGAAATATTCAAATATATTAATGGATAGTAAAATAACATTTATTCATACTGGTATACAATAAAACATTTTTGTCTGAAATAAATTAACTGTCTAAAGTCTTATTTTGCCATGGGTAGAGCCCATAACATAGTGTATCTAAGAGCCTTTAAATATCAAGAATTAATCTTTTTTGTTTTGCTTTGTTTTTCAAGGTGGGGTCTCATTCTAGCCCAGCCTAACCTGGAATTCACTATGTATTATCAGTATGGCCTCGAACACTCAATGATCCTCCTACTTCTGCTTAGAACTAGAAACTGAGTAAGGAGTAAAATAGAATAAAAGTCTAAGAGGAAAGAGGAGGCCAGAGAAGCAGTAACTTGAACTTTGGCACAATGGGAAGACTGTGGAAGGTTCTGTGGGATGTGTCATCTGATGGAGTCCAAGAGCGTTGTGCCAGCCACTGCCCTAAGAATAGGCTGACACTGTGCAGAAGGAAGAAGAAGCAGGGGACTCAGGGCAGGAGGTCAGGGTGTCTGGGACCAGGACTGCAATGGTGAAATTCGTCAGAAGACAAGCTGGGCAGGTAGGTACTCCAGCCACTATGGTGACACTAAGCCCAATGTAGCCATTTGATTTTAAAATAGGGGACAATAAATAAAATTAAAATTCACTTTCTCCAAATTTCAAGGGTTCACATTGTTCACATCGGTCAGCAATGACCTTGAGTAGCTATTCTCTCTCTCTTTTTTTTTTTTTTTTTTTGGTTTTTCAAGGTAGGGTCTCACTCTGGCTCAGGCTGACCTGGAATTCACTATGTAGTCTCAGGGTGGCCTGGAACTCTCGGCGATCCTCCTACCTCTGCCTCCCGAGTGCTGGGATTAAAGGCGTGCGCCACCACGCCCAGCTCCTTGAGTAGCTTTTCACCAACAGAGAATTTCCACTAGATTTATTACCAAATTTACTGTGACATTTGGAAAATAGACAGCTGTCAAGAATGGCTTGGGAAGGCAGAGGAGCTGGCTCAGGTCAGGCTCGGTGGACATGGTGTTGGCCACACCCACGTGCGAAGCTGGGCGCTGAACTGCTAGCTTCTGCAATCCCGAGGCTGCCGCAGACGAGAAAGGAGATGGAGATGGGGACTCGCCTCGATGTGGCCAACTGGCTGGTGAACACAGCATAAGGAACAAGAAGAGATCTTGCCTCAAACGTGGTGAAGAACCAGGACTGATACGCAAGTTGTCCTCAGAACTCCATATGCATGATCCAGCACACACAGTCTGGAAGGGTGACACATATGTTCACCGAAACAGATGCAGGGGCTCCGGTGACACCATTGGTTAGCTCGTGGGGCTCGCTGGGGCTCACTGGCACCAGCCCGGTGAGTGATGGAGCCCCCTAACCTGTAGTCCCGCTCTCCTGCCGCTCTGGGAACCTCACCGGCGTTCACACTGCTAATCCAAAACCACACTCGCCAGTGTCTTTGCATTGGGCCCTTCAGCTTCTCTTTACAGTGTCTTTCCTATGCCTGAATGGTGCTCTGGGAGTGAGCCGCAGCTCTGGCCAGTGACTTCGTAAAAGTTGTTGTGAACACATCACCAGATTCACTGCTGGGCTGCGCAGCGTAGTGCTGCCCTGATCTTTGCTCAGAAGATACTTCTCAAGATTTGAATCAGATACCAGGTAGTGAGGCTAAGCATTTTCCAAACCAAGCTACACCTCTTTTTTTACTAGCAAAGTCCTCTCTGGGCTCTGGGCTCTTTTCACAGTTTATGACAAGCAGAAACCAGGCAGCGCTGTGGACACCAGGCTCGGAACCTTGCTGAGCTGCATCCCCCCCTGTCTCTCATGTCCAGTGTTTGCTTTCTGTGTCACTTTGGGTGAAAATCTTAATAGACCTTTGGCCACATTATATCAAATATCCCTCCCTCCTCTGGGTTCTAATAGTATCTTGTTCAGTAAGTGTGGTATGCGGAATAATACACAGGACCATGCAAGTCAGGTGAGAGCTTGACGGCGAGCCATCCGTGTGCTAGCCTCTTGTTTGCTTCCTTATCCCAGGTATCACCCTCAAAATCCAGATCTCTACTAATAATCTCTCCAAGACAATTTAAACTTTCTGTACAACAAAATCATTTTAGCCTCTGTGTTCTGTCTGGGTACCAATCCACTCACACTTTTTAGCCATTTCATATTTCTTAAAGAGATTTTTTTGAATTATTTATTTATTTATTTGAGAGCGACAGACACAGAGAGAAAGACAGATAGAGGGAGAGAGAGAGAATGGGCGCACCAGGGCTTCCAGCCTCTGCAAACGAACTCCAGACGCACGCGCCCCCTTGTGCATCTGGCTAACGTGGGACCTGGGGAAAAGAGCCTCGAACCCGGGTCCTTAGGCTTCATAGGCAAGCACTTAACCGCTAAGCCATCTCTCCAGCCCCATTTCATATTTCTTATGCCAACCCTCTACATTAAGGCATCAAAATATCTATTAGAGGGGATAGAGAGATTGTTCAGTCATTAAATGTGCTTGCTTGAACAGATTAGCAGCCTGAATTAGATCCCCAAATGCCCACATAGAGCCAGATGCACAAAGTGGTGCATGCATCCAGACTTCTTTTGCAGTGGCAGGAGGCTCTGGTATGTCCATCCCCCCACCTCTCTGTCTCATTTTTCTCTCTGCTTGAAAATTAAAAATTTTTTTTAAACCTGTTAGATTTTTTTCTGCATAAAAAATTATCCCTCACCATATATTGCAACAAGTAATCATTAGCTCACAGTTCCTATAGATTAGAAACTGTGTATCTTCATGGGATTTCTTTGTTCCAGAGTCATGCACAAAACAGTACAAAGTGTGGACAGAGTTTCAGTCAGCCCAGGGATAGGTATGGGGGAAGAACCACTCTCAAATACATTCATGAGTCTGGAAAGGAGGAAGGTGATGATATGGCCCAAATCCTTGTACACGATAGACCTCTGAAGTACACAGACAAATCCTAGATGGAAAGCCATGTTGGACAGCTTTTAACAAATGTGCCTGGGCTTTTCTACATTTTCACATTAAACAGGGAGTGGAGTTTGGGGGGCATGGCTCCTGAGAAAATGTCACGTAAGTTTTATCACTACCAAGAGTAAATAAAACAGAAATATTATAAACTTGAAACATCTGTGTTGTTTTATACTTAAGACTTTGTCATCCAAATGACGTATGTTGAAATCCTATCAACACAGGTGTTGGTATTACAAAGAAGGGCCTCTTGGGAAGCAATGAGATCATGAGTTAGTGCTCTAATAAAAGAGGCTTGGGGGGTCTTGTAATTTCTGTCACATGAGGTTGCAGTGTAATGGCACCTGTCTATGAAATGGGAAATGGCCCTTGCCCTCTTCAGATGCTGTACCTGTAGGGCCCTTGACCGCAGAGAGCCCAGAATCCCTGTTTATCAGCTACTTTAATTGCAGTATTTTACTATGGCAGCCAGAGTGCGCTAAGCCGATCTGTTTTGTAAGTAAACTTATGTTATGTGGAAACCTCCCTGTTAATTGGTGTCAGGATGCCTAGTGAAGTAGTGAGCATTGATAATCTTAGAGTTCTTCCTTCTTCTAAACCTCTGGGTGATGTAAGTATTTTAACAAGCTAGTAAGATCATATTCAATAAGATTTTTTTTTCTCAAGATAAGTTTCCCTTTGCTGTACACGTAATCCTCCTGCCTCAGCCTCTAAGAAGCTGGACTTGGAGCCAAGCAGCAGGAAGGCCAGTAGGAGTTTTGATCTTAAAATAGTTATTTGACAGATGGATCCTTAGCCTACCTCACAATTTACCTAAACATAACTAGGAGGTTGCTCAGTGGTTAAAGGATCTTACTTTTAAAGCTTGACAGCCTGGGTTCAATTCCCCAGTACCCTCATAAGCCAGATGTAGAAAGTGGTACATGCATCTGGAATTTGTTTACAGAAGCAAGAATCCCTCATAGACTCATGCTCTCTCTCCTCATAAATAAATATGTTTACAAATTTATTTAAAGAGGAATGAATGATTCATAATGATGGAGGGAAATCAAATCCTCAAGTGATACTGGAAGTGTATTCTGGCACAAGGATTTTGGTAACTGCCAAGGCTTTTGTTTGGAATTTCCATCTTGTGCATTTTCTTAGAAATATGTAAAGAACATTTAGGCACATAAATTTTAAGAATATGGATTTTTGAATTTTAATAAAAAATAGGAACTGTGAGGAAATGGAATAAGAGAGAAAAAAGTACAATGAGGCACACATATAAAGGGCTGTGATACAATCATTGCTTTCTATGTAAACGAAAAACTCAATTAAAAAAAACCAGGAAGAAAAAGAGCTTTACATAAAAAGCAGTCTTTAATATCTATTAAAATTTTAAGTGACAGTTTCTTGAATGGTCAGAAAGTGAGGGGGAATGTGACCAATAATTTAAAACAACATAAAGATGTGGGAAAAATGGACAAAGCCCAAACTTAAGGAGTGAAAACTATTTTTATCTAGCAAATATTGAAGACATTTTCCCAAAAGTTACTGTCTCATGGTTTTTCTAAGGAAACAGGTATACAGTTTCTGAGCTAAAAATTGCATGTATTATAGACAAGAAAATTTGAGATTATGTATTGTGAAGTTTTATAAATGTTCCAGTTTGAGATTTATAGCAACTATACCAAAAAAAAAGAAAGAAAAAAAAACAAACAAACAAAGTCAACAACACATGCAGTAAAATGTAACTGATCAAAGCTAGGGAAATTTTCATTATCTGTGACACATCCATGGCATCTACCTAATCTAAGGACTTAAACTCATACATAATAATCATCATTAAAGTCACAACTCATAAAACTCCTGTTCACTATATATTGCTTACCTTCCAGAAACTATTTGGGTTATTTTGTTTCCATCTATCTACCTACCTACCTATCATATATCTATCTATTTATCTATCATCTATCTATGTATGTATCTCTCTATCTATCTACCTATCATATATCTATCTTTCTATCTATCATATCTATCTATCTATTGATCTATGTTTTTCCTTCATCCAGTCTTTTAAAGATAGTTATTTGGAACAGCCCAGGGCTGGCCTTGAACTCATAATTCTCCTGATTTCCGTGGCGTGCTCTTTTTTCCAGTGTGCATCATCACATCAAGCACTTTTGTGTTACACAAGCAGAAATTGTTGTGCACATGCATGAGAAAGACTCTGTTAAATGTCATCACTTCTGTCTTGATGTTTTGTGAACAACTTTTACTATCTTTTTGTACTTGTTTGTGTTTTGAATTGTTCCCATGATAAGCTTTTTGTACTGAAAAGTCATGGAAGAAATGGTGCAAAATCAAAAAAGAACTGGAGCTTTTCTTCATGCTAAAATGCTAGACCAGACTGTCCCCTGGACACTATGACAGCAGCAGGAACAGCAAACGGACTCAAGCATTGTCTCTTATCCTCTGATTTGTCACATTCACGTTGAACATCATGTGTTTAGAAGAAAACAAAAACTAGACACTTGCTGTATTTGTATTTAAAAAGCAAGAAGGCCCAGTGTGAGGTCAGGGGAAGAGACTGAGTAAAGGAAAGGTGGAGGAAGGGCTAATCAAAATCTAAGAGAATATAAATAAATCATATGAAAACCTACTTTTTGGGACAATGGAACATACAGGAGCTGTAGATTGTTGCTAGAAAAATTTCAGTGCCAGGGACAGGATACCTTACAGTGAGTTTGGCCATTGAGGTCCTTGATGCCCCCAAAACATTATAGGCCATTGCCGAGGCCCTTGGTTTCCCACCAGGAATAGATGGCAAGACCCTATTGCTGAAGACTCCACATACTTGAGCTGCAAGGCCACTGAGAAATCCTACTGGAACTGAACTGATAACCTCCCCCATGTAGACCATCTGACAGAAAGCTGGAAGAAGCCATTCTGCATGCAGGTCAATTGAAGAGAGTGAAGTCATCAGTGAAGATACATAACAGTAAATACTGCAAGCCTTATATTTGACCAGCCAGGCCAAATGAGCCAACGGGTGCAATAGTGGCAAGTCTGTCATAGTGGAAACCAACTGCCCTCTAATTGGACTGGTGATCTGTTCCATGGGAGGGAATACATCCCTGATACTGAAAACTTAAAACAGGGGTAGTCTTGAGCCCTAGGAGTATAACGTCTGCTGCTGTCTGGCTAAATGTATATACTATGCTTCTCAAACTGCCCAGTAAGCACGTCTCTTAATGTTCATGCACTTATATTAATGCTACTCTCACTTTTGGTAGAGAATCATCTCTTTTCAGATGGTAGTGACCTTGTGATGACTCAGAAAACATCATGGTGCTGGAAAGAAGGGACAGAAGTGCTCAGTACTGCAATATCTCTATCACACCTTCCAGGGCTCAGGGTCTATTATGGAAGAGGTAATGGAAAGAATGTAAGAGCCAAAGGAAAGATGGGACTCCTTACAATGTGCTCCCCCAGACACAAAATGGCCTGGATCTCCATGACCTCACAGTGCCTGACACTCCTACACAAGACCATCATAATAGGAGATAAAAGATCATGACATCGAAATAAAAGAGAGACTGATTGAGAGGGGGAGGGGATATAATGGAGAATGGAGTTTCAAAGGGGAGTGTGTGGGGAGGGAGGGCATTACCATGGGATATTTTTTATAATCATGGAAGTTGTTAATTAAAAAAAAGCAAGAATTCATTTGGGGAGCTGATAAGGACCTGCTTGCTGGCAATGAAGAGATGGTATTCTATGAACCTGTTTGTTTATCTCTCATACTATACTAATGTGCTTGGTACTGTGATACAGGGTTGCATAAAAAATCTCTTAGGAAAGAGAAGTGGATCACCCACCTTCTTTCTTCTCTCAGAGTTCATTGCTCCAGGCAGGCTGCACAACACATGTGCCATATTATTTTGACTTTCAGATCTATACACCCTAAAACATAATTTCAAAGCTAAGAAATATGAACATGAAAGAATTGTAGAATGATTCTTATGTTTCATTTGCTTCTAATAGTCTTAATTGTAATACATCTTGAACCAGCTTTTTTTTAACGTCTCTTAAAGTGAAAAATATGCTTTCTCCACTTTTTTTGGAAAATTAAAAGGATATACATGCCAATTTTAGTAAAGGAAACCTAACTATGATGCCAGAAGAAAGATTTAAAGCATATCCCGTGGAGACTCAGATATAACACGGGAACTTTAAGAGGAGTAATTGATGACAGAAAGATAATGGCCCTTCCAGAACCATGGTTATTTTACCTCCTACCTGGAGACAGGACAGGATGACCCTGAGAAAAACCTGTTATTTTCATGCTTTAAGGTGTCCATGACTTGATGACCTACCACTTTCCTTTTACCTCCTCATCAGTGGTTTGTTTGGAAATCCTAGCAGACCTAAAGTCTCAAGAACTCAGCATTAACTAAAACTAGCTTTTCAAACACAATAACACTATGCATAAAGGAATTTCTTCTGCTAATTGCTTTTTCTTCTCTGATATAGCATATTTTGTAGTTTTAACTGGGGCACGATTTTAATGCTATCATATTGGGTTTCATGAGCTCCTGGACAGGAAGATTAAAGGAGAGCTATCTGAAACAAACATACTACATTTAATTTAGAATTCAAGTGTTAGAGTGTTGGGAGTTGCATTTGCATAATTAATAATATGTCTGTGGTGACAGTATGTAATTTACTTCAATGAGAAGCCAACTCTCAGGCCTTGTTCTCTGTGCTTCTTCATTTACAAGTTGAGCATCCATCATCAGTGTGCAAAGTAAACATGGAACAATGAAGGGCCGGCTCATCTAATGAAGCTGTGCCAACAGGGGAAACTAGGTCATTCTCCATTCTGCCTATAATTGCATTGTTTACCCCAGCCTCGATTAAAACTGTCGAATCATTTCAGTTTCTGTGCATTCCTTCAACAACACGGCTGGTGCATAATACTAAGGAAACTCATTATCGTCATCTTTAATTTTGCTTTAAATTTATTGATTTCATTGCATGAATTGGAATGGTGAATGTACAAGTTCAAGGCAGCCAGTGCCATAGTTCAAATTTGAAAAACCAGTGTTTAGTGAGTAGAAAGCCAAGTAAGTTTTCTCTTTCTGAAACTTTACTTCAGATGGTTGCTGCAAAAAAAAAAAAAAAGAACACCATTAGATTTTTTTTTTTTTTAAAAATGTTTATTTTTATTTATTTATTTGAGACAGATAGAGAGATAGAAAGGATGGGCATGCCAGGTCTTTCCAGCCACTGCAAACAAACTGCAGACAAGTGCTCCCCCTTGTACAGCTGGCTTGTGTGGGTCCTGGGGAATCGAGCCTTGAACTGGGGTCCTTAGGCTTCACAGGCAAGCGCATAAAAGCTAGGCCTCACCAGCCCGGAATTTTTAATATTTAAATATAGCAAATGACGAAGAGAAGATGAATGGAATTACTCATTTGCATTTCTCTTCATATTTATGTTACTTGATTGGTATTTTACTGCATTTACACTGTATGAATATGGAGACTTATGTTAATTTCCAAAGTGAAGAATTTGAAAGATTTAGATGTGTGAAATTAATTAAATACAACATGAGGACAATATAGTGGTATTGGAAACAGAGACAAAACAGGCAATAAAATGATTAGTATCTTTCATCATTTTGGGGGAAACTAACCTATTCCATCATGCCACTAATTTTCTTCACACCTCTATCAATCTATATCGCCCATGAGACATTCACATTGTCATTTCTGTTACCTGAGGATACTTTGCAAACTCTTGGACCTCATATTCTTTTTTCAAGATAATATTAACTCTTCAACTGATCATTACAAAGACACACATTAAATCTGAATGCCATGCATTTAGAGTTATGTAGTTTAGAAATTGGACATAGACCTCATTGAGTAAGGCTGTGTTTTATCCTTGAAGCACTTGACAGCCTTACTCATCTAGGTACTGGCAGAATTCAGTACTTTACAGTTGGAGGCCTGAGTGCCTCACTTTCTTGAGGGCTCTCAGTGGGGCAACGTTCCTGGCTTTTAGAATTTACCTGTATTTGTTGGCTTGGTGCGGTCTTCAAAGCCAGCTTTAGCTTTTTTCTGCATTCAAGACCAGCTGTGGCTGGTGAGGACCTGCAACACTTGGACTCTCTCCTGCTCGTGCATCCCTCTCCAAGCCTGGAGTCTCAGATTTTACTGAGTCTTGAATATTTTGAGACCCCATGGTAATCCATGGTGATGTCTCCACCTGATAAGATAAATAGCAAACTCAATTATATCTGCAAATGTCTTTCTAGTTTGTTTCATAACATAGTCACAGGTGTGAAGGACTATGACATGGATATATTTGAGTCATTGCTATTGTCCTTACAAGATTCACCCCTGCCCCATAAGTGAATACCTTCATCCCACACCAAGGCTGCCAACACAATATTCTCTATCTTGTCTGAATTCTCTTGAAAGATCAAAAGGATAGAGACATATGAGGACATGGAGGATAAGATCCCAGGTAATTATGAGCGAGAGAGAAAATTCTAATATTTGTCTCATTGGCAGGAGTGTTCTGGAGGCCCTTTTCTCAATAGTGAAGGGTAAAGAGCCTTAATTGACTGTCTGGGCCAACTTAGAAAATTGTTGAAAAATGTGAGACAAGGCTGAAGAGATAGTTGAGCAGTTAAGGCATGTGCTTGCAATGCCTGACAGCTGGGGTTCAATTCCATAGTACCCACATAATGCCAGAGACCCCAAGTGGTTAATGTATCTGGTGTTCTTTCTCTGTTTTCAAAAAAGTAATTTTTTTTTTAATTGAGACATAAGGAGATCAAATTACTTCTGTATAACTCAGTGGTTATGCAAAATTCAAAGATATTGATAGGGATAAAATCAACTTAAATATTAATTAAAATTAATATAAATTAAACACCCAAATCAAAGATTGATAGCCATGCAAAAGCAGGAGAAAAGAGTAATCCATGAAAAGAATCAGTTGAAACTAGGCCAGAATCAGCACTGTGCTAGTTTGAATGTAAACACATATCCTCCATAGCTTGAGATTTTTTTTAATAGCAAAACTTTTTCATTTTTGTAATTTTATTTATGAGAGGTATGTAGGGAGACAGGAAAAGAATGGGTGTGCCAGGGCCTTTGGCTGCTGCAAATGAACTCCAGACATGAGTGCCTCCTTGTAGCTCATCTGCAGCATTACGCGCTTGCATCACAATGTGTCTGGCTATGTGGAACCTGGATAACTGAACATGAGTTCTTTGGCTACAAAGGCAAACGCCTTAACCACCAAGCCATCTCTCCAACCCAGATTGAGGTATTTCCAATGAAGATTAATGCTTAAGACTCCAGGAGATAGAGCTCTGCTGGGAAGATGTGTGTCACTGGGAGCAGTTTTGAGTCTGATCTTGCTAGGGGCAGTCTGATTCAGTTGAGGTCTGGCTGTTGGCTCTGTGCCCCTGCTGTGGATATATGATAAACTCAGTTAGCTTCTTCCATCATCATGAAGCATGCCCGTACTCTGTAAGCCTGAAGTAAACCCTTTCTTCCCATTGGCTGCTTTTGGTCAGGTGTTTGACCTATCAATGAGAAGGTGTCTGCAACAACCACAAATGTAAAAGTTGTGGAAAATAAGTTTACTAAATTAAGTAATGAAACTACTTTTCATGTATTCAAACATACTAACTAGAAATATGAAAACATTTCTTTAAATGTTTAAAATCAAACTCTGGAGATGGAAATCCTAATTCGTGAGATGAAAAGAAAACACTATAGATAACATCAACACAATGTCATGTTTGATAAAAAAAAAAAACAAACAGCTAATTACTTATAGAAACACAAGGTTTTAGCCATACCAGACTAGTTGTTAATCTAAATTGAGTTTAAAAATTGTGCTCTGAATTCGGACGTGGTGGCTCATGCCTTTAATCCCAGCACTCAGGAGGCAGAGGTAAGAGGATTGCTGTGATTTTGAGGCCACCTTGAGACTCCATAGTGAATTCCTGGTCAGCAAGGGCTAGAATGAGACCCTACCTCAACAAACCACAAAAAAAATTGTGCTCTATTCTCTAATTCATGTTGAAGCCATAATCCCAATGTGACTATAAAAAGATAATAGGGCTGGATAGATTGCTTAGTGGTTAAAGATGCTTGCTTGCAAAGCCTAATGGCTTGAGTTTCAATTCCTATTACCCATGTAAAACCAGATGCACAAAGTGGTGCATGTACCTGGAGTTCGTTTGCAGCTGCAAGAGATCCTGGCATACACATCCTATCTCTCTGTTGCTTTCTCTCACACTTTCTCTCTCTCTCTCTCTGCACATAAGTAAATAAAAATATTTTAAAGAAAATATAAAGGGATATGTAAAAAGTCACCAACAGAAAAAGACACATTAATTACTGTATGTCTGAATAAAGTAAAGGATGATTGACAGCATGTTCCTTGGAACAAGTAAAAGGTAGGTAAAGAATCTACCTTAAATGATTAAAAGACAAAAAAAAAATTGCATCAACTTCTCATTTCTACCAAACAAAATACCAAAAGCATAATGATTTAAGGCTGGAGTCTAAAAACAGTTTCACAGGGGCATCAGTGGGGCTGATCCCCTGCCTAGGCTCTAGGGAAGAATCTGCTGTTGCACCTGTGTGTCTCAGTTTTCCGTCTTCCTCCCTCCGTCTTCAGTATCCACAATGCAGCATCTTCTCTCCCCTCAGATTTCTGTTCCTGTCTTGTCTTTACTCTTTCATCGGGCACTTAATAACTTGGGTTCACCCGGATGCTGCGGGATCATGAGCCCATTTCAAGCCCCACCGCTTAACCAAACCCACGAAGTTTATCTCATCATTTAATTTTGCAAAGTTTCCAGGTCAAGGACGTGTACATCATTCAGCTCTCTGTATTTGTTCACCTATATAAGGTGAGTACATTTCCAGACACTAACACTCTGCAAGTGTGTATCACAAACAATTCACATAAGGACGTTTGAAGGAAGTCCTTCATAGAATAAAAGTGAGGCCTTAGGAATTGCATGTTTCTATTTATATAAAGTTCTAGGAAGAGATTTCCAGGAACACACATGGCCTACGTGGAAGAAATTAATCCTGTTGGTTAGAGATGGTCTGGGTAGGAAAAGAAAGTTCATAAAATTCCCTTTTACAAACTGGGCATGGTGATACACACCTTTAATCCCAGCACATGGGAGGCAGAGACAGGAGAATCACTATGAGTTCAAGACCACTCTGAAGCTACATAGTGAATTTTTCAGTTCTGCCTTGTCTAGAGTGAGACCATATCTCGAAATACAAGCAAAAAGTCATCTTTGTAGTCACGCAGCCACGCATTCAATTTGTGAGCCTTTGGGAGATATTTCAGATTATCAAACCATAACTGAACGCATTTATTTTAATTTCTTGATTTTTCTAATTATGCTATGATTAAGTACATTTTGAAATAAATACACAATGACATATCTTAATTTTTTGCATATTTTTATCTAATCTTAAATTGTTCAGGAAAAAAATTTGGTGTGGTAGCATACACCTTTAATCCCAGCACTCAAGAGGCAGAGGTGGGGGATTGCTGTGAGTTCTAGGCCACCCTGAGATTATATAGGTAATTCCTGGTCAGACTCAGCTAGAGAGGCTAGAGAAAAGGCTTAGCAGTTAAGGCACTTGCCTGCAAAGTAAGCCACAATGCACAAGGTAGCACATGCATCTGGAGTTTGTTTGCTAGAAGCCCTGGCACCCATATTCTCTCTTCCTCTCTCTCCCTCCCTTGCTCTCTGTCAACTAAACAAAATAAAATAAGAAAGAAGAAAGGAAAGGGGGAAAAAAGGTATCCAGAGAGAGGATAATGCATAAGATATAATAAAATGCTAATACTGAAGTCTGCAAAAAAAAAATCTTTTTTATATGTCCCCAGCTATATGTTGCCTATGATCATAGCCTCTGATATATCATAAATAATAAACAAAATTATTAATTTTCATTTTAACATTCAGAAGGTAAAGGTGGGATATTATAGGAAAATAGCAAGATAAAGAATTCAAAGAAAATAGTAACCCCCTTCCAATGTGGATGGTAAAACTAATACTTCAAGTTGAAACATGATTAAAACAATGCATTATCATTTTTTACTTAGAATTTTTTTATCAGAGAAGAAGGTATGGGTAGCTGTTACCAAATGTCAGGGTAGAATGTGAATTAGTCAGGTGATCCTACCAAAGAAATGGAGTTTCTGTTGCTTAGTTACTTCTGCAATAGAAACAAAAGGGACAAGAGTAAGTGACATTATAGAGTCTTCTACTAAACTGGAATTTTCGTTGTCAGTCCAATGACAACAAGCTTCAAACAGATGAATGTTAACTTGACACATTTAAAGATTTTTACAGTAAAAAATGACTTATTAGAATAAGAGAATGGTTACAGTTTCCACATGCAATAATCAAGGCTGTGTGTCCAGCCCCTTATGACTAGTTATGAGATTTCTTTGGCGAGTATTATTAGGGAAGCAATACAGAACTGTCTGCTAAGCTGCCCAGCGACAGGAAGAAAGATCCAAGCCCTTTATCGCTCATCGACGGCAATCTCAAGCTCTTCTTGCACATAGCAGCCATTGGAAGTGTGAGTGATCAGGCATCTGGGAAAGCTAATAAATGTATTGAGAATTTATTGTACAAGCCTATATTAGATCAACATTGTGCATCACTTCTTTAAAATTGCAATTACCTTCTTTCATTGGCATCCTTTTTTGGGTCAAAAAGGTAAAGCTATGTCTCTCTGTTCATATGGCACATGCTATATTCCCCAACACCAAGGATTAAAAAAAAAGAGCTGACATAAAAAGAAGTCAAAGATGATTGCAAGGAGGAATCATATAAAAGAGTAAGTTTGGATTGTGTGCAACCTATAACTGCTCCCCAGCCTATTGCCAAGTGATAGCATGAAACATTTTGTACATGTGTGGGAAATGTTCTGAATATATAAATTATCTGTGTTCTTTCCCTGCTACATATGTTTTTAAGAATTTCAGCAGAACATTAAAATGCAGTGGGGTGAGAGATGCCTCCAAACTCTTCAGCAAGGCCAAGAATCTCAATATATATTTCAAATACGCTTATTTTTTTCAGTGAACTAAAACAACATTTTCTCAGCATATTTTCATGCAAATGGCTGCTAAGAAAGTGCGCTAAAGGACAAGGACAATCCCAGGTTTATCATTGGCAATGCAAATTAAAGCTGTGAAAGCATGGATGAATCTAGTCTATAAATCAACAAGGTCTATTAATCGACATTTAAAAAAAATCCAGAAAAAAAAAGACAAAAGACTCAACAAAGAAGAAGGGAGGTGGGGGGGTGGTAAAACCCAGGGTAAATAGCTGAGAAGTTGACAGACGCGGTGAGAAGTTCATTCTTCTGCATTTGGCCTGGTGTAGAGAGCACTGCCGGGAGAAAGGTGGTGCGCGGAAGCAGCCGGGCATAGACTATCTACGCGGGGAAGGATGGCTGCATTTCCTCATCAGCGATGCTCCAGTGATCTCCTGTGGGAAGGAGGACAGAAGTGGAGAGAACAGTTGGAGCCAAAATTGTCAAGTGTTTTATATCGACCTGGCGGCGCTGACTGGTGAGGGTCCATTGCTACTGTGGACTTCGCCACATCAGGAATGGAGAAAGGGCCGCCTCCTGCCGAAGCTCTGTTAAGGCCTCTCCAGCAAGAATCCACTGAAAGGAAGGGAGGGCCCTTCCCTCAGAGTGGGCAGCCCCTCTCTGGCAGCCTCTGTAAGAAGGGATTCTTGGAAAAGGCCCCCATCAACCCCGCGGCTGACATCCTTCCCAGAGGCTGGAACGCACCTTGTTCAGCCTTCTGATGCAGAATGATCGACGTGTGGAGTACATATGGATAGGCCATGTATCTTCCACATTTTCTGTTGCATTTTCAATTAGAAATATTTTTGCAATATTTTTCACATTTTCTATGATAATTCTGCGTAATCAGGAAAACTATATTAAAATATTTAAAGTGCCTGAAAATACCCCAAAATCTTTAAGTCAGATTTTCACTGTGTAAACAACGTTGTGAGCAAACTAGCACATCTTTTTTATGCATATGAAAAAAACAAAAGGCAAATTCAAGATTTATTCATTTAACAGTGTTACAGTCTATGTTAGGAACTTTTCCTAAGATAAATGGTGGGTTTTAGATTTAGCAGTTGATCTATTAATAATATAATTGTGGCTCTTAGGATCAGGTGAAGTCGCAAATATTTTTGAAGAAAAGAAATTTAATAATTGGAGATAGGTGTGTCCAGGAGCATTAATTGAATTGTTTCAATACTAACTTGGCAAGATGTGTATGTTTATGTAAACCACGCTCTGCGCAGCTTCTTCTCAGAGAGTCATGTTGCTTTGCATTCTGAAGTGTCATTGGCATGACTACAGCCCCCTGGAGAATGAAGTTAGCCTTTCTGTGAAAAGCAATATTTATTTTTGAACAAGTCCTTCTGTGACACCTTCATCCTTGCAAATGTGTAACTTAATGATTTATGCATGAGAGGAAAAAGATTGCAATCTCTGCATGGAGTCTTAGTCCAAGTGAAACAAAAATGTGAAGGCATTTACCTCTCATTCTGAGTGATAACAGGTTTTCACATGCATTTTCTGATAATTGCCTCAATTTTCTCATCCAGTTGGGCTGAGAATACCCCCCCTCCCATTTCCCTCCCGAATACTTTTTTTCACCACTTGGCCTCTGGGCAGAAAGGAAAAGAAGCGAAATTATACAAACCCAACTCTGTTGCAGATTCCGAAAATGAAGATCAAACGGGCAAGGACAGCCAAGAAAACAGCTGAGGGAGGCTCATGGTTACCATGGAATTACAGGCAACTACTAAAAACCTTGTGTCAACGTGGATTTTCAAGTGACCAAGGAGTGTTCTGAGAGGTTTTGCTATGAAAGCAAGAAAATACAAAAATTCATTTGGAAAATCTGAAGTACAGATGGCTCTTGGCATGCTAGCAAGTCGCAATTCTCGATGTGCCTCTGTATGGTCACAGTAATTGTGGGTTTAGAATTTATCTTCTTTCTTGCTTTTTTTTTTTTAATTCTTTTTTTTTTCTCTGAATGCAGAAAACAAGATTACATTCTTCGTTAAATTCTTAAGCATTTGTGGAATTACAGAATGCACTGCACCTGAAACAAATATATTTTCCCTCTAATTCTACTCTTTCCTTAAGTAACCAAATAAGGAGAGATATGTCTATTTGGGCATTGTTTTTGTTGTTGTTGTTGTTTGTTTGTTTGTTTTTATTCTGGACATTTCATATTACTTTCTACCACCCCCCCAAAAAAAAATTATTTAGCATTACTGCAAATGAAATCTCTTGATATCACCAGATTTTAAGATTTGCTAGACACCAATGGAGTGGGTCTAATTCTTGCTTCTAAGAACAAGGAACTGGACAAAGCCACCTCGTACAAGTAGAGATGGTCTGCTAAGAGACAACACACTTCCAGGGAGGTATAAATGGGCCAAAGAAGATTAGAAGAGCCTAGGAGTTCAAAGGGCCCTGCTGAGCAAGCTATCAGGGTTATATGTCACCAAATACTGTCTTTTTTTTTTTTTTTTTTGGTCATTTGCATAGTGTAAGCTGTCTCCACCATACTCCTTTTGTTACCAGGAGCTCAACAAACAGCTTCTTACATTGCACATTTCATTAGCATCTGAAATCTCCACCCAAGGGCGTGCATTTTAGCATTACAATGAGTCACGGATCTGGATTGTCAAACCCTGGAGTCATAAGCCTGTCAGACCTCCAGAGCAGGAGTTTTCCTCCTTGCCAAATTTTTGTTGCTGTTGTTGTTTGTTTGTTTGTTTTTCATTATTAGTTCTTTTATTTGTTGCTTTTGCAGTCTTTGTATAAGGCATTGTGATCTCACCATCCACCTTATTCTATTACCTCACCAGGACCTTGTTGTATTAAAAAAAAGAAAAAGAAAAAGAAAAAAGATAAAGTGGGACTAGAGAGATGGCCCTGCCATTAGATGTTCCTTCTTCCCAAGCCTGACAACCTGGGTTTAATTCCTCAGGCCCTTAGTAATGACAGATGCACAAAGTGGCACATACATCTGGAGTTCATTTACAGTGGCTCGGGGCTCTGGTCCACCCATTCTTTCTGTTTGTCTCTCTTCTATCTCTTTCTGATTACAAATAAATAATGTGTTTTTTTGTTTGTTTGTTTTTGTTTTTTTCTTAAAGCATAAAGCTGCATATGTTGGCTCATGCCTTTAATGTCAGCAATTTGGAGGCAGAGGTAGGAGAATCGCTGAGAAGTTTGAGGCCACCCTGAGACTACATAGTGAGCCTGGGCTACCATGAAATCCTACCAAGTAAAACGAAACATTAAATACATAATTTGTTTAAAAGAGTAGAACTAAAGGGGAAGTAGGAGAAAAGCATGAGCATGTGTGCACTTAAACTTGGGAGCTAATCAGTTTTTGCCTTTCTACGTTCCAAGTTATAGTGGGACACAATTTGATCTTGGCAGGAAGAAACTGGGTTATCCAACCATCCTTAGCATTCTTCTTGTAGGTCAGTGTTCAACCTAGCTGCCCACAGAGAACTCAGCCAAGAAATCCATCTGTATCCTTAGTTGTGTGGTAGAAGAACCACACTCAGCCTCAAAGAAAACATTTATCTTTAGAGAAAGTACCTAGCTTTAATATCAGGACCCTGAATGATAGCAGACATTTTTAATACTATTTTACTTTAGTCTACTTTTATATTTTTATGTATTCATTTGCATTTGCAAGGAGAGAGCCAGAGGAAGAGAGAGATTGAGAATTGAGATTGGGCATGCCAGTGCCACTTTCCACTACAAATGAAATCCAGACAACATATGCCACCTTTGTACACCTGACTTTATGTGCGTACAAAGGAATCAAATCTGGGCCCTCAAACTTTGCAAGTAAATGCCTTTAACCACTGGGCCATCTCCTCAGCTCACAAGACACATTGTTATATGTTTTAAGTGCCTTAGAAATCTCCCTGGGTCATAAACAAGGGAAGATGAGACTTTTCAGATATCATTCTTTCATTTATCCAATAATTAAAAAATCCTTGTGAACAGCCTAAAATATGTGCTTGTTAAGCACTGAAAATTTTATTATGAACAAAAACTCTATGGTCTCCAAGCTAGTAGAACTCACTATGTAAAAACAGAAATGAATATTAATCCAAGTCTTGCAGAAATGAGCTGAACTTGGTCTGGAGAGATGACTTATTGGTCAAGGCACTTACCTGAAAGCTTAAGGACCCAGCTTTGATTTCTCAGAACCCATGTAAGCCAGATGCACATGATGGCACATGTGTCTGGAATTTGTTTGCACTGGCTAGAGGCCCTGGCAGCATGCCCATTCTTTCTCTCTAATAAATAAATAAAAACGCACATATATATATATATATATATATATATATATATATATATATATATATATGTGTGTGTGTGTGTATATGTATAAATGAACTGACCTCAAGCCTAAGACACAGTGCAAAAGCAAATAAAAGGACCCATCTAAAGCAGACAGGCATTGGGCAAAAGCCTGGCAATCCCTTTTCCTAACAATGTCCCCTAGCAACTCACTAGCAAACCACTAGGAACCTGGGACCCCTCACCTGCTTCAAGCTGCAAGTATAACACACTTCAAATAACTGAATACATTACTCATCTTAGGGATTCCTTGGCAAAACCCTATTTCTCTGCAAACATGTCCCAGGCTATATGGAGGGTCACTAGACATCGGGAGATCCAGCCTGGACAGTTTTGGGGTGCAAGTACAGTAAGGTGAATGGTTTCCTCTGAGTGACCTTTTTTTGCTTTTTGGTTTTTTTTTTTAAATTATTTATTTATTTATTTGAGAACGACAGACACAGAGAGAAAGACAGATAGAGGGAGAGAGAGAGAATGGGCGCGCCAGGGCCTCCAGCCACTGCAAACGAACTCCAGACGCGTGCGCCCCCTTGTGCATCTGGCTAACGTGGGACCTGGGGAACCAAGCCTCGAACCGGGGTCCTTAGGCTTCACAGGCAAGCGCTTAACCGCTAAGCCATCTCTCCAGCCCCTCTGAGTGACCTTTTAAGGAGAAGCCTCTAGTTATATGCATACTTGTCAAACATGTGATTAAAACCAGATGCATCATGGGAAAGAATATGCACAGTAGAGAAAAGTTGATATAAACCAAGCCAAATCAAAGCAGAAAACAACCCCAGCTATGCTCCCTGGTAACCAGCTCCTCCTCTGAATCCTTCCACCCCAAGAGCCCCATATAAATACCTGCTGCTTTCAATCCAGAGACCCACTGCCACAGCATCCTGGCTCCAGTCATTCCTTTCTATACTTTTGTGTGGCTCTTGTTAGCTCAGGACAGGCTCCCAAAATGGAGTCACCAAGGTCAGCAGGGTGGTGACAGAGACAAGGAAATGGATTATCCATATTCCTCAAGAATTGCCTAACAATGCCCCCAGGTCATGTTTTCCAGTCCCCTTATCTCGTAACTCACCTGGCCATGGTTCAGAGTGGTATTACACTCTGGCTATCTTAGACCTCCCCTAAAGAAGCCTTTCTAATTCAGCTTTTCACCTTCCTAACCATCCCCCAAATGAAGAAGCCCTTTAAAGGCCACTACCTGAAACACTCAGGTTGGCTGTGCTCCTGTCTTGTGAGCCAGCCCTGGAAGCTCATGCTTTTCTTGAGTAAAAGCTTTCATCTTTGCCTCAGAGTGGTCTGCATGGTCTCGGTCACTCCCGAACCTTACAGCTCTGTGGTAGGTCATCTTGCTGTTTGCTATTCATCCACATCTGTTCAGTGGTTCAAGTGAGAAGTTCATGGTGGTGCTCTTTAGGAAGGCTATGGAGTCTTTAGGAGGTGGAGCCTTGGGGGAAGGGGGTCACTGGGTCAGGCCTTGAGATTTCATAATCCAGTCTTAACTCCTATGTGCTCGATTTCCTACCTACAGATGTGGCGCCCAGCTTCCTACCCTTGCCACCATGCTTTCCTCACCATGAGTCTTTCCCTAAAAGCTATAAGCCAAGAATAAATGTTTTCCTTTATTAAAGTGCTTCATGTCATGTATTTGTTAATAGCAATGAGAAAGTAACAGATGAAATGATATAATGAAATGTAATCATGTCAGAGAGTCAGGCTGAGGCTAAATCATGCTAAATGCATTAAATATCTTGATCAGTAAATATCAGTAAATATCTTGCCAAAACATTAGGATAAGATTTTCAGACTACTAATTTATCATTAAATTTTCTGAGGGAAAGAGAACCTGCATGCTATATGTTGCAGTCCGGTTCACATTGCTGTTAGAAATCACCCAACCAAGAGTAGCTTCTGGGAAAAAGAGATTTATTTTGGCTTATAGGCTCGAGGGGAAGCTCCACGATGGCAGGGGAAAATGATGGCATGAGCAGAGAGGGTGGACTTCACCCGCTGGCCAACAGAAGGTGGACCACAGCAACAGGAGGGTGTGCCAAACACTGGCATGGGGAAACTGGCTATAAAGCCCTTAAGCCCGCCCCCAACAATACACTCCCTCCAGGAGGCATAAATTCCCAAATATCCATCAGCTGGGAACCTAGCATTCACAACACCTAAATTTATGGGGGACACCTGAATCAAACCACCACACTATACATAATTGCAAAATTTTTGCTTTCCTTTGTTGAAAGGATATGTTAAATTTTTACTGCTTCAGAATTTTAAGAAAGTCCTCATCATGAAAAAGAAAGTATAACCTGTTTATGGAATGCAATTTAAGAACCTTCAAGGACCCTTGTAAAGCTTATCAGAGATTACCAACCCTCCACAAAGAGATCGGTGTTAGTCTGTATCCTGATTGTGTCTTCATTTCCTCAACTTCACGTGCTGTTTGTCAGAGATGTGCATCTGGGATTCTTCTCATGAAGGTCTTATTGTTCTGAGGTTGAAAGTCTCCCAAAGACCCATGTCCCAAAGGTTGGTCATGAGAGTGGAAAGGCAGTGGGGTCTTTAGGAGGCGGTGACGATTGAAAGGCCTTTAGGTCTTTGTAGGCATGCCCTCAAAGGGGGTTACGTGACCAAGTTCTTTCTGTCTTTACCCCCTGGCATGTGAAGTGAGCTCACAGGTCATTGTTACATGGATGGCCATCAGACTCTCTCCATCTGACCTCAGACTAGAAACACCAAGACTGTGTACAAAAATTAATATTTTCTCTAACAAGTTAATATCCTCAGATATTTCATGTTAGTAACACAAGGTTAACTAGCACAAATATAAACAAAAGTGATATTATCTCATAGTCTTGGTGATTAAAGATGACTTCAACTCTATGGTTGATCATAATCTGACAATATAAGCCATGGGCCGTTCTCCCTGACACAGCTTCTCTGTGATCCCATAGGCAGGACTCAAGAGACGAAATAGAAATATTGTACCACAAAATAAAGGGCATACAACATAGCATATCTGATTATAGCTATGGAATAAAACTCCGGTAATTATTGGTTGCCAACAATAAATGTTTATTAGTCTAATTTCTGCAGGTTAGGGACATAAGTCAGCTTTACTTAGATGGCCCAATATCTAGGTCCCTTCAAGCAAGCTGTTAAGAGTCCCAGTTGTCTGCCAGAGGCACGGGGAAGGTAAGGGTTTCGGAGCTTACTCCTGTAGCGCTGGGAGCCCTGGAAGTTAAAGGTGCAAGTTTATTTCTCCCAGAGGAAGGAAAAAATAGCATGACAGAAATCATTGTATTTTTGTAACTTATTTTTAGTGGCAAGTGCTCACTTCTGTCGTCACGTCATCACTGGAGAAGACACAGTGAATCCGCCCCAGGTTAAGAAGAGAGGAATCTGCAAGGGTTTGAACACCATGAATTCAGAATAATTCCTATAGTCTGCCTACCCGATATTGACCTTATGCATACAATCTCAACTGATGAAAAGAGGAAACTGACAATTCAGAAAGAAAATGGAAATAAGAGCCATTCTGAGTAAGGAGTCCTAGGGAGAACTGGCTTTTTTAATGTCCCCTGTCCATGCTTCCTGCATGACTCCTGCTAAGAAAATGTGGCTCTAAGAAAACCCATCAGGGATCAGGGAGATGATTGCAGCCTCAGAAAGACAAGTCCTATTCTATTCTGTCCCCAGAAAGAGAAGGAAGATGTAGTTCCATTGAAAGTCGCAGTAGGGTTGAAAACAGTAAGGGTGGATTTGATATAAAAATGACATATCTCGGGCACCTTCTCTAAGACCCTGGGTGGCATACATAGATGTGAGGAGCACATTCCACTTAAAAACTTTTAAAGTTCAGGATGACTGTAGTAGCCCAAGATGACAGGGTGAGATAGGATCTCAAAAAAGAGCCACTTGAAATCAGTTGGTTCTGGAAGCTGCACGCTGTGGCAGAAACTTAATCAACCACAGGAACAGACTCGCAATTCGCATATGCCAGTTTGTAGTGTAGCCATGGTTGGGAGCCCTGAGGGCAGGGAACAACCCCAGCTCTAGGACCACATGACTTCCTGCTTGCTCAGCTCCTAAGTGTCTACATTCACTTCCTAGCCATAAATCAATGGGAGGGTGCTCCTTGTGTACTACAGAAGGAAGAGGCCAGGCTCAGCTGCTGTGACCAAGGAGGAAAAAGGTGAGATTTCAGAGTGATGGTTTCAGGTGACTGAATATGAAAAGGTCTTTAGAAAGATCCCAACAGTAGTTCAAAAAGAAGTGATGTGGTTTGTGACAGAGAGATCCAAGGGCTTCAAAAACCAAGTACTACAAGAAAAAGAAAAAGAAACAGAAAAAGAAACAGAAAAAGGAAAAGACTAGCCTGGTTAATCCCAGCACTTGGGAGTCAGAGGAGGAGCATCACTTTTCCAGTTCTAGGCCAGCCGAGGAAGACTACATAGTCAATTTCAGGTCATCCTGGGCTGGAGCGAGACCCCACTCAGGGAAGTTTGGGGAAGAGGGGCCAGAATTGTTAAAGCCACAAGTCAGGACATTGTGCACAGAGACAGACACTGCCTCTTTCCCCTAACTGACAGCTGCCCCTCAGGGCATGATCCCAACCCCCATCAGGATGACCTGCATCCCCAATGAGGAGGGTCCCTTTGGAAAAGATGAGGGAAAGGATGGTACCAGCATATGCTGTTAACATACTAAGTATGTCCATAACTAATCAAATAAAATTAAAAATTAAAAAATAAATAAAATAAAAAACAAAACAAAGAAAAATAACCAAAACCCAGGTACCCAGGAAGACACTCCTATATTCACAGCAGCAACTGGCAGAGGCCTGGGACATGGGAAACCTTCATTTCAGATGCAAGAATTATATCCTAATGGGCCAAGGATACCAAAGCCTACCAGTGCAAAGCTACCTTTTTTTTTTTTTTTAATTAATTTATTAGTTTTCTTTTCAGTAAATACAGGCAGTTTGGTACCATTGTTTAGGCTCATCTGTGATCTACCCCCTCCCACTGGACCCTCCTTGTTGATGAAAATGGGTCGTGCATTGTGGAGTTAGCCCCCAGTTATTGGTAGGATAAATGTCTCTGCAAATCATGACCCAACATGTGACTCTGACATTCTTTCCGCCCCCTCTTCTGCAAAATTTCCCTGAGCCATGTTGGGTTCATTTTTGGTCTGCTTCATTGCTGAGGTGTTGGGGGCCTCTGAGGCTCTGGCTTTCTGATTTCTTAGGCATTGATTCATCTCTGTGTTGGTCTCCTTCTCCCTTGTGCTGGTATCCAGTTCACAGGAAAACATCACCCTTGCTTGTTTTGCCAGTTGTCCTTAGTTTCAGTTGGGCCCCTTTTGAGGTATGTTGGGGCAGCTCTCTTCTTAGGATCTGCATCTATCTGGAAAAGAGAAGCAGATTCTCCAACGGAGAGTAAGTTAGCACCCGGAAAATTGAGATAACACGTACTTTTTTGATAGACAGTATGATAGGTGTAAGCCCTCTTATACCCCGTGATTGATGGTAGCTTGATATTGTAGAGTGGGCTTGTGTTTGGGTATGGTTCTGACTTGTTTCCCAGCTCCAGCTATGGGTCTAGTACCACTGAGTGGATCAGTTAGCCTTTTTACTCACTGCCCTCCTCCCTTGATAGGCCCCACTTAACTCATCCTGCCTTGCCTTGACGTAGCCCCTTCTCCCTCTCAGCCAACACCAAACTGTTTCCAGTCTCTCAAATCAATATATCATTTAGTGTACATATATATTTTATAATCCAAGTGATGTCACCTGCTTTAAGTGAATGCCTCCACTAATAGGTGGTGAAAGTATGAGATAGGATATGGAGTGTTGATATAAATATGAAAATACACCTGTGGTTTAGGAACTGAAATAATATTTTTGTCACTCCTGGTGATGTCATGAAATATTATGTAAAAAATTTTTGAATATATAAAAAGCTAATGATGATGAAAATCCTGAGAATGTTGGCAAATTCAATGGATTTCCGCACATAAATTCAGCCCATGATTTATGGACATGTAATTTTTAAATGGAATATATTCTCTTCCATCCACCTGCAAAATGGGAATAGAGTAGGAAAGAATGAAAACAAAACAAGGTAAATTAAAAGAATCTGGAGGACAGTAGGGTTTAGCCACAGCCCAGTTTGTAACCAGCCTAAACATGCACACATCATTAAGTTTTGGATATCATATGTTTTGGGGGACATTCTACCATCCTCTACACGCAGTTCTGAAATGAGTGTGCTTCTGCAAAAGCTCTTCACTGAAGTCTACAGAAGCTTTAAATTCTTAGATAGAACTTGAAGTTCCATGGGACCAATTGCCTCCTGAAATAATTTCTTCTGTTGAATAAATGATTCCAGTAATGCTTAAGGAGAATATCAGGTGAAGGAACCACACTCAAATCATTAGAGGACTTTATTTTCTCCTCTTCCATTTAGATGATAATGAAATATAAAATTAAATTATAACTCCCTTTACGATTTTGTGGATTCAATTTACTTCTTACAGCATGTAAAATTGCACTTTGAATAGTAGTCTTACATAGTTTATTTTATCACATGATATGTTAAATCTATTCTGTATAACACAGGTTCATATATTAGTTAACATGTTTCTTTTATATTCCCTAGAAATTCAGGTTTTCCTTTTTCTGTTTTCTTTTTGTTCTAATATGTTTTGTTTCTGTGCTGCGGATTGAACCCAGAGCCTTTGGTATCATAGACATCTGTGTGCTTGGAGCTATACACCCATCCTTAGAGTACTTATTTTTTGATTTCATAGATTATATAATAAATTTGACATTTTCCTATGGTACAGATTAGGAGCTATTTTAAAATCCTATAACATAATTAGATTTTTATAAGATAAAGTTAACTAAGAAAAAAATCATTTCTTAAATGTGTGGTTTGTAAGTATTGCAAACCAAAAATGGGGAAGGTATGTTAACTAATGTAAGAGTATCAAAGTTGAAATAAATGAGACTTTAAGTTAGGTGTGTCATATGTGAACACTTGCAGTGAGACATGTTTAGACCTCCACTCTGCATTGCTTTGGTACTAAGGATTATTGTGATTAAGGCCATAAGCATATATTCTTGGTAGAGAATTTATTAGCAACTGAAATTTGTGCTTAGATCTGGCTATTCCATTATGGGAGTGCTGAGTGCTGAATGCTTCAGTACTGTTAACACTGATCTTGTGCAGGTGGTAAGAACAGGACGCCCAACAATCTTTGTCACTTTTATCTTAGCCCTAGCTTCTTTCCCGAGCCTACTGGGAACTATTTATAACAACTGCTGCAAAAGCAAGGGCTCACTCATTCCTTTCCTGCAACTTTACAAACGACACTCAACTAATAAGCCTGCAGAGCACCGTGAGGCCTATGAAAGCATAGGTGAGTGCCAACTGCTTGACACCATGCCATTGCCAGGCACCGGCACCTGCAGTGAGGTTTTCTGTTTTCAGAACACTTTTTTTTTTTTTTTCACATGTTTGTCTCTTTGGATGAGAGATTTTATATCAAACAAACTCCCACCACTAGAGCTTCTATCTCAGCTCATAACTCATATTATAACCCCAGGCTTATAATTGCCCATGTGGAAGGCCTCTTCAACTCACAAAGGGAAAATGTAAACTAGCTTGTGTTTTCAGAAATAAAAGAAAGATAATATTTCTTCTCCATGTTCTTCCATTCTCAAAGTAAACCTGCGAACTGCTCTCCATTTCCCAGCAGGCTTAGCAGTGATGCTCCTCCAATAACTAGACAGGGGTATTTTGCATAGGTATACATCCCCCTACCATGATGGTTGTGAATGCCTTAAACAGAATACTGACAAGTTAAGCTTCAAAGAATTACCAAATACTTGTATTTTTATTATGCCACTACATGAAGCCAAAAGCTTAACTGCTTTTCATAAATCTGAACCATTTTTTTAGGCCTCCAAATCTCATTGTCAGAGGAAGGATTACAGATATGTTCATAGTAATATAATTAAAAGGAACCTGTGGCCTAATTATGTATGGATGTGTGTGTATTTATATATTTACATTTAAGTTACAGAGACTCAATCCAACATAACTTCGCAAGTACTGTTAAAATGCTCTAAAGCTTGGGAGATGTTCTTACACACTTGATGCATTCACTAATATGAAGTGATATTTTAAGGATAGCTGTTTAAATGCTTGTATAGATGTGGATGTGACTTCTTGACTGTGCATAAAGAATGGTGCTTTAAGAAATGAAGAAGTTAATGCCAGGCAGTCATTCAGACCCAACTGCCAGCTCCTCAAGGGGCAAGTAATGGTTTCAAGTCTCAATAAATAATGCAGGCTTTTAACCTTGTTTTATTTGAAAACATTTCTCTCCTAATAAAATTGTACACATCGTGAACAAACTCCTTCTTTCCCATGGCTTCACATAATCCCAAGGAGGATATAAGAGAATCATTTTCATACCACAGTTTAGATGTAGAAACTCCCGCCAAGACAATCAGCCATATCTTCCTGCACCCATCATGTCAGAGGCTCCCCATTGTTCGTGGTGAGGGCGAGAACACTCACCCATGAGTCTCTATCAGTTTTACAAGGCAGCCTAAATTCTAACTCTTTACTCACTGGCCTAGTTACCTAGTTCACAGCAAAATGATCACAGTAGGTGCTCATTATTTCATATTTTGAGCAAAGTTCTTGCCTCCTCAAGAAAACATATAAAGGAAGTCCTTTTAATTAATATAAGAATAAAAGAAGAATGTGTCAAATTAACTCAAATATCCAAATATTAATGATTTGCTTATATTTAAATGTATATTATAGTGTATATTCTATAACAAGGTTTAAAGTGTTATGAACTGCATCTCAAAATGATTATTTGTAACACCAGGCTCTCATATATGGGTCACAGAATATTTATAATAAAAAAGATTATTATATTTCTCAGTGTGCTCTAAATGGGACAAAACGTCAAGTAAGCAGAAGTATTTCAAAACATTGTATTCCTTTTTCTGGAAAAAGTGAAAAGGGTACAAAATGTTAGGCTTGATAATATGTATGTATATAAAGACCTTTTAAAATGTTTCAAACACTAAATTTGGTTAAAAAACTCTGGTACTGAAATAATAATCACTGTATGTATTTTTAAAGTGTAGCAGAAACACCAGAATGACTATTTCATAGCTTGAAACACTCAACACAGCAGGTTCTGGTTTGTATTTTCAAAGGCATGGTTAGCATTAGCCTGTACAAAGCACAAGTCACATTTTGAACCATTAAGAAAACTAAGAAACCATGCTGCCGAAAGAGGGAGGAGGTTAGAAATGCATAAATAAACATTGTGAAACCTTTATTTTGGTGAGTGTGTGTGGTGTGTGTAAGTGTGTGTGTGTGTGTGTGTGTATGTTCATTTTGGCATGGGCTTCATATATGCAAGTGACTTATTTTATAAAAACTTTTCAATAGCAAGTAAAAATGGCATATTTTTATAAAACACAGGAATATTTTAGGTTTAAGGTATTTATACTCAAATCTACATACTTATTCAATATTGTGATCCTACTCCTCTCCATGCCTGTTGTCTCATGTTGATGTTCTCACATGTTAAGGAGGAAGGTCCTATTCAGGGCTTGCTTCTCAAGGAGAGCCCTTCACCAGTCAGCCTGTCCAGAGAGTCTTGTCTGGTTACCTGGTGCTCTGGGAGTGAGTAGACTTGCTGTTGGGATTCCCCAGGTAGGTTGGCCTGCTGTGTGAGACAACTGGGAAACCACAAGGCCAACCTGACCCTGGAACTTTCCTAGACACTACATGAGGAACTGAAGCCAGAGGAAGCCACTGTGGGCTTGGAGACTGCCTCCAGTCTGTGGATGTAGGGGACTTGCTGGCTTGGGGCTTCACTGGGGCAGGTCATATGTGGGCCCTACATACTCCAGGGAAAACCTACCTGTTATTATTATTTTTTTTATCCCTGAAGATATTTCTCTCCACATGAGGAAGGGTAGTTGAAGACCCTCCCTTTCTAGTCCCTTCAGTGTATCTTTTCTTTAAAAATTTTTTTTTTCTATTTATCTGGGGCAGGCAGATAGAAAGAATTGGTGTTCCAAGGCCCCCAGCCATCACTAGCGAACTCCAGATGCATATGCCACCCTGTGCCCCTGGCCTATGTGGACCTGGGGGAATTGAACCTGGGTCCCCAAGTTTCACAGGCATGCTCCTCAATTGCTTAGCCATCTCTCCAGCACCAATGTATCTTTTCTTTAATTTTGTCCTGTATCCATGCTGATAGCTCTCCATTTGTTGTCTTAGCTCTGCGGGAGGTTATTTTGTATTGGAATATTTGTTTAGATTGATGTCTTTTCAGTTCTCTGCTTCCAACATTTAAAAAATGTAGTTATTACTTATTTTTCTGTGTGCATACTTATGTGTTTGTGGGTGTATGGGTGTGAGTGAGTGAACACAGGGGCACATGTGCCATGTGTCATGATCACAGGGCAACCTTCAGGTCCATCTTCGGTGGTTCACATCATGAAACAAGGATCTCTTCTTCTGGATGATCAAGCTGCTGTTCTTTGAGTCAATGTATATCGCTTTCCAAAGTGTTTCAGGTACACCCCTGTGGGAATTAGTGAATAATGGAAAATAATTCATTTATATAATTGGGTGATTTTTAACATGAGTTGATTGGGATGTTCCCATAAAAAGAAAAAAAAAATATGTCAGGGCATTTCTCTACAAAGAGTTTTCATAGGCACTCAGAAATTGTAGTCCCCACTATAAATCTTTTTTAAAAAAATATTTACTTTTTTGAGAGAGGCAGAATGAATGATATACCATTACCTCCAGCCACTGCAAACAAACTCCAGTTGTATGCACCACCTGAGTTTCTGGCTTTCGTGGGTCCTGGGGAACTGATCTTGAGTCCTTAGGCTTCACAGGCAAGTGCCTTAACCACTTAACTGCCATCTCTCCAGCCTCACCCATTATATATTTTTTAAATTAACATTTAAAAAAAATTGATAAGAGATCAAATTTTATTTGTGAAATTATGTAAAATTTAAAGTTATTTCCCAGTAAGAAGTGCTTTGTGACCCTCTTAAACTTTAGTTCAAATTGTTACTGAAAGCATGTATCAAATTTTAAATTATTATAAGAACCTTCTAGAAATTAATGACAAATTAGATATATTTAGAAAGATTCCTTTCCTTCTTAAATCTAGCAATGCAATAATATTCTTGCTACATTAATCTAAATCTCAAAATTAAAATAATCCAATTATAATGACAATCTATCTATCTATCTATTTATCTATCTATCGAGGGAGTCAAAATTTACTGTTATGCAAATTCCTAAAATGGCCACAAATGTTTGTCAAATCTGCTGGTTGACCCTAGCATCACTCATGGTCACTGAATCTTATTGGTTCAAATATAAATGAGCTATTAGAATGCTCATTTGAATAGAGGCAGAGATTATGTTTACAAAATTCACCAAAATAATGAGTTTTTATTTCAAAGCAGGGACATAACATGTAGATCACGTAAAAGATGATAGATCCTCCTTGAAGGCATAGTTTCTCACTGCAAAATGCATTTTAAAATTTTTTTAGTTGTAAAAGTAGATATTATCTTGAGGGTCATCACTCAGCACTTTATAAATGACCACAGTTTTAGCAATGTGGATTAGAGTAGAAAAGCCATGAATTACAATACAGGTGATAGCTGTCTACACTCCAGTTAGTGATGTTCATTAGTTGTCAGGCGACCAAAAGAAAACAATTGTGATATTAATAGAAGATTATGCAATGGAGTAAATGCTCTAATTATGTTTTAGCCCTACAATGCAATTCTGCTTTCATCTTTAACATCAGAATAAGATGAACAATTGAGCCAGTTACCTCCGATGGTATGTTAATAACAGACCTGCTTTTATATCTAGTGTCCAAATATCTTCTAACATTTAAAAAGCTTTTGTCCCTAAGATTATTGATAACTTTGTAAATGTATGGAAGATTTTGTCTCAGCTTAATGTGATGGGGAGGGGTGTGATAGGAACTTTAAGACATAGGACTTCGGGAGCCATTCAAGAACCAAACTGTAAGATATACTTCTCCTGTCAAACCACAAATCATAAATTACAGGCAAAAGGTCATTATCAGTCTATTAAATGTCTTAGGCTTGTGTCAGGTGATGATGATGAGATCAATTAATTATAATCTGCAGTATCTTAGTCTGGATCCATGATGACACTCAGATCAACTGGCCACTGCCGTCTTTTAGTGTGCTGTCCTCCTGGAGAGGGCAGGGTTCTGGGTTTTAGAATCTCAGAATAACCAGAAGCCCCATTTTTCAATTCTCTCAAAGTCTAATGTTGTCCAAGATCTTATTCTTTTAGTAACTAGTTTGCTGAATGTTATGAGGAAATGTTATTTGAAGATATCCAGAAAGATCTGTAGTTGGCAATTATTATGTAGATTGAAAGGCAAAAACTAAAATTTATTTTTAACTAACCCACGTAAGATGAACTGCAGTAGGTAGACCAGCTTATAATTTTTATCTGCGATGATGATACAGCTGAGGGCGATATACTTCATTGCTCTTTAGAAGCTTTCAGATGCATGAATAGGAATGTCCCAGGAACCAAACCACCTTCCATATACTTCATTGCTCTTTAGAAGCTTTCAGATGCATGAATAGGAATGTCCCAGGAACCAAACCACCTTCCATTTCACAATGGAAACTTGCGAGTCTCACTTTACTGAAGAAAAATGCACCAAACATGATAGTTTATGCATTAGACATGCTGGCTACAAACAACATGGTTGTGAGGCTCAGGAGAGCCAGCATGGGGAAGTTTCCTTTAACGTTTCTGAGGTATTTTAAGTAAAAATTTAAAGTGCAGATAGATGAGAGGAATTAAAAATCATGACACAGGAACATCAGTTGACTAAAGTAAGTCTAACATAAATTGGTACTTCATGGAGTATATGTGTTTAAATTACTACACCAGGGTAAAGAAGATAAAAATCTACTATCTATGGCCAATACTCACTGTCTATAGTAAACCTGCCTTTTTCATGCAAAGAAGCTTATAAGGTAGACCATGATATAACTAATTCAAAGGTATTTTATAAAGTGACACATATAAATGATGTCTGCATTCTAAATATATCTCTGTGAAAATGAAGTAAGACTTCCAGAAATCACTTTCAACACATTGTGCAAAATCATGCAAAGCATCTCCTTGGACTGCTAAAGAATTGCTTTCAACATCAACCAAATACCCACAGCGACATGCTGTGAAAATTGTACATGGTCCAATATTTCCTGCCATTTGGAGAGTTCCTGAAGATATTATCTGCTATACCATACTGCATGTTTCACCTTTCAGGTCTCAGAAAAACATTCCAAAATTCTGAATAACTTCTTGATTTAAGTTCTTATGAAAAGTTTGATTAAATAATTTAACATGCCAACTCTTTTTCATAGTCTCTCTCACTCTCTCTCCTGTTCCCTTTCTCTCTCCCTCTACTGGTCCCACCTTCACCCTCCCTCTGCCTCACCATCTCCCTTTCCGTGCTGGAACTTAGAGCCAAAAACATCAGGCCCACTAATGAGCATGTCTGTAAGAACTCCTTCCCCAGGCTTTGATGTTGGTAACCATATTTCCCATCATCTTTACTCAGTCACTATTTATTTTGAGATTTGTAAGCGGATTCAAATCCTTTATGGAACAAAGTGGTAAATAAATAAATATCCCTGGTAGTCTGCAGTGTGTCAAAAACACAGTCACTGACTTGTTCCAACTCATATTGAAGACTAAATCTTGGGGACAGATTGGTTATTGTGGTCACTGGACCAGGCTCTCACTGTATAAACACTCTTTCAATAACAGCTTTATTGTCAAAGTAGTTCAAAAATAGTTTCACTTTGTTAAGATTATAGAAATGCCTACAAAGAAGCTAATTTCACATGTTTGGACCTGTCACATCTATACAATTTGCCAAGAAAAGCTATAGGACTTGCTACCTAACTGCTGTGCACAGTGAGATTTGGTTTAGCTTTCTGAAAGAATATAATTGACTTTAGCTGACTTGGCCCTTGGCATATATTTCTGCTTGCACCATTCTTTAAATTTATATGAAGTTCCTTATACAACTTGCATTGAAAGCACTTGAAAGAGATATCCTGCTCAATTCATTAGAATAATTGACAGAAAACATATTAAAATGGAAAGCATTAAAGATGATACAATATATTATAGAATTATACTTTTATTATTGCCAAGTATTATGGGAACACTATTCATAGTCCAGTAACATAGTGCCAAGAATCCTGGTTTTTATATTTAGCCTTACCAGAAAATTAATTATAAATCAGGTTTTTAGATTTATGAATGTATGAGTGATATATTTTAATGTTTTAAAACCTTATTTTTAAATTTTATATTTTCATTTAGTTGTTTATATATGTGTGTGGGCACATCAGGGTCTGTTGCTGCAAAGGAACACTCATTTGGCTTTACATGGCTGGATGGGGAACTGAGCCACTTTCCAGCCCCAAATATCTTATGATTAGATATAGAATATTATTGTCCATTGATTTTCTTGTGCATAATATCTTGCTTATAAATTTAAAACTTACCACAGCCCCATCTTGACTGATTGAGAATTCACAGAGATCAGAATTTTTTTTTAATTATATCAAGGTTTTCTGTCTTTGAAAAATTCTCAAAAACAAGAACATGACTCTATTTTATCTCCAAGGGCTTACTATCCTGGTGTGAGATGCATCATCGTCAGCGGGATCCCATGCAATCTGCTCTGTAGTGTTCTACTGTCAAACTCACCCCAGAAAGTTTGGCAGTATTCCTAGAAATAAGGCCCTGGGGCAAACAGGTGGGTTCATAAAAAGAAGCCTGGTGTTTGTGGGAAGGTTTACATACAGGATGCCTCTTGTTAAAACACCTTCATGTGTTTTTCCTGTCACTCTCACTTAGCGGGCTGGAGAGCCACACAGAGAAGTCCTGTTCCATGTAGGTGATCAGTCTCAAAATATTTACCAAGCTTTCCTGAAATCTTACACACAACTGGCTGAACATCTAGACAGGATTCTTCAGTACTAAAGTAAAGATACCTTATGATGAGTGTAGACACTGGGGACCTGTGCATAATAAGCTGGTAGATGTTCAGGTGTGTTAATTCTGTGAAATGCATTGGTCTCCTGAGTTTTCAAATCCTAAGATTCTATTTCCAGTCAGTCTCGGTGAGTTTTCACTGCTCCCCCAATCAGAGATTCCACATCTGTAAATTAATTTGCTTTCTGTAGTCTGAACTGGAGGTTTTCTAGCCTCCTCAGGACTGTCACATATGACTTGATTTTTTACTAAAAGTCTCCTCCTTCTCCACTTTCCTATGCATTTCTCTAACTTCATTTAGAAAGACATTCTTCACAGCTGGCCCTAGCTCAGGAAATTTCTCTAATTACTTCCTTTTTGTTCCATTTGTCTCTGCAATAAAGTTATATCCAGTCTTCTGAGGTACAAATTAGCTTGCTTAGTGAACATTCTCTATAGTGTCTCTTGGGTCTTATTATGTTAAACCAACAAAATTTAGAATTCAAATATTCATACATTCAAGTCATAGATGTTGTTATAAACTATCATTTTAACTTTAAGTATAAAAATCATGTTCAAAGTCATGCTAATTGTGGAAAGAATTACAGAAAAAAATATTTTCTAGGCTATGCAACTTCAAAAATACTATATTAAGCATTGATAATTTCTTATACCTCAGAACACATTGTAATCTGTTATAGGCTGCAACATATGCCTGTTAAAAGCAGAACTATCCTATATAATATCTTCTTAACATATGTAAACAAAATTTATTTTCAAACCTCACAAGGTATCACAGGATAACTTTGGAAAATATTAAATATTAATATTAAGAATATTAAAATATTAAGGTTCTTTCTTTGTTTCCTTTTCCTTCTGTTTTTTCAGAAATTACTCTTATATTTTTCAATATACCTCAAAGTATTTTTCAAGGGCAAATAAACTAGTTAAAATTTCAACATAAAACACTGTACTCTTTGCATTACTTTCACTACATTTTCTGCTACATTTTGGAGATTGCCAATAGTAGGTTCATAGAGCTAATAGTGGATAGGTTTTGGTTAAAGCTCAAATGGAAACAATTAGTCATTTACAAACAATATTGCAGAAAGGAATTATTGTCTTTTGAATTTATATATTTGAAACAGGTGATTATTTCTTTTGTGATAAATAATACAGACTGAGGAATCGGCTCAGTTGTTAAAGACACTTATTTACAAAGTCTCAGGCCCAAGGTTCAATTCCCCATTACTCATTAAAGCCAGATACAAAGTGACACATACATTTATGTCCCAAGGAGCCTGCAAGCATGGGAGGCAGAGAAAGCAGAATCTGAACCTTATGGGTCAATTAGTGTGGCATTGCTTTGCATTTTGGCAATTGGCAAGAGATCTTGTCTCAGAGAAGGTGGAACACAGTTAACTCAAAGCTGTCCTCTGACTTCCATTCATGTACTTTGGCATGCACACACACACACATACACACACATAAATACATAAATAAATAGAATTCAGAAACTAATAATAATAAAAGGAAGCCAGGCACGGTGGCTCATACCAATAATAATAGCATTTAGGAGATGAGACAGAGAATGTACATAAATTGAATGTCAGCCTGGGATAATTGTGAGACCATACTCAAGCAACAATGATAAATAAATAAATACCTCCAAGTTTCAGACCTTTTCTCTGGTAAGACCTACAAGGCACTCAGAGGGTCTCTTCCATTGTGCTCATGTGGTCACCTAATTCTTTCAAGTGTTCAGAGAGAGGTATTCGAGAGAGAGTCTGCTGTCTTGCTCCTCTTTCCCTGATCTCACCTCCTGCCTGTGACATTAAAGTGTCAGGCACCCACTGGGGATCCTCCCAAGCAGAAGCTGTTAGTGGGATGGTCTCCTGTGACTTAAAGCCACCTCTTTGCCAGGTATAGTTATTATTGGCTGTCAGTAGTATATAAAAAATAGTTCCCAGCAAGTCTCTGTGCAGTTCCCCAGTGCTCTGATACACAAACGCATGTCCAGAAGTGATATTACAGTCTGCCTCATTGATTTTCCTGTCTCAGAAATATGTAGAGAGACAATTGCTTGAAAAGCCTTATGGTTTGGGTTCAATTCCCCAGTACCCACATAAAACCAGTTACACAAAGTGACAAATGCATCTGTAACTCATCAGCAGTGTCAGGAGTATCTTAGTATCTTACAATCCTATTCTCTCTCTCTCTCTCTCTCTCTCTCTCTCTCTCTCTCTCTCTCTCCCTCCCTCTCTCTTTCTTACATAAATAAAGCTAAAAAAGAAATATGTATATAGAGGAATAAGAATACAGGAGGCCAAAGCAAGTAAATGAACATTGATTTTCACCTTTCAATTGGAAATTTGAAATTTAAGTGGATTGTATCTTCATCATTATCAACCCTACAGCTCCCCTCCTTTCAAAATCTATTGAATAACACAACACATACAAGCTGCAAATTCTCCATACATTTTTTCCTTTTCTTTTAAAATGAAAGCTTCATGATACATTTTATAATTTTGTGCGAGTAGGGAACACACATATAGTAATATTTCAAATAGCAAGTAAGGGCTAAGTGATCAAATATACTTTATTCATCTTGACTCCTCATAACCTTATATCTCTTTACAATCTCTGATACATCTTGTTCTGTTAATGCCTACTTGTTCCAGGTGAAATAGAAAATATGTGGCTGAATGAGTAACAGGCAAAAAAAAAAAAAAAATCATTGAGAAATTTCCTACACATATTAAACAATGGGTCAATAAGAGTGATCATTCACGGGCTGGAAGGATGGCTTAGTAGTAAAGGCATTTGCCTGCAAAGCCAAAGGACCTCCATTCAATTCCCTAGGACCCACATAAGCCAGATGCACAAGGGAATGCATGCATCTGGAGTTTATTTGCAATGGCTGAAGGCCCTGGTATACCCATTTTCTCTCTCCTTTTCTCTGCCTCTTTCTCTGTCAAATAAATAAATAAAATGTAAAGAAGTAAAAAAGAGAGAGAGAGAGAGAATGATCATTCAGAAAATATACAAGCACTGGCAAGGATCTGGACAAAAGGGAACACAATATGTAACTACTGGTGGGAAAAAATTTGTAAACTAGTCCAGCCACTGTGAAAGTGAGTATGGAGATTAAAAAACAAAAACAAAAAGACAAATCTACCATATGACTCAGGTGCACATCACCACTGGATATTTACTTGAAGGACATGCATGAGTTGGCAGGGATAGTCTTAACTTATCCAGGTACCATCGCAGTTAAAATCTCGTTGAAGGACAGTGGGAAGGTGGCCTATCCATGGCAGTGTCAAACTGCCTGTGATAAGCACAAGGCCTGGCTTGCCTGCAGGAGCTGATCTACACCATGCTGAGCATGAAGCTCATCCTTCAATACACAGGCACTCTCTCTCTTTTCAGTTGCTGAGGGGAACAATGAAAGAAGCAAGGGGGCTGGGGGGATTGCCAAAGCACCAAGGTTCGATTCCCCAGGACCCATGTCTGCCAGATGCACAAGAAGGCACATGCATCTGGAGTTCATTTGCAGCAGCCGGAGGCCCTGGCAAGCCCATTCTCTCTGTTTTTCTTTTTCTCTCTCTCCGTCAAATAAATAAATGAATAAATAGATAAATATTTTTTATTGGAAACAAGGGTTATACTTTAGGAAAAGTGACATATCTGAAATAGAACATGAACAAGGAACATAAGAACGGGCAGAAATAAGTGAGAGGCCAAGGAAGTACAAGACAGGCTCATGGATTGAGGTCATGGTCAGCCAGCTTTAACACTCCTGAGAAGTGGAGGAACTTTTAAGAGCCGGGGCCCAGTGGAAGAAAGTTAGGACTCTTATGCAGCTGGTCATGAAGTGGAAAAGACCTCCTCTGTAAAATGCTGCCACTCTGATGTACTCTTCCCCTGCCAAACAGGACTAATACTCACGGACTGCACTCTGTAAAATTATGAGCCAAAAGACTATTTTTTTAAGACACAGAGGGAGAAAGAGAGAACAAGTGCACCAGGGCCTGTAGCTACTGAAAACAAACTCCAGAAAAATAGAAGCATGTGGGCTGGGGAGATGGCTTAGAAGTTAAGGCACTTGCCTGCAAAGCCAAAGGACATAGGTTCAATTTCCCAGGACCCGCATAAGCCAGGTGCACAAGGTGACATATGTGTCTGGAGTTTGTTTGCAGTAGCCAGAGGCCCTGACTCACCCATTCTCTCCCTATCTCTCTTTCTTTCTGCTTCTCTCTGTCTCTCTCTCTAATAAATAAATAAAAATAAATTTAAAACAAGGAATAGAAGCATGTACCACCATGTGCATCAGGATTATGTGGGTTTTGGGAAATTAAATCTGGGTCCTTTGGCCTTGTAGGCAAGCATAAATGCTAAGTCATTTCTCCAGCCCTAATTGTTTTTTATTTTTTAATTTAAAGTTGGTTTATCTCAAGTATTTGCTGCAATAGTAAAAATCTGATAGATAATATTTAACAATAAACACTGTTCACAGACAGGAGGGCATTTTTGGGTCATTACAGTATGCAACTATAGCTTCTAAAATAATCATTTTCCCAAGAGTCCTATATGAGGGGAGGCATTCTTAGCCAAGAATAGTAGATACAGGACTCGTTAGCCAAGAGTAAGAAAATTAAGTATTTGTGGTGTTGGTGTCTTGATGTTAATTCAGCATAACTAGAGAAAGTATTAGCATATAGTCAAGATATGATTTTCACCTCTGTTGAAATAAGTGCGGACTTGCAAACTATCTTGTTTTCTTTTTAAATCAGTGGTTGTTGGAATTTAAACTATTTCTCCAATTTCGCAACATTTTCATTGATAATCTTCATACATGTACATAATATATTTTGATCAAATCCCTTTCCATTACCTTCTCTTTACCACCCCCTCCCCTTGCCTCCCACTGAACCCCTTCTCTGACTGGTCTGTCTTCTATTTTTAACTCAAGCGGTTGCCTCCTCAGGGTAGACATTCACTGGCATTCATGCAGCCATCCTTAGCTTTTGCTGTTCTTTTATCACTTGGAGAATATTATCTGGTAATATTAGTGAAATGTAAAAAATCACTTAAAGGCCTGAGATGGTATGATTAACATCTTAAAAGAGCCCATAGGCACATCTGTGACTGGCTTGGTTGTCTCCCAGGTCATGGGAGGTGTGTCTTTGAGGGGGATATTGGGACCTTTTGCTCCTCAGATACCTTGAAGGGAGCAGCTCAGCTCTGGCATATGTTCTACACAATGCTGTTTTCCTTTCCCACAGGCCTCAAATCAACAAAACCAACCAACTTGAAAAGTGAAACAAAATAAACCTTGCTCTTTGTAAGTTGTTGTTCTTTTCTTTTCTTTTCTTTTTGTTTATTTTTATTTATTTATTTATTTGAGAGAGACAGAGAGAAAGAGAAAGAGGCAGAGAGGGAGATAGAGAGGGAACAGACGCATCAGGGACTTCAGACACTGCAAATGAACTCCAGATGCATACGCTACCTTGTACATCTGGCTTACGTGGGCACTAGGGAATTGAGCCTTGAACTGAGGTCCTTAGACTTCGCAGGCAAGTGTTTAACTGCTAAGCCATCTCTCCAGCCCTGTTTATTTTTCTTTTTTGAGCACTTTTGTCTCAGTGACAGAAAGCTAACACAGAAAGTATTGCTTACATCATTTTAATATCTTTATTATTAAGTAAGATATAGGTTTTAAAAGGAAAGAAGGAAGAACAGAAAGGATGGTAACTAAGTGGGTTTATAATCTTACCTGAACATAAAAGAATGGCTTTATCATTTACATATTGTGGAAAGTTATTTCCAGGTCTTAATACAAACCAGAATCTTTTTTTTTTACAGATGTCCCCTAAATCTGATTCTATTAAAAATTCTCGGCTCTACTCTTGGGGATTGTGCAATTATCTAAAGTCAGAGAAAGATGAAGTGACTCCCAGGAGACCCTCAGAGGGCAAATCGCATGTTTCCAAGACATAAAATTTCCCTGCACTTTTGAGAAAGTTCCCCATTTTCCTCCCAAGATCAGTTTCACACTTTCCTATCCACAGGATGACTTAGGAGCAGAGAAAAATATTAAATCAAGGGTGTACAACTAGGTTTGGCTTCAGAGAGTCGCCATCTGTCTGTCCTAGCCTTTGCTATTCTTAGCAACACTGAGAGGTGAAGCTTCCTGCGGTAGAATTTAGACTGAGCCAGCAGGCTGTGCATGCGGGCATCTGGCAGGCAGGTCTTCCTCACTGTCAGAGGAAAGGACCCACTCTGTTCCCCTGGCTCTGCTCAGCTACCTTCGTAGAGGTTACCCACCACTCACATGCTACTTCTGAGCAAGTTCTTGAAAACACATGGTCTGAATTCCCTATACCAGTTCCCTCCCATGTCAGTAGGAAAATACATACGAAAGTAATGACTTAGGATTGCAACAAGGGCTCCTCCTTTGGCGAGCATGCCATGCTAACTGAGATCTGATCTCACAGGGAGTATAAAAGTAAGCTGAGGGCTCTGTAGCAGCTTGTCACCCACTGTAGAGCCTCTAGTGACGTCATTGGAACAACAGTAGAAAGAGTGTGTCTCAGCCCTAACTGGCAGGTCACCTTAGCTGAGTATGAAAGTTGGCTTTCCACTTGATATTTTATTAAATATGTTTTTTATTTTCTTTTCCTCATGGTACATTGGCATGTAAAGCACAGTTAAAAAGACATGTATAAAAGAATCAAGATTTTTTTTTTTTTTCTCCTTCTACCTCCTAGGAAAAGTAAGTATTTTCATAGTCCAGGTCCTTCACTATTTGTTTTTGCTACTGATTTTATTAGGGTGGTTGTGGACCAGGCATCGGACTTGGGCAGGAAGTCAGGAAACTGTAGCTCCTGCCCTGGCTCAGCTCTGGGCTCTGAACTCACTTATCTTTCTTTTTTTCTCTCCAGCTGATGAAATTGCCCCCTGCCTCCCAGAAAAAAAATTGTGGGAGTTTATAAAAAGAGCTTTGATGTGCTAAGTGCGTTTAGGTTTGTACTAGAAAGATAAGACATACTCCATTTGGAGCTTAAACAGAAGTCAGTGACAGATTTTAACTTGGAAGCATGTTAAAGGAAAGAGACAGGAGAGAGAGAGAGAGAGAGAAGCAGGAGTTGTCCGTGACAGTGGACACACACATATTCTCTCTCTCTCTCTCTCTCTCTCACACACACACACACAGAGAGAGAGAGAGAGAGAGAGAGAGAGAGAGAGAAAGAAAACAAGAATAGCTTGATGTATATGGAATGGTCTGACATCTTTAACCTGAAATTTGAATCACGTTTCACTTATATAATAAAATTATAAAACGTTTCTGTAGAACCAATGTCAGATTGTTGGCAGGGGTATCCTCCCTCCCCCCCAAAAATTTATGTTTCATTTATAGAGCCATATTTAATTGGATACTTCCAATACTATTTAATCATTCTTGTTGACAAAAGTGTCCTGAGCTCCCACAGGGAGGTTCCTTTCATATTTAATCATCTAATTTGATTACAGGAGGAAAATTCTTTGGGCTTCGTGATTTTTGATCAAATGGGGCTGATTGGACTTTTATTTACGGTGCTAGTTTAACTAATTTCCTGAAATCCAGTTTTATAATTCTTGATCCTACTAACTCTCATGAAAAAGAAACTTTTAACCTTCTTACACAAGCTTTTAGGATGGGAAGCTGAACATGTGTGATAGATAGCTTTTGAAAGGCAAGGAATCTCCAACACTCACAAGGGTGGTCCACCTATATTTAGAAATTCAATTCACCTCTAAAATTCAGTTACTTGAAGTTATAGATATGTGTGTGTTTGGGTGAGGGATGTATGCATGGGAATGTGTTTAGGGACTCTTGAACTAATATATTTCCATCCTGCTATTAGAAAAGAATGTTGTCCAACATAAACTGTGTTTTGTCCCAAACTATTTTTCTTTCAAAATTATCATCTCCAGGCAGTTTCCCATTTGATTTGATTCTAAGATGCACTGGAATACAAAACATACTTCAAAGTGAGCGACCACAGCCTTCTCCCAACTTTGCCAGCTCACTTCAGAGGAAGCTGAGTGAACCTTTCATTTTATTCACAAAGCTTAATTGAGAGCAACTCAATATAACATCACCAGCTTATGAACTGAGACTGAAGGTGCTGAGTGGGTCATAGCAATGACGAAGAGGCATGTCTTTGACGTTTGCCTGTTAATGCATCACAATCACAGGGCTTCAGAGGAACAAGTTGGGCTCTTTGACCTACCTGAGCAGTTAGTTCTCCATATAAATTCATCCACAGGTAAAAATCAGAGGCACTTTTGTTTCACTTGTAAGAGCATGGCCATGTCTCTAACAGTAAACCTTCCAAGCCTATGTGCTCCCTGTAGCAGATAGTTTCAGGTGAACTTCTAGTCCAGGCACAGTTATGGAGGAGGGATTTATTGAAGCTTACAGATACAGGGGAAGTTCCATAATGGCACAAGAAGCTGGCCTGCTTTCACAGGTCCATGAAGAGAGAGAGAGAAAAAGCCAAAAGCCAAAAGCGAAACCCCACAGCACACTTCAGGAACTCCAGACAGAACTAGACACTTTACATATCTTTAGATTGCAATTTCAAACCCACCACCACACCTTAAGATCTGCTCAGTGACACCTCCTCCAGCCAGGTGGCTGTAGATCCCAACTACAAACTAATAAGACACTGAATATATTGGGGCCATCTATTCAAACTACCACACTCCATACAAATGATTTGGAAGAAAAATGAATGCATTTTGGTTTGTCTGTCCATCCAGTGAGCGTGCAGGTACTAATCACTTTGCTTCTGTAACATGACTTTTCTTCACTCTAATATGATGAGCTGTGATGATTCAAACAAAATATCCTGCATGATTTTAGTTTACACTGAGATATATCCTGCACAAGAAGTCTTCTTGTAAGCTCAACTCCTGCTTCTTACGTGGATATGCAAAACGAAACACACCAAGGCAAGTTGAGACTTCATATCTCTCTGTTAATTGACCTGTTGATACTTATAGACTTTGCTGGTATTCAGAATGTCTGACGGTCCATTGAAATCACTGGTTTTTTTTTTTTTTATTGTTAATAGTTCACAGGTGGAAGAGTGTTAGAACTTACAAGTAGCAGAGGCTTTACATATATGGAGTTTCTTTACTCAAATTGCAACCTGAGAATGAAGATTCAATTGTTAATAGATGCATTAAAGGGAAATTTAACCTAGAGACAAAACTGCCACAGTAAGTTACTACCTAAATGCTTTAAAAATACTCTGTTCAAAAGTAAGGAAACTCTTGTCACAGGCAGAGGAATAAAGCATTTCTTGAAGTCTTAGGAGTTCTTGGGCCCTACATTAAGCAGGCCCCAGACCACACACAGGCAGCTTTTATGACATAGAGCCTTGCATATTTGTTTTCTTTATGGAGCAGATGGTAAGAGGGAAGAAAAAGTCTCTTCACCATAACAGGACCTTATAAATGAAAACCATTTTATACCAGAGAAAATGCCTATAATTTAAGATAAAATAGACATATTTGGTAACTTGACATTCAATTCAAGCCAACATTTAGAATCAAAAGTAAGAATGGTTTAAGATTCCTGCTTCATTTCGTAATTGAATATTTACTGCTGAGTTCTCCTTTTTCTACATTCGGTGAAGGGTAGTAGCATCTTGCTCAAGTTTAGTCTGCACTGTTATGGATTTTATGGTCTAGTTTTAACTCAGAAGGATAATTCCATATAAGGAATCATAAGGATTTACAAGCTTGGTACTGAGAAACAAACACACGCTATGTTCAAGAAAAGGGAATTTCCTTAAAATGATGAAATCATGGCTTTGCTATTTTTGTGGCCAAGAATAATTTGCAAATAGGCCTAGGAATGAATATTAGATTTCCTTTTGCTTCTCTGTAAGAACCAAGAGACGAGATTTTTTTTTTCTTCTTTTACTGAAAGCCTGATCACAGATTTGTGAAGCTAAATACATAACCACTCATGAGAAATTAGCAAACACGGATTAGGCTCATGATAAAGAACATTTCCATTATAGTGATACAAAGCAAAGGCACAAGAACCTCTCTATTAAATATATTCATTTAAAAAAGTAAAATTGGGGCTGGAGAGATGGCTTAGTGGTGTAGATGCTTGCCTGCGAAGCCTAAGAACCCATGTTCAATTCTCCCAGGTCACACTGAAGCCAGATGCACAAGGTGTGGCAAGTGCAGAAGGTTACACATGCGTATAAGGTGGCACATGAGTCTGGAGTTCAACTGCAGTGGGTAAAGCCCTAGTGAGCCAAATCTCTCACTCTGTCTCTCTCATTAAAAGGGTGGGGGGGGGGGAAGGAAAGAAAATAATACTGCAAGAAGGTCCATGACAGGACTAGCAGATGCCAGATTCTTTTTCAGAAATATCCATTCACAAGGTTTCCAACCATGTTTCCTCCTCCAGGATTTCTCATATTTCAACTTCCCAAGGTGACAATAATTGAGTCTCCTTTTTTTCGGTATGTTTCTGAGCTACGCATTTCTGAGATACTCACTTTGCAGTACTATCAAGTTTCTGAGACTGCTAAGTTCAGTATGTTATAACCTACATTGGCAATAACTCATGAATACATTAAAAATTCCTTAATAAAAATAATATCTACCTATTAACTATGTATTTGTGCCATCTGTTTATCTACATATTTCTTGGGACACTTTCTTATTATATAGCTCAGGCTGGCTTTAAATTCATGATCCTCCTGCTTCTAGTTTCTAATATCTAAGATTGGAGATTGCAGGCATGTGCCCCTGTGGCCAGATAGGAGACTTCTACTGTGTGTCAGCTATTCTGAAAATTAAGTCTTCAAGATGGAAATTATTGTTAGTATTTTGTGAAAGGCCAAACTGAAACAAGATAAATCATCAAATCCTACAGCTGAAAGCCAAAGGTTTGCCTGGATAACAATTGACTGAGCAGGATTCACACGAAGCTCATCAGTGTTGTCAGACAGTAATATCAGATGCCCACACGAAATTTAGGCCAAACTTGTTTTCCTGAGTTATTTGGTTTTCACTTTCTCATAACTAACCTTTAAGGTACCATTTATTTAAGAGCAGCCCTTCTTTACTGCCATCCTTAGCCAAGCTTGGTTTCTACCAACAAATATCCCCCTGAAGCCTCTTTCTTGTTACTAATAATATACTCAGTGGTCACTTCTCATAACTTGTCCCACCAACTTTACCTTCATCACTTAGTAGAGAGAACTTCTTGTCCATGCAGGTGCCCTTTCTTTTTTTTTTTTTTTTTTTTTTTTTTTTGAGGTAAGGTCTTACTCTAGCCTAGGCTGATCTGGAATTCACTATGGAGCCTCAGGGTGGCCTCAAACTCATAGCAATCCTACCTCTGCCTCCCGAGTGCTGTGGTGCTGTGATTAAAGGAGTGCACCACCATGCCCGGCTGATTCTTGAAACACGTTTATGTCTTCTCCTGCTATGTGTTCTACTTTCAAAATTCCAGCTGCTACTCCATTTACCAATGGTGCTCTTTCTCTGCAAGTCTCCGGGGTTTACTATGTGAGCTCATGAACTGGTTTAAGCTAGCAAGTGAGGGGGTGAATCAGCATTTCTAACTTCATCTTCCCAAAGAGCTCCACCCATATCTAATTTTCTTCTTAATTTGGTCACTTTTTTCCCCATAATACCCTAAAATTCATTAGGTTTCAAACAGAGATCATTAATAACTGTTCTTTTTCTAATCCATCCTAAATCCCCTATCCTCTTGAATGAGTTCCAGCATATTCTTATACCCAGTTCAAATAACTGTTCATTATCATGGGCTCCTTCTCTTAAGCCATATTTTCTTATCAGTCACCAATCAAGGTTACCTGTATGCAGTTTCTTGAGCCTTTCTTTTTATTCTTGAAGCATTTTGTTTGGTTTGTTTTGGATTTTGATCCCCAGCATGAGCTTATCTAGAGCCTACTATAGACAGAACTTCTTCCCTGGTGTGCATAAGCATTCATATTATATTATTATATTCTACATAAGCAATCCCCGCCCCCAGGGCTGTAACTGAACTTCCTTTTAGTTTTCTCGATAGCAGCTAAATGGTTAGAAAGACTAATTTAACCTGCTACGTAAGGAACTGCATGGTATATATTTTAGCTGCAGAGGTCATAAGTCTTCCATACAGCCCCTCAATTCTGGTTGTGTCCTCAACCAGAACATATGTAAATGTGTCGCAGTGACAAGTCACAGTGACCAAAAAGCTTCAAGTCACGTGTGGCCATTCCCTGATCTCGCCAATCTCACTAACTTCGTTGGTTTGCTCTCCATCGCCCCCTTCAGCCCACAGGAAGCTGTAGTCAATGTAGACTATGTTGGCTTTCTGCTTTGTCATGTTTCCTTGTGCCGCCACATGTTTATAGTTTGTTCCTTTTCTCCTTTGGAATAATATTCCTCTGAACTTCACTCAAGTACCTAATTTCTCTTTAGTGTCCAAAATTGTATTTAGATAAGATATCTTGAGAGAACTACCACAAAGTACCATGCATTTTCATATGCCTTTCCCCACACTTCTAATCATCAATTTAATCACATTTCCTCCATACTTCATTGTAATTTCTATAAAGGAAGGGAATATGTGTCACATCCCATTGCTTTCTAAGATCTCCTAACACTACATTCTCCTTTCTAATTGGTAGATGAATTCTCCCTAGTGAATAAACCGACCACACCACCATGTGTTTTCAAATTTATGCGTGACCAGGATAGATGAGTTAGAGGACTGAAATTTCTCAGAAGGAAAGACAGTTAGGGGCTGAAGACACCTGTGAGTAAGCTTCAAGTCTGTCCCTATAAGCCAGTATCAGCCTCAACAGTAAAGAGTTCACAAGAAACTGCCTTCCATCCCTGTCACACAGAGATAAACCTTCCAGACAAAGCAAAGGTTGTGGTCTCAGATATAAACTAAACTGTAAGTACCACATTTTGATGTGTAATTAGGGATGAAGATTCTGTTACCTAGGTTACCTGTGCTGGGGGGAAATCAGCTTTATACTAGAAAGATTAATTTTTAAAATATCTGGCAGCTGAAAAATAGAGCAGGAAGAGTCTTTGATTTCTTGATATTAAAAAGAATGATGAGGGCTGGAGAGATGGCTTAGTGGTTAAGCGCTTGCCTGTGAAGCCTAAGGACCCCGGTTCGAGGCTCGGTTCCCCAGGTCCCACGTTAGCCAGATGCACAAGGGGGCGCACGCGTCTGGAGTTCGTTTGCAGAGGCTGGAAGCCCTGGAGCGCCCATTCTCTCTCTCTCCCTCTATCTGTCTTTCTCTCTGTGTCTGTCGCTCTCAAATAAATAAGTAAATAAAAAAAAAATTAAAAAAAAAAGCATGTTAGTTAAAAAAAAAAAAAGAATGATGAAAAACAGAAAAACAGCAGCAAGACCGAGAGTAATCTTGGATAATATTTTATGGGCAATACAGTTTTATAGAAATTATTTTTATGAGGAAATTATTTGTATTTAAGTGGTTGATGAGTCTACTCTGGTCCCTAATGAAGATGATGTTTTATCAACTGTGTCACAGACAGAAAACTTCACACACTTGCAGCTGTCTTTCCATACATTTAAGAGTAAAGTACCTGTGTTGTCACCTGAAATTCTGTTTCAATTCAGCCAGTTTTTGTTGTCATATGCTTGATTTTCTTCATTTACGTATTTCAGACCCCATCTGTCAATCATAGCATTGAAGCTTTTGTACTGGACTTCATTGGCACACACCTACACAGTAACATTTGTGAATCATACAAATATGCATGAATTACTTAACCTTTAATTTCCATTTTATAGTACATGTAAAATATGTATGAATAAGCAAGCATACACACACACACACACACACACACACACACACACACACACGCACACACACATTTAATCACTTTGGAATCACATACACCACTCTTAATACCTTATTAATACAATAAAACCATTTAACTGCCAGAACTCCATTGGGTGCTTGTTCAATTGTTATGACAGCCATAATGGCAATAATAGCAAAAGTTTGTATAAAGCTCTTAAGCATCTCTTGCAGGCAGCTTCTCATTGCTGGATAAACACCCAACCAAAAGCAACTTACAGGAGAAAAGGGGCAAATAAAGCTTATATGAGGGAAGGGGCAAATTTCAGGCTTACAAATTCCAGGGAAGCACCATCAATGGAGTAAGAAGCTGGCGTACTTTCCTAGATCCATGTACAGAGACACCACCAATAGCCAGCATCACAAACCTGTGAGAACTCAAACTGCTCTCCAAGCTCCTTAGGGCTAAACTCAAGATCCACTCCCCAAAACATCTTGGAGCTGGACTTCAAGATCCTCCTTCAAGATCCAGCAATGGACCTCTTTCCCAGTAGGAACCCAGCTAATAGAGACTCAAGATTCAAGCCTGAGTCTAAGGGACCATACACTTCGGCAACCTCTAAAGCATCAAACATTCTTTTAAACATTTTATAAGCATTCATTCAGTTAGAATTCTTCTGTGTAGGTTGTTTATATTCTCATCTCCAGTTGAAGAAATCAAGTTGTAGAGAATGTGTGCAAGTCCCACATTCATACGGTGGGAAGGCTAGAATCCAAAACCAGTCAATCCAACTTCTGGATGTGTTTACTTACAGACCATACTCTACTGACTCCCAAGTGTTAAGTGGAAAGTGTATTCTGCACTCAGAACTACTTTGCAACTGTATGGACCCTATCTACATTCAAATAATGCAGAGAAACAAGAATGGATTACAAGTTTATGATAGATGATTGTTATTTTACTGTCAGCGAACCAAATTCCAATGCAAACACTAGAAGCCACTGGCCTGTTTCTAATAAAGATGGAATACAAAATATAGCATAAATCACTGAAAATTCTTACAAACCACCTTCTTCCAATCAACAACTATAGGGAGATAGCCTCTGTATTCGCTTGATACAATAAACAAAACAAAATCTATGCTCAGATTGCCCTGTCATAGTAAATTTAAAACTGGATAGACTGTCTTTAGTGACAGGTGATCTTTGGGAAATTGAAGAAAAAAATTATTACTCAATCTGTTAGCAGACAAGAGAAATGGTAGCACTGTTGGAATTTCTAGACTGAGGAAAATGGTCAAATACTTTTTCAACATTAGCTCTGACTCTGACCTTTCCTTAAGAAAACCTGGAAAAGCTGTACTTTGCATGGCTGGGATAGATTAAGTGGTGGGTGTTGAGAGCATTCACTGAATCCATGGTAGGATTGCATTTTGAATTTTTGGGAAGCCATGTGACACAATGTCCAGAGCTCAAGGTGATTGACCACCTTTCCTGTACTGCTTCCCCAATCATGGAGGTAGCACCTAAAGGAGGTGTCTGACAGACTGGGGCCTTCTGACTATGACCAGTGGGCATCTGAGGCAACTGGTGCCACATGGGTGAAAAAGAGATGCTTATTTGTATTAGCAGCAAGGTTTGTTATGGTGATGCCATTTCTTCCTAACTGGAAAATGCAAACATAAATGTACCCTCAGAAGTCTAAGCTGGTGAAACACGCACACACAATCTCACATTCCTTTATTTTCTTCAGCCACTCCAGAATTTACCTTGGTGACTGCTTATTATTGACAAGGAAATTAATTAACCTTACTGTACGTTGCATATGTACTAAGTATACAGATCATGATGTCACATTGCAGTATGATGTCATGGTTTACTTTGGTCTTCTCACTGACTATCCTTAGACCTATATGGTATATCAATATAGAAAACTGAATATTTGAATATAATATTAGCATTGGAACAGTTAAAACTGGGTTGCTTTCATGCAACAATTTATTAAGTCTGTTTCATCCTTAGTGCTCTGTGGAGAGCCTAAGTTTCCTTTTCAGTTTTATCACATTTTACTTTTAATGCCTTGAACATGGAAGGATCCAGATGTTACAGGGACTAGAACTTGTACGGTTTGGGGCAAAATATGCCTGTAAATGCTGTGTGTTCATCTGTATGGTGATTGCTGTGATACATGAACTGGTAATAATTACACACTTAACATATGTATATTTGGTAGTGCAATTATAATATGTCATTCAAATATTAAGAAAAAAAATATGGTTTTGAAATTAGGCTCAGGATTTTTAAGACAGTGCTGCCCCTGAGGAACTTGGTAGGTTTCACAAACTTTAAAGTAAAGTAGTGCTTCTGACCTTAGAGGCACTGACTGTCTGGCCTTTCCAACCTGAGTGAACATCTGTTGCGCTAGGATAATCTTTCTGCAGGAGCAGAGAAATTCACTCATAAAAGTTAGAAAAAAACCCCATTAATTTCCCCTGAGGAGGGGGCAGCATGTGGTCCATATACTGGAAATGGAGGGAGAAGACTCTACTGGGAAGTGTCAGAATAAATGTCCTAATATATTATCCTGCTGCACAGAAATGTAAAAAAGAAATCATCACATGTCATGCAGAATTATATTGGCGATTGATTTTGTCCATTATTCACTTTAAATATCACATGTATTTTCCTTCAAATAAAAAAAAATCATTCAACATTTTCATCTATCCTGTTCCAGGTGCTTGTACCCCGCTTCCCCTCCCTTTTCCCATTCTATCCCCAATTTTCTTCCTCTCCATCTCTCATAAATGTATTTAACCCCTAATCTCTTGCTTGTCATTATTTCTCTCTGTCTCTTCCTTCTTTTCTTCCTTTCCCCTATTACAATAAAACCTTGGATCCAAGAAAGAAAATCACTAAACAAAAAAGAATATTTGTGACAATGTGAGTAAACATAGAGGACCTTATGGAAATGAGATAAGCATGATACAGAAAAACAAATGCCACACAATTTCACTTACACGTGGGAGTATAGGAAGCCCAAGTCATGGATACAGAGACTTGAAAGGTAGTAGTCAGGGCTGGAAGGTGGGTTGAAAAATTGAGAACGATGATTAAATTATATAAAGTTGTGTTCAGGTCTGATAGATAAAATCTGGAAATTGAGTCTATAACATGTTCACATTGTTAATGTGTTACTCACTTGAAATTTACTGATGACAGGTTGGTGATATTCTTAATACACACACACACATATGAATCATGATAATCTAAGGTGATAGATATGTTAATTATGTTAATTTTAGCAATTATTTCTCCATGTACACTGTAAACGTCAATTTCTGTTTGCTGGTATAAAACCCCAACTAGATGCAGCTTAAAGGAGGAATGGGTTTATTTGAGCTGATGGCTTCAAGGGGAAATCATGGAGGAGCAGCAGCCTGGATGTCTCCTCATGTTACAACAGCAGAAGGAAGCAGTTGCAAAATTAGTCAGCTTTCAGCACCAAGTAGGGCTGGACAAATAAATCTGAAGGTCTGTCCCCAGTTATACTTCTCCAGCAAGACATGACCTCCTAAAGTCTCCACCAAAAACTGGGTACTAAGTAGAAGGCCTAATCACAAACACTTTAGGCTATGGGAGGAATTTTATATTCAAACCACCGCGTACATCAGCAATGTATGTGTATCATATTCATATATATATATATATATATATATATATATATACATACATATATATATATGTATATGTATATGTATATATATAAAACAAAATAAAAGATCATACTCTACATTGGAAATATGAGCAGTTATTTGTCAATTATATCTCAAAGAGCTGACAAAAACTCAGTAAAAATATAATAAAGGAATAAAAGAATCTTATCTAGCATCACCTTTCTCTACTAGCTAATGTCCATATGCAAATATCTGTAGTCTAAAAGAGACACTCAGACAATGCAGGTTTATTTCATACAGCTTCTTAAGAATTTCATACTGGGGACTAAAGATATAAAACTTCCAAAATCTTCCCTTGGTAGTATTCAATATTAATTCAGCAGTTACAAGTTAAAAAAAATTGCACGTCCATATTGCATGGTCGTAATGACTGACTCGGTCATGGGCTGTGGCGGCTGTGGCGTGAGGTTCAATGTTCCCATTGGGCTCACAGTTTTGAATAATCATTCTCAGCTGATGGTGTTATTCAGAAAGGTCATTGCACTTTTAGGCAGTGGGACCTGTATGGAGGGTGGGGGTCAGTGGGGGTGAGCCTGCAAGTTTTCCATTCTGCCTCTGCTTCCTACCTTCCGATGTGGTGAGCCAGGTTCCTGCTCCTGATGGAGTGCTCTCTGCACTAGGATGGATGATATCCCCTGGAATCATACACTCAAATAAAGTCTTCCCTCTCTCAAGTTGCTTCTCGTAATTGTTTCATACCAATGAAAACACAGCTAATTCAGTCATGTCACGCTGATTTTTTTTTTTTCTTTTTCCAATGCTGGTAGTCGACCTCAGAGCCTCACACATTAGGCAAGTGCTCAACCACTGAACTATAGCCGAAGCCCATGCTGATGCTTTTATTTAGTATTTTAGTATGTAATATGCCCCTGGCAAACATTCCTACCTTGAAAGCATTGTACACCTTGTTAATGTGCTATTGGGTCTGACCTTACTTCAAACAGTGCCATTTTTCCTACACTGTATAGAATAGCTTTGTATTTTTGCTTCCTCTGTGATTTCCAGCACTTGATTGGTTCCATTACCCTCAGATATATCTGCATTACATTCTGGGTCTCTCCACGTGAACTATTTTGTGTGTGTAACAAATAATCATTCAAGTTAAGACATGTTTTTGAAATTAACTTTAGTTAACTTTCAAATTTAATCGAATTTACTGGAAGAGGCTAACATTTAAAGTAAGAAATTGATACTGCAGATGTGCCGATCAATTATTCATAGAAAACATTTCAAATGTCTGCTCCTTAAAATTGCTTTGAATGTTAATAACATACTTGGATCTATAGAGCAATTTTCACACATGACTTGTATAATTAGTAGTTGCAGAAAACTATGTAAATTTATAACAGAATTAAAAATTGATTAGTGTAGAACTTTATTCCTTGATAAGCATTGTCAAATGAGATAATTAGACTCAGACTCTTTGGATGTTTTCCATGAACACCTATGTATTTGGGTGGTATCTGGTCCTTTTGGCCCTAAGAAAAAGCATGACTTCAGTTTCCAGTACCATATTTGAGAAAATAACAGCAGCTTTGAAAGCTGGCTGTCAGTTATGGGTATCTCTCACTTATTCCCCAACATGCCAGCAAAACAACACTAAATGAAAACACCTGGCTGTTTGGCTGCTAGGGCCTAACTCATTCAACAGGAGAGTTCAAACTCTTGGTTGGCATTTTGCTGCCGCACAAGTACTTAAACTACTTTGTGAATGCTTTACTTACCTAGGAAAGTTAACTGTAACAATGTATTGGGTGCTATAAAGGCATAATTTATTTATTGCATGACAACATGACTGTAGAAGTTATATAACTATGGCAATAAACACAGACCCAGAGGCTCAGGACCTAAATGAACTTTGTTGTAACCACGTACTTTAGTAAAAGTAAATAAAAATGAAAACCCTTTCTGAAATACTCATAATCCTACAGACTATTTTGCTGTAATATGTAATATTCATATGTAAATGCTAATATAATAGTAAGATGACAAGGTTACAGGATTTCTGTATGGCAAGGTTGACATTTTCTCCCCACAAGTATACTACTTTTAAAAGTGTATTGCTAATATTATTGTAATATGTGAAGAGAAAATGTGGGTAGTTAAAAAATAGAATGAGAGGAGCTGGAGAGATAGCTTAGTGGTTGAGATGCTTGCCTATAAAGTCAAAGGACCTCGGTTTGATTCTTCAGGACCCACAAGGGGGTGTACATGTCTGGAGTTTGCAGCAGCCAAAGGCCCTGGCACACCCATTCTCTCTCTCTCTCTCTTTCTCTGTCTCTCTACCTGCCTATTTCTCACTTTCTCAAATAAATAAAAATAAATTTAAAAATTGAATGAAAAAAATGTCAATAAATATTAAAATTCTAGTATAAAAACAATACAAAATTGTATTATATATGTAAGATAGAAAATTTAAAAATTATTATAGCTTATTATTGAAAATACCCTAAAAATTTAATTTTCATTATAAAATTGCTATGTGCACATAGATGGTTTATTTATTTTTTCTATTTGGATCTGGTTTTATAAGACAGAGTCATACACTCTAACCAAGGATAACCTGGAGCTCACTATGGAGCCCATACTGCCCTTGAACTTATGGCAATCCTCCTGCCACATCCTCCTGAATACTAGCATTGCAGACATGAGCAACCATGCCCAGCTACATATAGTACCTAAGTGCAGGGTCAAATACTAATGCATGTAGAAATTATGGAACATGTAAATAACAAAAAGTCTTTAAACAGATATTAAAAATGTGTATTACCTTATTTTCCTTCCTCGGTTTATCAGACTGACCTATATAATGGCTATAATTCTAGATTTTTTTAGTTAAATAAATACTTATTTGGGCATAGTAAATATGATTATACTTTATTAATACAACATTTTATATATAACTCCATAGCATAAACATATTTTAACTAGGTAAAAATGACCTAGATATTTTTATATAATAATATATCATATTTTGCCTCATTTTACTCCCTGGGGACTCAATTCACGTACTTAATTGCTAATAATTAAAATCTAGATTATTTCTGTTTAAAATCTTTATTTTTTTTATCTCTTTATGAGTGAGAGGGGGGCATGCCAGGGCCTGTAGCTGCTGCAAACGAGCTCCAGATGCATGTTTCACCTTGAGCATCTGGCTTATGTGGGTCCTGTAGAATTGGACCTGGCTCCTCAGGCTTTTTAGACAAGCATCTCAACCACTAAGCCATCTCTCTAGCCCTTTCCCCTTTTTCATATAGCTAACAATCCTAAAATATTTATGTTTTAAAGCTATAACCACAGAAAATTTCTAGAAGTGGAGCTGACCCATCAAATATTTTCAGCATTCTAAGAATGACTCACCATGGTCTAGCTGCCTTCTTGGGAACACTAAGTAACAGTTCTTATTTCTCCCAATGTTCCTCAAGTCAAGTATATAATCCATTTGTGTAAGCTTTGGAAAGTTGGTGATAAAACAATATGTCATTAGTTTATGTAACTATATTTATTTCCCGTGGTATAGTAGCTACCGTCTTCCTATTAAGACAAAGCATCTGACCCAAAACCACTGATGTACAGAAAGGTTTTTATCTCTGGCTTTGTAGTTTCAGTGGGAGGATTCCTCCTGGTGGAAAGAATCATGGCATAAGCAGGAAGTTATCACGTATCTGTATGCAAGGAGTCTGAGCGAGTTGGGTACTTCTGACAAGATGGGCTAGTAATTCCAAGGTCTGACCCCAGTGACACGCCTCCTCCGTCAAGGCTCTGACTCCCAAGCTGCCACCAGCTGGAGACTGTGACGCTTAATCACAAAAGCATGAGGTTAGGGGGGGGATATTTCACATTCCAACTACCACCAAGACCAAGGGGTATAGCTATCTACTGACACAGCATGTGTGTGTGTGTGTGTGTGTGTGTGTGTGTGTGTGTGTGTGTGTGTGTGATTTCTGACTTTTCATACTTTTGCAAAAGTATATAGTTGACTTATTTTTCTATTGATTGATATATGTATTTTTTATAAACCTCCAGGTAAGATTATATATTAGAATTAGCTTCGGTGTGACCCAGTGAAGGAGAAAAGTCAGGATTAAAAATAATACACCCCCTGGGCTAGAGATATGGCTTAGCAGTTAAGGTGTTTGCCTGAAAAGCCAAAGGACCTCGGTTAAACTCCCCAGGACCCTCATAAGCCAGACGCACAAGGTGGCATATGCATCTGGAGTTTGTTTGCAGTGGATGGAGTCCCTGGCAAGCCCATTCTCTCCCTCTCTCTCTCTCTCTCTCTCCCTCTTTCCCTCTCTTGCTCTCTCAAATTAATAAATAAATAAAATTTAAAAACTACTCCCTTTGGGCTGGAGAGATGGCTTAGCGGTTAAGCGCTTGCCTGTGAAGCCTAAGGACCCCGGTTCGAGGCTCGGTTCCCCAGGTCCCACGTTAGCCAGATGCACAAGGGGGCGCACGCGTCTGGAGTTCATTTGCAGAGGCTGGAGGCCCTGGCAGGCCCATTCTCTCTCTCTCCCTCTCTCTGTCTTTCTATCTGTGTCTGTCGCTCTCAAAATAAATAAATTAAAAAAAAAAATTTTTTAATTAAAAAAAAAACTACTCCCTTTGCTTATGAGAAAAAAAAAATAGCTGAAGAACATCAGAAATGCAAAGAATACATGAGAAAAAATATGGGAAAATTAAAATATTGGGTATCACAGAGAACAGAAATAAACCCAGTGAGATCACTAGATTCCTACAGGGAAGCAGCAGCCAGGAGCAGCTGCAAGCTGGTGTCTGGTGACACACGTCGTGAGCTAGTTGGAGCCAGCAGTGGTACATCTTGAGAACTTAAGAAGAGCAGTGTAGAGAGGAGCCCACCAGGCAGTGGATCCAGAGCAGGGGCTGGCGAGAGTGCGGAAGACTGGCAGCTGTGGCGGCTGTGTCATGGGAGCTGAAGCGGGTACCCTCTGCGCAAAAGCACCAGCAAGGGGACACGAGAAGTAGTCCCTCTCAGTCATGCTTTACTCCCTCCTCTTTCACCCCCTATTTCCCATTCTTTACTTCTTCTTGGTGATTCACACCCTTATCTCTAAAACCTACCGACTACATTATGCCAATGAGAATGAGGGAGCTAGACAGCTTTGTTAGGTAGTTAAGAGTGACGGTGCCCAGAAAGTAAAAGGAAGAAATGTCCTCAAATCTGCTCTCAAAATCACTTTACTAGAACTCTCTACTAGGAGTGCTTTTCCAGAAATCAGAGAAAGATCTCTCCTCTCCTTGTGTCTTGACTAAAGGACTTAACGAGGCCTGTTTTTCTATAAACAACCTGAGCTCTGGCTGGGAGGGAGTTCCCCTGTCTGAGAATTTACATCTGATCCTGGCATTGTGGCTGAATAAGCTCAGTCCCAAATCTTGGCTTCATGGCTGGTGTTTTCTTGAGTCAGTCCCTAGCTCAGACCCCTCACCTAAGCCTAGAGGTAAGGCCCACCACACTAAGGTTATATGTAGATGTCTACCAGGTGGTTAGGCCTCTCTTTTTGCTGGCTCTTCATCTCTCCTGGAGTTCCAGGTCCTGGTAAGCCTGAACCCAGTCAGGCTGAGATGAGGGGAGACCCCCTTTAAGTTCTTCCACATGGGATCTTTTTATTCTCTTATTTCCCAAGGACAGGAGCTCTCTATACTTTCTTTTTCTTAATAATTAATAACAAATAAATATCAATTAATAATTAATAATAAATTATTAATAAATGTCATAATTAATAATTATCCTTCTCAGATTGGCTTATTTCAGTTCTTTGGGTAAAAACGGTCATGAACTCAAGGTTTGGGATTCCAGAACTTCTCTTGAACTCCCCAAATCCCCATTACAAGAACCCCCATGCCTTTGTCTCTGAACCACATCAGAGACATGAATGAAGTGTGCAAGTGGCTTCCACTGCAATTAGCACTAGGATTGCTACAAACCATGGTCTCTGTTCTTGTGTCATCAGGAGGCTCACATAAAGTGCAACAAGCAAACAAAAGGGATTAGTAAAGGAGGAAAATAAAAACTGAGGGACACGTTCACGCCAGCAAATGTGCAAAGCCAAAAATTGTTTCTTGAGCTGAGCATGGTGGCGCACACCTTTAATCCCAGTACTTGGGAGGCAGAGGTAGGTGTATCACTGTGAGTTCAAGACCACCCTGAGACTACATAGGGAATTCCAGGCCAACCTGAATGAGACCCAACCTTGAAAAACAAACAAACCAACAAATATGTATATTTATTTTGTTTTCTTTTCTGAGAAAACAAGATATAATTATTTTCCACAAGATTCTAATAATTGCTCAATACTAGAAACCAAAGATGATGAAACCTTGAAATGCTGAAAGAACTTTTCAGAAATCTACTCTTAAAAAGGATCAATGGCCACACACAGCATTCAAACAACTGGATGAATGAAGTTAGCAAATTGAGATCCTAAAAAAGCAATGAAACAGAGATGATAAAGATGAAAGAGTCAGTCAATCAAAACATACAGTAGGAAGTATCATCAGCAGATAGGACCATGAAGACAAAAGAATATCAGGGACATAGGGCAAAGTTAAATCCATAATATAGTCACACACACACACACACACACACACACACACACATGCACATATATATATAACATGATCAAAACTTCCAGGAAATCTTAGAAAAGTTCAAGAGCCCAAATATAAGAATCTACATGAAGAAGTTGAGACAGAAAATCTAGAGGAACAGATAATTCAGGAAGTGAAAATACAGCGGAGAATTGCCCAAATCCAGAGAAAGAAATGGACATCCAAACACAAGGGATATTTAGAACTTCAAGTAGATATGATCACAGAAGAACCTTACACTGTGAGGATGTCAAAAAATGCAAAAGAAAGAGACAACATTTAAAGCTATCAACCTCTTCACCTACAAAGGTAAAGACATCAAAACAATACCTTTACCTGGCTCTAGTAAGAAGGCTGACTTTCTTTCTTTCTTTTTTTGTTTTTTTTTTTTTGAGATAGGGTTTTACTCTACTAGCTCAGGCCGACCTGGAATTCACTATTTAGTCTCAGGGTGGCCTCGAACTCACAGTGATGCACCTACCTCTGCCTCCCAAATGCTGGGATTAAAGCTGTGCGCCAGCATGCCCAGCAGAAGCATCACTTACTGAAGGGAGTCACCAGTGTGGCTTGTTATCTTTGAAATGGCACTGAGTGAGTCTGCAACGCCTTTGCATGTGCACCAAACCAAAATTTTAATGGAAGTGATCTTGGGGTAGGAGGTTATGCATGAAAGAATATGATAACCAAACTCAGGGAATTCTGGAAATAAAACAGTGGCTGTCTGAAAACCTGCTTCCAAACCCTGAAACCAGACTTCATCGGGCATTGTTGATATGCTTTAAGGATGTGCTTGACTTTTTACGTGTTCACTGGATGTGGGAAATCTAAATGGATCCCAAGGGAGCTGGAGGTAGATCTCGTGTTAAGCTCCTCACCACAGACAAAAAGTATTATTGCTGCATAGCGTAGGTACACGCCGACACACTGCGGATTTCCTTGGCATCACTGTGAGTTGAGAGTAATGACCTTGGTCTAAAACGTGCTGCATTTTCTCCTCCCGGTCATTTTTAAGGACCAACTCTGAAGTAACGACCCTGAAAACAAAACGCAAATCTTCTATATAATGTTATCGGCCAGGCTTAGCTGTCTAGAATAACACTGTGACCCTCTGAGCAATGAACTATAACCACCTCATTAAACATTTGCTGAAGGCTAATTTTCCCATTGTCAAAGGTATAGATGCAGCCACATGACATTTCTATTACTGACCCAACTCAGATAAGTACTGCCTTATCTTATCACACTTGATATGCTGTTCTGTCGGTATTCATTCAAATTAACAGGCAAAACTTCCAATCTGCCTTTCTGTGAATAATCCAAGGAAGTCTTCTATTTTTACATATGTTTCTTTAGTTCCCATAATTTACCAGGGCAAATAAAAATGCTTTCAAAAAGGATGAAAAAGTGCCATAAATTCTGGCTCACGATGTATAAGACTTGAACAAAAATAATGATGTGAAACAGAACTGTTTTGCACCTGCATTTGAATAATCCGGAGTGAGCGGTGAGATCAAACACACTGTCATCTGTCAAGCACAAGTCTTTGCTCGTGTTAGCAGCAGCACTCTGGTGCTGTGTGGAAGCATCCTGTTAGCACAAAGCATTGTAAAGCATCAACATATTGCTGCCCCTTATCTCCAGGGTAAAGACCTGACATTTCAGGAGGGAAATGCCATCAACACTTCTTACCTGGACTATTTTCAGCACCCTGCAACTTCGAGAGAGGGGAACGGTACCTGAAAGACATGGTTTGGCACACTAATTTCAGGTCTGTCAACTCTCAACAGGGCTCATACCATGAATAATTCATTTCTAACCCATTTTCAAAGCGATGTTGTAACTGCTCTCCAGTGTGACCCAGTCAGTCAGCATGAGAAAGAAGTGAGTCACAAATGATATGACCTTGACCTTCACCCAGTCAGCATGAGAAAGAAGTGAGTCACAAATGATATGACCTTGACGAGGCAGGAATTAATGGTACGAAGCAACTAAACATGTTTTCCTTCAAAACATGCCCTTGAGAATTCAGATAACATGCATTTATTAAGTTCGGAAGGGAACAAAGTTTCTCATATGGATTGCAGAAAATTTAAGAAATCAAATGGTGTTAAGAAGAAAGGTTAAATGACTTAATAGTCTATTTCAAAATTTAATAATTATTTTGGAGTTTTCTTTATACACATAATTATGCATGATAGGCAGATGTGTTTATAGCTGTGCACGATTGGGTTTGCAGATGCATCATGGGAGCCAGGCATGGTGGAGTATGCCTTTAGTCTTACCACTCAGGAGACAGAGGTAGGAGGATAGCTGTGACTTCGAGGCCAGTCTGAGACTGCATACTGAATTCCAGGTCAGCCTGGGCTAGAGTGAGACCCTAACTTGAAAAATATAAATAAAAACATAAAAGATGCATCATCACAAAGGGCCTGTGCTGCTCAGAAAAGCCTAGTGACTCAAGGCTGTCAGTCAAACCAGAGAAACCCTGAAGCTCTGCCTTGAGCAACCAGTTCCTTCTCCTCAGCCCAATAGGAAGAAGGCGCAGCTGATAACCAGTGCTCTCCCTCAAGGCGCCTACTCCCCTCAAGGCAGGGTATCTGACTTAGGCTTTTACGAGTTCTCTGATAAAACCTTCCGGTCCACTGTTTGTGTGTGCTTCTTCATTTCTTTTCACAGGACACCAAGAACCTAGAATCACCCAGGCAGACACTACTGTAACAGAAGCTCAGTGGTAGAACACTTGCTCTGTAAACATGAGTCTCTTGGTTTGATTCCTAGGTACATGACAAAAGAAAGAAAGAGAGAAAGGAAGGAAGGAAGGAAGGAAGGAAGGAAGGAAGGAAGGAAGGAAGGAAGGAAGGAAGGAAGGAAGGAAGGAAGGAAGGAAGGAAGGAAGGAAGGAAGGAAGGGGGGGAAGAAAGAAAAAGAAAGAGAAAGAGAAAGAGAAAAAGAAAGAGAAAGAGAAAGAGAAAGAGAAAGAGAGAAAGAAAGCAAATGTGGACTACCCCAAAAGTGAAATCCTTAGGTCTTCCATTCTCATCAGACCAAGAGTACATGGTTTTGAAGGTGGATCATGTCTACCTATGTTTCACAGGATCAGACAACCTGAAGTCCCAGAGCTACAGCAGCCAACTGACAGAGGCATGGGTATGGGGCCAAAGCCCACCAGAACAGATCTGTCGAATCCCTGCTGAGTCAGGATCCCCACCCTGTTGGGAGTGGCATAGCTCCTTCCCCTGTGGGCCTAGGAGGCGGAGCCCTAAGGTAGATGACCTTTGCCCCACCAAGTTTTGCACTTCCTTCAGACCTGGCCTCCTTGCTTTTGTTACTGCCCCTTTTGGAATAGGTAGGTCAACTTTACCCCTGCACAATGATTATATTTTGAAAGAACATAACTTGTTTGGCTTCACAGATTTATAGCCAGAGGAGAATTTTCTCTCAGAATGAATTGCATCTCCAGTTTCATCCAAAAATAATTTAGATATTTCATTGAGAACTTGGACTTTAGAATTTAGGCTAGAATGGCCTTCAGACTGTGAAGGCAATTGAGATGAAACAAATGCATTTTGCATTTGAGAACACATGGGTTTTTATAGAGCAGTGGAAAAATGTTATAGACTGAATATTCTGTCCTCCCCAATATTTTTATATTGAAATTCTAATCCCCTATGGTTATAGTGTTAGGAGGGGTGTCTTGATATTGATTAGGTTATGAAGAGCTCTCATGAGTAGGATTAGTGTGATTTCTTTTTTTTTTTCTATTTTTTTTTTTGTTTACTTATTTATTTGAGAGAGACAGACAGAGAGAGAAAGAGGCAGAGAGAGGGAGAGAGAGAGAGAGAGAGAGAGAGAGAGAATGGGCACACCAGGGCCTCCAGCCACAACAAACAAACTCCAGACACGTGTGCCCCCTTGTGCATCTGGCTAACGTGGGTCCTGGGCAATCGAGCTTCAAACCACGGTCCTTAGGCTTCACAGGCAAGAGCTGAACTGCTAAGCCATCTCTCCAGCCTGGATTAGTGTGATTTCAAAACAAACTCCAAAGAGCTCTCTGGCCCTTTTCAGCCATTGGAAGGCACAGCAAGAGCAGAAGTGCCCGTGAAGCAGGAATGAAGACCTCCTCACACAGCAAACATAGTGGCTCCTTGATCTTGGGTTACTGAGTCTCAGAAACTGAGAGTAATTCATTTGAAGCCATCCATTTACAGAGTTTTTGTTACGATAGTACCTACAGATGGGCACACGCAGAGTAGATGGTTCTCATGCAGGATTAACAATGTGATGTATACCACAGGCATGTGATATATCCTTTCTATATTCTCGTACAGAAAACTGCTCATGGGAAAATTATTGGCTGACAGCCACACCAAACTTCTGTGAAATCACTGAGTACTTCATGTAGAAAGAAAGGGTCTAATAATGTAGCCCAGGGTGGCCTCAAAGTAAGTATCCTCCTGCCTCAGCCTCTAGAGTACTCATTCAACAATTGTTTTTACAATACCTTTATCTCAGAAAATTAAAGGGTAAAAATCTATTTTCAGTGTTCATGGAATGTCATAAAATTGACCTTTATTTAGATAAATATATTTACTGCTTTTCCTTTCCTTGGAGATATTTTGGAATGCTAAAATTATAAAAATAAGTCGGTTCCTCCACATTGCACGAAAAGTTTGCTCAAAGCAGCACTGTACTGGTGACGCTCCACATCACACCATGGGCCAGGCCCACGTAGCATTTTTCTGGTAAAAATTTGGAGAAGACTTTAGCAGTTTGTCACCATTCAGTATTGTAATTGTTTTATTGCCTTTCCTTTCTTAAAAAGTGAAATAAAAATTTGTAACAATTAAAAAGAAAAATGCTATGGTTTAAAAGAAGGTTAAATTGGTTATTGAGTTCAAATTATAAAATAGTATAACAAAGTATGGCCTCCATAAAACGATGACCCTGGAAAAACAAGTTGAATAAAGAGTTAAAGAGCTGTGGAGCCCTTTGATAAACTGTGCCCCACACTGTGATGACCCTCATGAACATTTGCCTCCTCGACAAAGGACTCCTGGTTGGCTGTGACAGATGTGTAAATAAACTCCACAGTCTGCCACCAACACGTACAAAAAGACCCTCTATTTGTCATTGTCTCCTGAGTAAGTGAATAAAGTAACAGTCGCAGGTGGAAAATCACCTAGCTTCTCCCCCTCCTCAGGTCACTCTAAAGTGAAGCTGGGATGACCGCCCGCCACCCCCAATCCTGCTACTTCTTTCTACCCAGACAAAATCCAAATAGGAGGCTGAGCATGGCCTACAGAAAGAGTGGTGAAACTAAATGTCTACAAGGGAGTTTGCTAATCTCCCTGTTAAAAGATCACTTATTCGATATACTGTATATAATACACATAACTATATCATTTATTATGCCTGCATAATTGTTGAGATAATAATAATACACCATAGTTAAATGGGGGGGGTATTTGTTTAAAGGAGCTCTATGGTAAATCTTATGTTAACTTTTAGTCCTCCGATGCAATAAATTAGTATATCTGGTTTCTCTGTGCACTTTTTAAACATATATACACATGTGTATGTATGTTAGTTCATATGTTTTTGAACATAAATGTGTGCCTGCATGGGGATGCCAAAGGACAACCTTGAGTATCCTCTTAAAAAAAAAAAAAAACTTATTAATTTATTTGCAAGCAGTGAGGTAGGGAGAAGAGAGAAAGAAAATATGGGCACTCCAGGGCCTCCAGCCATTGCAAATGAACTCCAGACATATGTGCAGCTCTGTGAATCTGGCTTAAGTGGGCACTGGGGAATTACACCTGGGTCATTAGGCTTTGCATGCAGGTGTCTTGACCACTGAGCATCTCTTCAGGCCTAGAGTATCTTTCCCAGGTATGCTATCTACTGCTTTTTGAAACAGTGCACCACCATGGCCTGGGTACTGCAGATTCGGCTAGACTTGCTGAGCAGTGAGTTCCCAAGACTCGTCTGTCTCCACCTTCCCTGCACCCAGAGCTTGTTTGCACTGGCAGGAGGTCTTGCCATGCCCATACCCACTCTCACTCTCTGCATGATGCTTCCTCTCTTCCTCTCTCTCTTTGCCTCACATAAATAAATAAATAAAAATATCAGTAAAAATCTTTGTGCCTTATTTTTGCTTTCTTTCATATTTTCACTTTCAAAATATTATTCAAGCTCAGAGTTAAAAGTATTGGAAACCATAATATGACAGATATCAAGTGATTACTTTTAAATTGTTTTTCTTTATTTTATCAATATCTTGTCTTGAAGTTATGTTTGTCCATGGAATCTGCTTGTTAAAAGTCCCACCCATGGCTGTGTTAATTCTTAACTATTAGTTCCTGATAAGTGTGCTTGCTTCAAACAATGACAAAAAAAAAAAAAAAGTCAGCCATGTTAAGAGTGGTTTCATCAGAGCTGGGGAGATGGCTTAGAAGTTAAGGTGCTTGGCTATGAAGACTAAGGACCCTGGTTCAATTCCCCAGAACCCACTTAAGACAGATGCACTTGGTGGTGTACGAGTGTGGAGTTCATTTGCAGTGGCTGGAGGCCACATTCTCTCTCTTTCTCTTTCAAATAAATAATTTTTTCTCTTTTTCTTTTTCTTTCTTTTTTTTTTTTTTTTTTTTTAGGAGTAGTTCCATCGGGAAAAAGGCATGTCCACCCTGGGAACTGACAGCCATTGGCCTTTCTATTCTGTGACCTCCTACTTCCCTCTTTCCTGGACTGATGTTATTTCGGAAGAGACATCATTGAGATGCATTCATTTCCCAGGCTCCCTTAACTACTTCCCATCTGTCTTCAACCAGTGGAAATGCTTACATGTAACTGACACATGAAAAAGAAAAGGAAATGTCAGACGAGGTCATTCATAGGAATGGCCTTTCATTGCTCTCACCAGCGACATCCACATGGTTTCCTCGCAGTCCATGTCCTGGTTCCAGCAGATCACAGCTTCCCTGCCTTGCAGACTACTGAGGAGAGCCAGTCCTCATAGAAGCTCTTCTGTGGGATGCAAGAGTGGCCTCTGGTATGTTTTCCAGCCTTTCAGAACTGTATAACCATGACCCTGTTGTAAATTGTTCTCTATTTTAAAATATAAGTGATTATGTCTTTTTTTGATCTAATTAAGAGACAGTAAACACACAGTAAATTGAAAAAGAATTGCCGGGTGTGGTGGCGCACGCCTTTAATCCCAGCACTGGAGAGACAGAGTTTGAGGCCACCCTGAGACTACAAAGGTAATTCCAGGTCAGACTGAGCCAGAGTGAGACCCTACCTCGAAAAACAAACAAACAAAAACAAACAAACAACAAAAAAAAAACAAAAACAAAAAAGAAATATAATATTAGAGAAATATTAAGCTGCTCAGATTAACTACAAGTGTAGTCATAACTCTCAAAGGCCCTCAGGCGTGAGAGAAACTACCTACGAGTGCAAAGAAACACAGAAAGGTGAGCCTTCTCCTTAACATGGTCCATGCCTGGTTGGCCAAGGTGGATTAAAGCCCATGTGTCGGAACTGCTATGGTGTCTAGGCCAGAACTGGACTGCAATCAGAAGACAGGAAGGAAATGAGCAGGCCCGCAGGGTGCCAGCTGCCAGCCCCATGGGCAAGCACACAGAGGAAGTGTGGGTGCTGGTGTGGATGCCAGGTCTGGAGCTCTCAAGGTCAGTATGTTTGGAATGAATAAGCAGCTTCGTGAGGTGGTCACCGGCCTGGGGCTGGGCCTGCGCGGTCACTGTGCTCTCTGGATACGTGGCTGGACAGAGATCCCCGTGTTCTCACGGCACACCCACAGCACTGGCAGCCTCAAGCAGCAGAAGCCAAGAGGGTGGGACTCCACCAAAACAAAGCTGCCCAAAGTAGGGGCGGGGGGAGCTTCCTTCTGTGACGTGACTCTGGTGCCCTCTATTGACCAAGCCAGCATCCTGCTGGGCTGAAAGAAACTTGGTCTCTTAAGGGAGAGCAGATAGAAAGGGTGACTGGAATAAAGAAGCAGTGAGTGGAAACTGGCATGCTATCTTTCTGGTATTTCTGATTGACAAAAATATCAACGTTGGTGCCTACGTTTTGTAATCCCCTCTTGGCAATCAAAGTCAGAAATTTAGCATCCCTTTGCAGAGTCATTCTTTTTCATGCCTTTGTTTTTTTTTTTAATTTTATTTTTATTTATTTATTTGACAGTGACAGAGAGAAAAAGATGCAGAGAGTGAGAGAGAGAGAATGGGCATGGCAGGGCTTCCAGCTACTGCAAACGAACTCCAGACGCGTGCGCCCCCTTGTGTATCTGGCTAATGTGGGTCCTGGGGAACCGAGCCTCGATCCGGGGTCCTTAGGCTTCACAGGCAAGCGCTTAACCGCTAAGGCATCTCTCCAGCCCTTTTTCATGCCTTTGTTTTGATTAACCATCAGCCCCAAATGTGTAATTTCCTTTTGATGCTCTCAATATCTCAATATCACTTATCTTCCACCATTTGTCCCATGGATTAATGCACTCATTCTTCTATCGAGAAAGAACTATGCGATTATAGTTTACCAGGAGCTATGCTTAACACGTGAGATAAGCAGATGTGATTCTTTAATGTTACATGCTGAAATTACATTTTAGAGATGAAATCACTAACTAGCAAGGTGCATAATTACAGACACAGTTATGGCACTGAAATAACATTAATAACAATTGTAAAACATAATGAAGGGAATGGGAACATTTTTGTATGAGGAACTAGCTAAGCAACTTGATTGAGACTAAGAGCTTGTAGCCTGATTTACCTGATGCTGGAGGTTATTGTTGTGACTAAGGATAGAATAGTTCCAACGACGACGATGAAAAACATTCTAGAGGGAACAGAATGAATAAAGGCAATAGGCTAAGGATCTTCAAGGACAGAGAATGTGTCTACAGAACAGAGGAGAGGGAGAGAGAGGGAGGGCAGGAGACAGAGGAGGAGAATGGGAGAGAATGGAAATGGAGAACGGTTCTAAGAGGCGAGATTTGTACAGGCTTTAGAGTGACCCCACTGGGCCATATTAAGATTAAAAGGAACTATTAAAGATTAGTGTCCTTTTTCCCACAGGTTTTGACAATAGTTCAGTGGGGTTTTTTAAGTCTTTTATGCCTCTATTCAAATTCTATTCTCCAGTTTTCTTTTTCTGTCAGAGCAATATTATGATGTAATGCCTTACCTTTTAAATGATTTCAGACACAATTTCTCCTCTGCCATTCTTCCCATTCCAACCCCATTAGAGTAGCCAGTTCACAAGACTGTGCTCAAAGGTTCCACATTCCATGACTTGGGTGACAGACTATGTGCTTTGGACCACCAACCTTTGCTTGCAAGTGGAACTCAGGTGTTCTAATATAAGGACACTCAATGGGTATGGTTGTTTGAATATCAAATGTTCCCATAGGCTCATATGTTTGAAAACTTAATCCCTAGTAATGTGGTTTTGGAACCTTTAGGAGATGGATTCCTGCTACGGGAAGTGCTTCACTGAGGGGCTGGCCTTGAGGTGATAGAATCTTGCTCCGAGTTTCTTTTTTTTTTTCTCTCTCTCTCTTTCTCTGTCTCATTCTCTCTTTGCTTCCTGTCTACAGGAACAGCTGTCAGCTCCTGCCATATTTTCCTCAGCTGGTGGACTCTACCCTCTGGAACTGCAAGTTGGATGAAATGCTTTCCCTTCCATAAGCTGCTTCTGGTCTGGTATTTTGTCCCCAAATGAGAAGGCAACTGATACACTATGCTGGTCAACATTCTATTAGTGCAGTGCAACACCTGAGATGCGCTTCTTATGAAAGCAAAGAGAAGTTATTTTATCTCATGGCTCATAAGGCTTAATTGCAATGTTATATGGTCCCATTTCCTGGCAGATCATGGTTGAAGGAAGTGCTTGCTCTTCTAGCCAGGAAGTAAAAGAGGGTTCCTGCAGCAGGCTGGGGTTCCATGGTGTCCTGCAGTGGTATGGTACTAGTGTCTTAATGACTCTCTGTGAGGTCTCACTACTTAAAGGTTCCAACACCTGCCAACAGTACACTTACGGGGGCAAAACCCTTAGTACATGAATATTTGTGTTTGAGGAACCATTTTCCATCTAAGCCATAGTCACTGAAGTGTCATGCTCACAGATAATGTTGAATTTAAGCCTCTTGCCAGTAATAAGCAGAAATGGAGGCACCTACAAAGTCCTATGTGTACTGACCATCAAAGAAATGAACTCTCCTTTCCATAGAAATCAAAAGTTCTGGAAAATATGTTAACTGCAATCTCATGAGTGTCTGAACCAGAAAAAAAAAAAAAAAAACAACTGATTAATATGTTCCCATAGACTCATAGTTATCTATTTGAATCCTCATCTGGCTTAATCTCTTGGGCTCACAGTCTGAACTTTAGTCAAAATTCTACAGAGATGAATTCAAATCATTTATCTAATACCAACTATCTTTCATACTTAATATTCTGTTGTTGTTTTCTGAGTGGTGATTCTAAATGTTCTTTTAGTACTGAAGTAACTTACAGGATTAGGTATTTGTATACTTATAAACATGGGTGAGATGTTGTAACAGTCTCCTTAATCAGTTTACACAATATTAAAGTCTCAGCTCAAACATCACACATTCTTGGAATTTTTCCTAGCTGTTCATAGTGAGTTATAGTGTCCTCTGATACAGTCTTAATAGCCATTTTTTGAAAACTTCAAAAAACACATTTACTAACTGCTTTGTGGGGGTTGTTTTGTTTTTAAGGTTCCTCATATACTTATAAGTGGTTACAACTCCCTGAGTTCACTGAAAATATAAATAGATATGCGGAATTAGGTGACATGGTTTACAACATAGTTTTTATATTGTATTCATTGATTATAAAGAATCTTAACTCTTAGGGTATATGTGCATACTGCTGTAAAATGAATAAGCTAAGACCTCAAGTACTAAAGACATAGTTAGGGACAAACTATGGAGCAATGGAGGTTTGTGAGGGAAGAGTTTAGAGTAAGATAATTGAAAAATAACCAACTGAGTTTGAGCAGCATTACTGAAAGGGTTCTCTTTTGTCTGTCTTTTGAAGCCAACATTTAAAGCTTTCAAACGTGTGATCATTGTATAATATGACATCAGAAAGAATTTGCAGAATTGAATTTTACTTTGAAAGTGAAGAAATTTACAAGGTGTACTTTGTTTCTAGGGACAAAGATATTAGTTCCATTGAAATCCAGGAATAGTATTCGTCTTCCATTTTCTGGCTTCCAAAGGTGGACTTCTTTTTCTTTCTTTCTTTCTTTCTTTCTTTCTTTCTTTCTTTCTTTCTTTCTTTCTTTCCTTCTCTCTTTCTTTCTTTTTCCCTCTTTTTTTTTATTTTTCTTCCTTCCCTTTTTTTTTTTTTTTTTTTGAGGTAGTGTAGTATGTAGTCTCAGGTGGCCTTGAATTCATGGTAATCCTCCTACCTCTGGTGCTGGGATTAAAGGCTTGTGCTACCACACCAAGCTGGAGTTTCCTTAAATCCATCTTTTGCAGTCAGGATTCCATTGCTGGTAGAAATCGCCCAACCAAGAGCAGCTTGTGGGAAAAAAGAGGTTATTTTGGCTTATAGGCTTGATGGGGAAGCTCCATGATGAAAGGGAAAATGATGACATAGGCAGAGGGTGGACATCACCCCCTGGCCAACATCAGGTGGACATATATAGCTATAGGAGAGTGTGCCCAACACTGGCAAAGGGAAACTGGCTATAACATCCATAAACCTTCCCCCAACAATACACCGCCTCCAGGAGGCTTTAATTTCCAATTTCCATAGCTGGGACCTAGCATCCAGAATGCCTAAGTTTATGGGGAGAACACCTGAATCAAATCAACACACCATCTATACAGCACTAGCATTCAGTCATAGTACTTTTCAATCATGACAGTTTCTCAGTAGTAGGGGAACACAGCACTTCCCTCTATAGTGATGGTAAAAGATGCTTTTGAACCTTCCCTTCTACCAGGAGTCATTGTCAATCTCACCTATTTTCCTATATAAACCTCAAAGGAAATGGAGATTTTAATCCACATGGCATCATGTAAATTCACTAGAAAATCCAGGAACAGAGTTCCCCAGTTATGACAGACGGCATGTCCTGCACATCTGGCTCTCTGACTGCTCACTTGTATTAAGTAGTAAGAAAGTTCTATAAATCACATATTAGAACTTTATATTATACAAACCCAATAACACCAATTCATGGTAACTGGCTAATGTTTGGTTCCTGTCTTCCAGGCAGTCCTAAAATCTATGTTGCTTTGTTTATTCTGTGGGGGATGGGCAAGATTCTGATTCTTCCATTCAGGCAACTTGGGATAGTCAATTCATAATCTAATACAAACAGGGATTCCTCCCTTTTTATAGAATAACTGGTAAAAGGTTGATTTAAAATGTTGTTTTCCATTAACCTAGTATCAGTTCATTTTATGTATTATTTTAGACCAGGATTTTACTGTAATTTGTTATATTGGTCTCCATGGAATATCTGCAATATACAAACTTTCTGAAGATATTATGTTTTGAAAAACAGATGGATTTTCCAGTACTTCACAGAAAATCTCTGCATCCAAGTGATAATTAAGTAGATATACTTATACGCCATGAAACACATATCTGAAAGCACTGGGTAGATGTTTATTTCTTCAGTAGATTGACAGAAAGATGAATATCTGAAGTTTCATAGAAACCTTCTGAAATACAGTGGATTATTTTTTATTTAAAAACAAAATACCATGAAGTCCTTAGAACTCTCCTCTGTGAAGTCATTGCTTAACTACAATGGTATGAGAGTGATGTCAAATTTGTTGAAAAACAATCATCATCCTTTGTGGTAAAAATACCACATAATTTAAATTCATAAAAGTTGATACTGACAGATTGACACTTTCGATAAATGTAAAAAGTAAAAATATGATAACTATGGGACTATGTTTTCTACTCTAATGCCTAAACAGTTCAACACAACTGCCTTCATAAATTATTTTTATGAGCTTTGCATCAGTCCAGGAGTATATTGAGTGAAACCAACAAATGATAGTATATTGCATTATCACTCAAAATAGTCATTCAAAACCATGACAGTTATTGAATAATAAATATGCCTTACTAGTTCTCAAAGTATGGAACTTTGGAGAGTATTAGGATATGCAAGTATAAAAATATGCTTAGAGCTTATTTTACTTATATAATTCTGTAAAAGGAAAATGGTCTTCTAAATACTTTTACTTAGTCAAGCTGGGTCATCAATAACTATTCAAATGGATCAAACTTTTAAAAAGCATTTAAGTGGAAATTTGCTAAGATCTATTGTGTAGAACTTTAGAAATGAACATTCGAACTAAAAAAAATTTAAATAAAATGTGAAACGTGTCCATAAAGAAAGTAAATGAATTTTCAACTGCATCACAGAAGGAGGTTATAAGAATATGAATTTTTTCTCTGCTTCTTTTCCTCTCTCTCTCTCAAATAAATAAATGAATAATAAATAAATGAAATGTTTAAAATGGCAGGAAAGATGGCTTAGCAGTTAACACACTTGCCTGTAAAGCCAAATGATTCCAGTCTAATCTCCAGGACCCATGCAAGCCTGATGCACAAGGTGGCACATGTGTCTGGAGTTTGTTTCCAGTGGCTGGAGGCCCTGGCACACCCATTATCTTTCTCTGTCTACCTGCTTCTTCTCTTTATCTCAAAATAAATAAATAAATAAATAAATAAATACATAAATAAATAAATAAGAATATGAGCAATTTATGTTTTGGCTAACTGAACTATTTATACATGTAATCCTGTGTTCAAATGTGAAAGGGAACGTTCTGTTTGTCTATCAATGTTTTTTTATTCTGGTGGGTGTGGATTGAGTATATTCTACAAAACAAACAAATAAAAACCAGAGTGCATATATATTTATTTTTTATTTTATTGTGTAGAGAATGCTGTCTGTCCTCATTGTCTTCATTCTTCATGGAAGACTAATTTTAACACTTTTACAGTGTGTTCAGTAATGATAATTCCTTTCAGCTTTCACATATTTGAATAGTTTTTGTTGTGCCTTTGGTTTTTATCCTTTTATTTTGTGAGAAATACGTAAAAGTACATTTTGTGAGTGTGCATGTGTGACTGAGTGAGCACATTTGTATCTGTAGAATTTCAAGCATGCATGGACCATAGCGGTTATGTAGAGGTCAGAGGACACCCTCTGATTGATTCTCACCTTTCAGCCTCATCTATGGAAGGGACTTTTTCCTATGGCTCTCAAGCTGCTGTTCGTTGCTGAGTTCTCCACGAGCTTCCAGGAAACCTTCTTATCTCCATCTCCCACCTCACTATCAGCATGCTGGAATTACAGAAGCCATGTTAGCTTCCAGCATGAGCTGTGCACTTGGAACTCAGGTACTAAGGCTTGAACTGTTAGCAAGTCATCCACTGAACCATCTGCCCAGCCTGTGCTTGGATTTTGATAGATATGCTTTTGTAGGGATAGATATGATTGCCTACCTTTTTAAGATATGCCCTGCATCTACTCTTTCTATGGTAATAGGTGTTATGGAGTAGTAATAAGATTTTGAAGACCCCCACCTACTATCACTGTGACCTATTTTTCCTATTTGTCCTGTCTCAAATAACATTTTTCCTTACATAGTAATGTTTCCTTGCTTCCGGTTTGCCTGGCAACATCAGATCAAACTTTGCCTGTCATGTATTTCTATAACTGCTCCTAGACTTTGTTCTAGAATGCATTCCTAGTACTCAGAAACAGTTTGATTTCTTTTTCAAGGGATGCTTTTAAAGTTTGTTCCAAAGAACTAAGCCTCCTTTGACCTATCTTTCACTATGTAGTCCTCTCCCCAGTTTCCAATCTATTCCTGCCCTTGTATGATCTGCAACATTTGGTTAACTTTTTTCTATGGCCATGAGTATTTTTCTCACACAGCTGTGTCATGCCCTGTGTTAAGCTGGGCATTGGATGGAGGCATCCAGTGTGTCTCTAGGCCTCAATGCGACTAGCATCCTCAGGAATTGGCCATGTCACTGCTATGTCTTGGGGCTCTTTTAAACTTCTTGTTTTGATTTCTCACCTCAGGCTCAGTTCACCTCTGAGTTCTCCTTCTCTCTGCTGAGACCTGGGCACCCCGTCACCCCCCCCCCAACAAACAGTGAGGAGGTGGGTTAGATGGCTCGTCTCATTTGCTTCCCATTACTCAGGAATGACTGTGCATTGCAATCTGATGTGCAATTTCTGAAAACTTTGTTTTGCTCCATTTATACTTTTGTATGAGTCTGTAAATATACTCACTATAATTCCATGTTGCTAATGAGAACATGTCTTAAAATCCAACAATGCCTCTTAGGCATTGCCAAATGAAAGTATAATACATATTGAGCCCAGTCATTCTTAGGAATACTAGGATAATGGTAAAATTGTCACAGACCTCCGTAAGACATCACGTGATAACCAGTGCTAAAGACGCAGATGTGCATCTTCATCTTTAAGGAAGAAGGTATACAAGTGATGTGATATGTCCCCCTTTACGAGATGGTGCAGGCTCACTATATATAAGCAAAACCAACCTAAAGTACAAGATACAATTTCCTCTTTTTTCTCTTCCTGTTTTCTGCTCCTACTTGTTTCTCCTCCTCCACTTATTTCTTCTTTTAGGACAAGGTCTTGCTATGCAGCCCTGGCTGTGCCGGCACTCACGATACAAGTCATATTAGCCTCAGACTTGTGGCAATCCTCCTTCTTCAGCCTCTGGTCATGGGATTATAGACACAACCATGAGGCTCTAAACCTCAGGTTACACACATTATGCAAACATGAGATTCCACAACCATATTTGAAGGTTAGATATCATTATGATTTTCCTGTGTTTGATGTAGCCTATTCAAATATTTGAAGTTGCTCTATATTAAATATTGAAAAATCTGACCATGTTGCATATGTATGTGTGTGTGTGTGCATGCAAGTTCTCATGTGTGGGTACATTTGGGTTTGTAGGTGGGCATATACATGTATTTATGTGAATCTCAAGGCCAAAATTTATTCTGAGCATATGCTTCTGTCGGCTTCTTCCTTCTTTTATATAATTTTATTATTTATTTATTTGTATGAGAGAGAGAGAGAGGAGAGAGAGAGAGAGAGAGAGAGAGAGAGAGAGAGAGAGAGAGAGAGAGAAACATGGGTGTGCCAGCAACTCCAGCCACTGCAAAGGAACTCCAGACCAATGCACCACCTTGTGCATCTGGCTTACATGGGTCCTGGGGAATCAAAACTGGGTTCTTTGGCTTTGTAGGCAAGCATCTTAACCATTAAGCCTTGTCTCCAGCCCTCTCCATTAGTTTTGGGGACAGGATACCTCCCTCAATTCAGTAAGCCCAGGGATCCTCCCGTCCCTGTCTCCCCACCACTGGGATTACAAATGTGCGCAAGGACACGTTTTATGAGAGTTTTGGCAATCCGTACTCAAGTCCTCAAGCTTTCACAGCAAGCACTTTGCCCACCAAACCATAACCCTAGCCCAGAAATCTGGCTTTGAGCTTTTATTGCCTGACTGAGTTATCTCTTAGACTAGAGCAGTTGTTCTGGAGGCAGCATCATCATTGGTTGCATGCATTCTTTCTCACACACATCTATCAGTTTCCTCTGGACTGTTCACTTGTTCTGTGCTACCTAACCATAACGAAAACCATGCTGTGTGGATACATAATAAATTCTCAACGCGAATGTCTGATGTTATCTTGTCAGCACGTGTGTACACACCCAAACATTGCAGACAGAAATGAATAAGTAAAAATGTACATAAATGGTAACTAACTGAAGCTGATGTGTCAGTGCTCACTTTGGCAGCACATGTACTAAAATTGACATTGACATATCAACTTAATGGACTGTAGTGATAATTTCACAAAATACATTCATATCAAATCATCACGTTGCATACATTTTTGCATCTCCATGAAGCTGAAAAGTATATATATATATACATACATACACACACACACATATGTAATGTATGTGATCATGGCATAAATCAAAAGTGAGTGCTTAAATATCTCAATCAACTATAAAAATCAGTTAATATGTGAAAAATAAATTCTCAATACATTAAAATGTTTACATCTTTTTCCACTAAAGAATGTTTGTTGAAAACCAACTAAATATGGTAGTCCCATTGTTTGAAATAGATGTAGTGTTAAGTAGTAATGGTGAAAACACAGCATTACTCAAAGCCAGTTTTCCTTCAGGATAGAAAGCTTAGCATTATGAGGGTATATATTTTTTTATTTTTTATTTATTTATTTTAGAGAGACAGAGAATGGGAGGGCCAGGGCCTCCAGCCACTGCAAACGAATGCCAGACAATGTGCCACCTTGTCCATCTGGCTTATGTGGGTCCTGGAGAATTGAACCAGGATCCTTTGGTTTGCAGGCAAATGCCTTAACCACTAAGCCATCTCTCCAGCCCATGAGGGTATAACATTAATGATGGCTTAAACTCTACTAAGTGGTAATGTATATGAATACCCTCAATATATTCCAATTGGTGCAGTAGTCTCTTCTTATATAATCTAGTATATGGAAATATCCCAAAGTAGGGCCATAAAACTACAGCAGGTAATAGCTGAGATATTATAGAGAAAAAACCTCACTACAACCTTAGTATATTCTCTAATGCTTACCATGTATCTATATGATTCTCAAGTTATGACAGTGACATTTACTTCAATACCTGAATATATGTGTTATATATAAGCCATATATATATATATATATATAAGCAAAACCTGACAAAACAGAGTAACACACTGACAAAACAGAGTAACACACTTCTCACAAAGTTCAGAATGTAAGGCCAATAATGTTAGCTACTTTTTTTATATAAACAGATAAATGGAAAAGTTACCAATATATAAAGTTTTGACTCAAGTTTTAAGAGAACAACTGAATAGGAGGATCTTTTAAGATTGGATTTGTCTTATTAACAAGAAAATGAATATCTGTTTAGCACAAGCAAAACAGGGCAAACTCTAAGCATTTGTTATTCATTCATCTGTTTAATCAATGTTGCTCTTCTTCTCTATTTCAGACTCAGTCCCAAACCTTGATGTCATAACCATGAAAGAGAAAGCAAATCCTTGGCCTTCTCAGAGCTTTTATAACAGTAGAATAAAGACATATAGATAAAATATAAGTTGTTCTATAATAAACAGTGTAAAGATGAATCAAAACAGATAAGTGATAGCATTTCAAGGATGCTATGAAATAGATGCTGGGATCAAGGAAGCAGTCTGGAACAACACTTGAAGGGTTGAGAAGCGAGTCAAAGCAGCATGGAGCTTGCTTTACCTGTTCATGAAAGAGCCAAGGGAATGAGGAGAAGCAGCAGAGAAGGCAGGTGTTGGAGGTAGGTGACTCTGGACTATGAGAGTCCTTCTCTTCAGAGTGACTTGACTTCTCTGTGCAGCAGAACAATGGTATCTTCCAGTATCAAAGCCAATTCACCAGCATTAGCCTCTCAATCAGTGTTGCTACAGAGAGGAATGAAGAGTCCACATCTGGCAAAGCATCCAGACCACACAATCATTAGATTATTACTAAACTGTGTGTAAGAAATACGCACCTGCTATTTATAACTCATCCTTCCAAAGAGGACATGTTACAGCTGCTCAGGCAGACTGATGACATCATAGCCTTTAGCTCAAAGCATACAGGTTTTCTTTTAATATTTGTTTATTTTTCTTTACTTATTTGAGAGCAACAGACACAGAGAGAAAGAGGCAGAGAGAGGACAGAGAGAGAGAATGGGCACACCAGGGCCTCCAGCCACTGCGAACAAACTCCAGACATGTGCGCCCCTTGTGCATCTGGCTAACATGGGTCCTGGAGAATCGAGCCTCAAACCATGGTCCTTAGGCTTTGTAGGCTTTACTGCTAAGCCATTTCCCCAGCCCAAAGCCTACAATTTTAAATCTGTAATTTCTGCTTTGCAAATTAAGCAACCTTAAGATGTAGGATTATTAAAATATGTAATTTTAATAACCAACATCTGTGAATTCGATTTAGGCAAAAAGAAAATAATTACACTTAAATTAACATTTTAAAAATGCATGCCTTTCTTCTGTGTTTGTTGCTAAGTACCCTTGGCAACACTCTATCCTATGAAGCTCAAGATGAAAATTTCTGTAGTGAGAACAAGAGCAGGAAAGGTACAAAGAGGATATTGTGAAGCAGCAAAAACCACTAAAAGTCTGAGAGGGTGTGGATACCACTGTGAGCTCAGCGCTGGCTTTGGGGATCCTGTGTCCATAAGACCTTCAGGAAAGAGTCTTGTTGTAGCCGTTTGGAACCTGCCAGCCATTAAGCAAATTGCTCTCATAGAAAAATAACTACAGGAATTCATAAGGAAAGCACAGAACACTTACAAGAAGCATTTAGAATGTTCAGTCACTGACATGACATGACACTCAGGTCCAGAAACAAAGGCTGGTACTGAGGACATACACTCAACAGTAGAGACACATCTCACTGCAGACTACCCTGTGCTCCGTGAGTACTAAGTGCACACACTCACGAAAGTACTGGGATCAAGTATTCTGGTCCACTTCAACAGTTCCAAAGCTTTATCCTCCATGAGAATCATCTGGAAAATTTGTTAAACACAGACTGCTGGACCATGTCTATGCTTTTTCATCATTCAGGAAGACATGACAGCTCTGATAAGTCACAAGGGATTGCAAGGTTGCTGCATAGGAAATGAGTACTCTGGACTACTAATGTAGGGACAGTCAATTAAAACTTGGAACATTAAAATTAAATACATTTGCCAGTTCAATTAATTGGGCTGTGTTGAATAGGCATTCTGTCCTCTATGTTACTAAGTTGTTGTTGTTTAACTTTTTTAAGTTTAAGATTGTCAATATAACTGAGTTCCTTGGGCTAACAGTGTGCGGGCAGTCTCGGCAGTCTGGGGTGAGTAGGCAAGACCCCTGTATCTGGGCTCCTCCCCCCTCCCCAGTCTGGGATGCCTGTGCTGTTCTGTGTCCTGGAGGTCATGGTACAAAGTGGGTCAGATCCCTGTTCCCTTGCTCCTCCTAGTCCCCTGGTCCTGAAGGTCCCATTGTGCCTTGCTTCGGGAGGCCTGGTCCATGTGTGAGCTGTGGAATCAGGCCTTTTGCTCTGGTATCTTGACTCGCCACTAGGTATCAACATCCCAGTTCAACTAAGTTATAGGGTGAATGGTCCAAAGGACAAAATCTTCCATCCTCAGCAGTAAAATAAAGAGTCTTCCTAAAATGGGTAGACAACAATGCAAAAAAGCCAACGAAAGTCAGAAAACTGAGAGATCTCCACCAAGGATGCCTAGTTCTACTACGTAAGACTCCAATGAAATAATAGAGAAATCAACAGAAATTCATTCCCAAAATGAAAACACAACAACCAGTGAGACCCTGATTTAAAAAAAAAAAAATGCTGAACTTGAAGCAAACTATCAAAGGACCAACAATCATATCAATGAAATTGAACAGAATCATTTCCTAGAGCATTCAGCTTTGGACAGTAGGCTTAATTTAAGAAAACATTAGAACCCTCCAAAGAGATGTGAATAAATTGAAGGTAAGTCAAGAAATGGAAGACCTCAACAACTAGTTGATTAAGCTTAATGAGGACTTGATGAAATGCAAGAATGAACTACAGGAAGCATCAAGAAAATCAGAACTCAGAACTCATATTGAAATCATACCTCAAAAATGATATGGAAATGATACAAAATAACATATCAGAAAATAAAATTAAATATAAATCATAAAAACCTCTCTACAACCATCCACCAACAGAGTTAATCATGTGGAAGACAGAACCCCTGAACTGGAAGGTAACACAGAAGAAATTGATTGGGAGGCCATTAGCTTTGCTAAGTTAAAAAATTAAAGTGAACAAAACACAAGAGAACTTTAGGACACCCTAAAACAACCAGACATGGATCATGGGTATACCAGAAGGAGAGTTAATCCAGACCAGATGTAGAGAAAACATACTCAACAAAATTATTGAAGAAAGATTTGCCTATCTTGCAAAAGAAAGGTCCATCCAGATACAAGAAGCCCACAGAACACCAAACAGGACCAAAGAAGAAACTCTCCAAGACACATCATAGTTAAAACTCTTAACAATGTAAACAAAGAAAGAGAATGTTAAAATCAGCAAAAGAGAAGCAATTCACAACATACAAAAGCAATCCCATCAGAATTACATCTGATTTCTTCATGGAAACCCTGAAAGCCTGAAGGGCTTGAAATGGAACACTTCAAAGTTTTAAAAAGTATGGCTTCCAACCCAAGTTACTCTACCCAGCAGAAGTATCCCTCATAATAGATGGTGAAAACAATTTTCCATGAAATAGTCAATTTTATGATTATATGAACACAAAGCCAAACCTATAGGAAATACTTGAGGGAATACTCCACACAGAGCAGTCAAAGAACCAATGTCAGGAGCCAACAAGAAGAAGATAACAATAACCAAGTTAGACCACGCTCAAAACAGTACATAGCACAAGTAAGTAACCAACCTCATAAAACCCCTCATCATGGCAGGCATGAATTCAAACCTCACAGTAATCACCTTAAATATGAATGGTCTTAACTCACCCATCAAAAGACACAGGTTATCAGGATGGATCAAAAAGTTGAACCCGTCTATCTGCTGTCTTCAAGAAACCTACCTCACCTCTAAAAATAGACACCTCCTCAGGGTGAAAGGTTGGGAAATGATATTCCAAGCAAATGGAAACTTTAAAAAAGCAGGTGTTTCATATTAATATCTGATAAAAATAGATTTCAAACCAAAAGTAATCAAAAAGGGCAAAGAAGGCCACTTCTTAGTCATCAATGAAATGACACAACATGAGGATATTACAATCATAAATCTATTTGTGCCAAACAAAGGGGCACCACTGTTTATAAAACAAAATCTATTCAACAATAAAACAGAAATAAACACCAATGCCATCATAGTTGGAGACTTTAATACTCCACTATCATCAAAAGACAGATCATCCAAGCAGAAAATCAACAGATAAATAATAGAGCTCAACAATGTCATAGGTCAACTAGACCTAACAGGTATATACAGAACTTACACCCCAACTCCACACAATACACATTCTTCTCAGCAGCCCACAGAACCTTCTCCAAAATTAACCATATATTAGGCCATAAAGTGTCTGAAATAACTTCCTGCATTATGTCAGATTGCAATGCTTTAAAGGTAGAAATTAACAACAAGAGACAGATCAAGAACTACACCAGCTCCTGAAGACTTAACAACACACTTTTAAACAAGGAATAGGTCATAGAAGAAACCAAAAAACAAATTGTAAATTTCCAAGAATTGAATGATCATGAAAACACAACCTACCAAAAGTTATGGTACTCAATGAAGGCAGTCATAAGGGGAAAATTCATAGCCCTTAATGCCTTCATTACAAATACAGAGAGATCCCAAAATGATAACCTGACTGTCCACATAAAGGCTCTAAATAAACAAGAAGAATTCAACCCAAAGAGCTCCAGATGGAAAGTAATAATCAAGATTAGTGTAGAAATTAATGAATTGGAAACTAAGAAAATAATATAAAAATAGATGAAACAAAGAGCTGGTTCATTGAAAAAATAAACAAGATGGACAAACCCATGGTCAAATTGATCAAGCAAGAAAGAGAGAAGTCTCAAATTAACAAAAACAGAAATGAAAAAGAAGAGATCACAACAGACATCAATAAAATTGAAAGACTTATCAGGGCATACTTCCAAAACCTCTACTCAACAAAATTGAATAATCTGGAGGAAATGGATGAATTCTTAGACACATACACCTACAAAAACTAAACTCAGAGCAGCTTAGTCTCCTAAACAAACCTATCACATCCATGGAGATTGAAAAGGTAATAAAAATCCTCCCCAAAAAGAAAAGTCCAGGACCAAATGGCTTCTCAGCTGAATTCTACCAAACCTTCAATGAAGAACTGAAACTAATTTTTCTCAAACTGTTTAACATAACAAGAGACCAGGAAACCCTCTTCAACTCCTTTTATGAAGCAAGCATCACCCTAATACCAAAACCAGGCACAGATGCAGCAAGGAGAGGTAGGTCTATGTCCCTAGTGAACTTAAGGGAAAAGATCCTGAACAAAATACTTGCAAACCAAATTCAACAACGCATCAAAAGCATTATCCACCTTGATCAAGCAGGCTTCATCCCAGGGGTGTAGGGATGGTTTAACACATGGCAATGGGTCAATATAACACACCACATAAATAAACTGAAACATAAGAACCACATGACCATCTCAATTGATGCAGAGAAGGCCTTTGACAAAATACAACACCACTTTATGATCAAAACACTGGAAAGAATAGGCATGGAGTGCTTATATCTCAGCATAATAAAGACTATATATAAAGCCCCTAAAGCCCAAATAACACTTAATGGGGAACACTCAAGGAGTTCCCACTGGGATCAGGAACAAGACAGGGGCGCCCACTCTCACCACTGCTCTTCAACATAGTACTAGAAGTACTTGCACAAGCAATAAGACAGAAGAAAGAAATAAAAGGGATTCAAATTGGAAAGAAAGAAGTCAAGCTAGCTCTATTTGCAGATGAAATGATCCTATATAAAAGTGACTTGAAAGTCTCCATCTCAAAAATTCTAAAGGTGGGGCTGGAGGGATGGCTTAGTGATTAAGGCATTTGCCTGCAAAGCCAAAGGACCCAGGTTCAAGTCCCCAGGACCCATGTTAGCCAGATGCACAAGAGGGCACAAACGTCTTGAGTTCATTTGCAGTGGCTGGAGGCCCTGGCTCACCCATTCTCTCCTTCTCTCCCCCTCCCTCCCTCCCTCTTTCTCTGTCAAACTAAATAAATAAGTAAAAATAAAATATTTTTAAAAATCCAAAGTGGATAAATTCCTTCAGCAAATTGGCAGGATAAAAACTCAATGCACACAAATCAGCTTTTCTGTATGCAAAGGGCAAATATAAAGAGAAAGATATGAGATTGTCCATTTTCATTAGCAACAAAAAATTAAATATCTTGGAATAACACTAACAAAGGATGTGAAAAATCTATAAAATAAAAACATAAAAACACTCAACAAAGAAATAGAGGAGGGCTTGAGAAGATGGAAAAACTTCCCATGCTCCTGGATAGGTAGAATTAATATTGTGAAAATGGCAATTCTACCAAGAGGAATATACAGATTTAATGCAATACCAATAACAATACCAGCATCATTCTTCACAGAGATAAAAAAAAATGGACTCAAAATTCATATGGGATGGCAGAAGGCCTCAGATGTAAACTTTGTAATTGTATCATATACCCAAATTATCAACATTTTAATAATATTTAAATGAATTTATATTATTATGCTCAATATATTACTTATGTAATTTCAAATAATGGGAATAAGGCATGAACTGTAATGAATAAATTATGTATACCTCATGTGAATCTGAGTTTTAATAAAAGTTACAATTTTTGATTATACAAGGCACATAGGTCTTGCAAACACAAAATGGAAGAATAGAACATAAATTTTGGTCAATGAAGTATAATATTCCATTTTAGGTAAAACTAAAGGATTCAGCTGTTTCAGATTCAATCTACAATGAAAATGGAAGTGCTATAAATTCTCTGCTGAAAACTAGAGTGAGCAAGAAGCTCTTTTACCTTTAAGTACATTATGCTTGTGTTTTAATAACTTTTGACCAGAAGATTTTATATATCATGTTCTCCCATAAATTCACTTGAAAAACATTCTGTAACCATACTTCTAACTCAGCTCCATAGTGGTAACTTTCTCATTGCTGGGACAAAATACCAGACCAGGTGCAGTTGATATGAAGAAAGGTTTTACCTCAGCTTACAGTCTTAAGGGGACGCTTCTTCAGTGGCAGGGAACAGCCTAGCAGAGCTGAGGCTGGGCATTACATCTTGTCACAGCAGCTGGAAGGTAGCAGAAAGAGTGAGCTACTTCTCTCAAGAGGGAACTGCGATGTAACATGTTAATCCCCCTACCCCAAGTGACTTGTCTCCTCTAGCAAGACTCCTGCCTCCCAAATTTGCAGAAGCTGGGTATCTTGTATGAGAATTAATCACAAACACATGAGGCTATAGGGAACATTTCACATTCAAATAACCATAATCTCTAAGAATATTTACTTACTGCATTAACACTAAAACTAACTTGTTTTTAAGCATATGTTTTTATTTTAGATCATAATTTATCTCCAAATGCTACTTCAGATTATAATAAGTTTTTTTATATAAGTTTTTTTAAAAAAATGAGGCCATATCAAAAACTTGAAAATGCAAAGTATGTTACCTAATGGCATTGTCAAAAAAAAAAAAAAGCATGAGAGTTGGAGAAATGGCTCAGTGGGCAAAACACGTGCATCACAAGCATGAGGGTCTGACTCGGACCCCCAGCTGGGAGGGCTGGCACACACTCACAATTTCAGTGCTGGGCAATGGGGTCAGGAAGATCCCAAAGGTTTGCTGGCTAACTAGTGTAGCCTAACACAACAGTGTAGGAATGTCTCAAAGAAATAAGGTGGAGAATGAATGAGGAAGACACCCAGTGTTGACCTCTATCTAGCCTCCACACATATGAAAACACACAGATGCATTCATACACACAGACAAACACACACACACACACACACACACACACACACACACACACCAATGAGGGCATGAAATTTTGGACAAATTTGGGAAACTTCTGTTGATTTCGATATTTATTACTAAATCAGATATTAGACATTACGTTACTATCTGTAAAATCCCGAAAATAATGGCCAAATTTAGGCTAATCATTGCTTAGTAGGTTATCAGCATATTTTTATGCCAAATTAAGATGTTCTTCTAGTACTTCTGATTTTATAATACTTAGAAATTGTCAGATCCTCAAAATAATTAGATAATTTTTATTATCATACTGTCATTTTTGTTAGTTAATGAGTTAAATGATGTATGAGATTTGTGTATATCTAACACTTATGTGCCAATTGTGCTTTTAACCTCTTGAAAATTAAACTGGACAGTTTTTGAGATTACTCACAAGATGCCTATATGGACTCACCTCCAAAAAATAACCAAAGTTGTCACGGAGATGCCATTAATTCTTATTCAAGTTGAAGCTTCACTTTCTTGTTTATTGGAAATCATTGGTGATACAGGTTGAGTGACTCTCATCGGAAATGCTTAGTCAACCAGATTTAATATTTGTTTGGGTTTTGGAATATTTACATATGCATAATATGATGCCTTAGGGGTAGAAACCATGCCTAAACGATTTCATTTATGTCTCACACAGACCTCATACACACAGTCTGAAAGCATTTTTAAAATATTTTTATTTATTTACTTATTTGAGATGGGATGGGGAAGACAAAATGGGTACATAGTGGCCCCCAGCCACCGTGAAAGAACACCAGATACGTTGCCACCTTGTGCATCTGGCTTGCATGGGCACTGGGGTATTGAACCTGGGTCCTGAGGCTTTGAAGGCAAACACCTTAATCACTAAGCTTCTCTCTAGCCCAGCAATTTTGTACAATGCTTTTGTAACACAACCACATTTTGACAGTGACTGTCATACAAGGTCATGTGGAATTTATATATATATATATACAGCCAGTCCAAGGGCAGTCTGGGATACAGCCATAGCTTTCTCACAGTTATAGTAATAAGTTAATCACAACCACTTAGTCTTACCCAACAGATTGTTTCTGTTTTTCTTAGTCGCCTGCAGAAGGATCTAAAGTTAGACGTTGCTACCATTTGTGTCTTTCACAGAGAACACAGTCTCCCACTACCATGGAAACAACTTTACATGCTTCAACGTCCTTAAAGTATTTTGTGCTTCTTTATTGTAAACGTAACCCAGGCCTCTCACACATCCTCTTCCACTGAGCCCCCCCCCCAACCCCCAGCTCTTTCAGTATCCAGAGGGAGCACCATCACCAGCCATGGATGGAAGCACCCTGGAGCGAGCTCCTTACTTCAGAAGCAGCAGACTTCCTGAAAGCAGAATGGCAAGCCAGGGTAGAGTGCCGAGCAAAGTGATGAGGGATGGCATCCCTAGAGACGAGATTTTACCAAATTGTCCATTTCTTGCATCTATGTTCAACAAAAAGCCTCAGAGTCCACTGAGTAACTCCGAAGGACTCACATGATGTGGAATGTGTTCATTTCCAGAGCTGCAATAAGAATCAATCTTCTTATTGTGGGACCGATCTCATGCCTGGGGTTTCATATGTAAGAGATTAGCAGGTTTTAAAACCACTTCTATCATTAAGGATCAAGGGCAATATACATAGAACCAAGATGTAACTAACTAACTAAATAAATAAATAAATAAACAAACAAACAAACATTGGCTGTCTCCCCTGACTTCTGGAAGTCAAGGAACTTAGCATACTTGGAAGCCTCCAGGGAAAATGAAATCCATCGAAATCCAAAACTATTGCAAGTTAAAAATTGTACAGAATATATTTGAAATTTGGCTTCCTAGATGTCAGAGAGAAAAACAAGTATCAAAGGCTTTTGAAAGACTCCATCTTGACAGGGAAGGGAGAGGTGGTGGTGTTACTGGAAACTGAAGCTCACAGAATCCTCACCAGATACTGAGTGGAGAATTAGGATGAAAGTTTATTTTCACACCAGCATGTCTCAGGGGGATCTCTTCCAAAGCCTGCACTCTGATTCTTGGTGGTTCAGAGAGCGCGCGCGCGCGCGCGCACACACACACACACACACACACACACACACACACACCTTATTTATGACTATGCTCATTGTTGCAAACTCTTATATCTCAGAGCCATGGTGTAGTGTCATATATCTTCAGCATGTGAAAAGGAAGTTTTATAGGAACCAAAAAATGGGAGGGTATTGGAGAGATGGCTTAGCAGTAAAAGCACTTATCTGTGAAGCTTAAGGATCCTGGTTCAATTCTCAAGTACCCACGTAAGCCAGGTGCACAAGGGGGCACATACATCTGGAATTCTTTTGCAGCAGCTTGAGGCCCTGGTGTGCCCATTCTTTCTCTATCTGCCTCTCTTTCTCTCCAATAAATAAATAAATAAATATGTTTATGTTTTTAAAAATGTTAATCAGACAGATGCCTGCAGCTATATTATGAAAATGAAAAGATGATTTTCAGTACAGGTCAGATGCTTCAATATGAATCATGCCCTTGAAACAATTTAAAAGACTATAGTATTAGGAGAAAAGACTATAATAGTACAGAGTAACTTTGGGGCAGGGGCTTCTGGCTTAAATTTCTTTTTCTTTTTGTTCATTCTTAATTTATTTATTTGAGAATGACACAGAGAGAGAAAGAGGCAGAGAGAGAGGGAGAAGGAGAGAATGGGAGCGCCAGGGACTCCAGCCACTGCAAACGAAGTCCAGACGCGTGCGCCCCCTTGTGCATCTGGCTAACGTGGGTCCTGGGGAATTGAGCCTGGAACCCGGGTCCTGGGTTCACAGGCAAGTGCCTAACCGCTAAGCCATCTCTCTTAAATTTTCTTACCCTGTTTGCCATCTCAGTAGTGCTGGAGAGATGTCTTTGTGGTTGAATGTACCTACTTGCTTGATGGCCCAGTTTCAATTCCCCAGTGACCACGTGGAGCCAAACGCACAAGGTGCCATGTGAATATGGAGTTCATTTGCAGTAGCAAGAGGCCCTGGCACTCCATACTTTCTATCATCCCTGTCTGTCTGTCTGTCTGTCTGTCTGTCTGTCTGTCTGTCTATCTATCTATCTATCTATCTATCTATCTATCTATCTATCTATCTACCTACCTACCTACCTACCTACCTACCTACCTACCTATCTGTCAACTATCTTATTTAAATAAAAATAGAAGAAAATAAAAGACAAGCAGTCAGGCATGGTGGAACATGCCTTTAGTCCCAGCATTTGGGAGGCTGAGGTATTAGAATCACGGAGTTCCAGGTCAGCTTGGACGAGACTGAAATCCTACCACAAAAAATACAAAACAAACAAGAAAACACCAAACAGAAAGGAGGGCTAGAAAGATGGTATAGAACAATAACAACAACAAAAAATAAAAAGCAGAAAGAAAGAAAAAAAAGGACTCCATCTTAATTTGCACAGTGAGATATCCCCACAACTGCTCATTTTCTTGCTTCTGTATTTGTTCAGTACTCACAAAGTGAATACACACATCTTTCTATGCATGAATATCAAGTCCAACAGAATATGACAAGACTCTTTTTAAAAAAGAACCAGGTGTGGTGGTGCATGCCTTTAATCATAACACTTGGGAGGCAGACAGATGTTAGAGGATCAACATGATTTTGAGGCCAGCCTGAGAATACAGGTCAGCTTGGGCTAGAGTGAAACCCTACCTCGAAAATAAAAAATTTTTTTTCTAATTTATTTATTTGTGTGGAAAGGAAGAGGAAGATAGGAGATGGGGGAGGGGAGAGAAGAGAGAAAGGGAGGGAGAGAAGAGAACAAGAGAGGAGGGAGAGAATGAGCATAAGCCATACTTTTTTTTCTTTCTCTCTTTCTTTCTTTTTTTTCTTTTTTTTTTTTTTTGCTGCTGCAAACAAACTCTAGACACTTTGCACCTCTGCCTTTACATGGGCACTAGGGAAGAAAACTTGGGCCATTAGGCTTGGGAAGCAAGTGCCTTAACTCCTGAGCCGTCTCTCTAGCCCCTACTGAGCTCTTTTCATATCAAGAAATGTTTTGCTCTTCTTACCTTGGGTTAGACAAGCTTCTCTTTTAAAAAATATTTTTCCTTTATTTATTTGCAAACAGAAAGAAAGAAGAGAGATCAACAGAGAGAAAGAGAGAGAGAGAATTGGCCTGCCAGGGACCCCTGCCACTGCAAACGACCTCCAGACATTTGTGCCACTTGGTGAATCTGTCTTTACATGGGTCCTGGGCAACTTTGCAGGCAAGAGCCTTAAGTGCTTAGCAACCTCTCCAGCCCTGGACAAGCTTCTTTTCACAGATGGTCATGGAAACTCAAAACTCAGAGCAGTTCTGAGGACAAATGAGTGTGACTGCTGAGTGTTTGTCACTAAATATGACATCTCTAGCATGCCCATCGAGGGGACCTTGCTGCATATGGAAGAGAAGGAATTAAAAATCCAGGGTATGGGGAGGAATGCATTGGAAATCTATCTTCTGGACAATGAATGACTGTTACCGTCACACCCCACAGCCTCTGTCATTACCCCCATCAACCCTGCACGACACTGGACCCATCAACATTTTGATATGGGTGATGATGGAAGAGAGACAGGTCAGAAAAGAAGTGGTTTAATGGAAGGGGGACAGGGAGGGTAAATGGGATGGAAATTGTGTGATCAAAATACATGATGAGGGATGGAGAGATGGCTTAGTGGTTAAGCGCTTGCCTGTGAAGCCTAAGGACCCCAGTTCAAGGCTCGATTCCCCAGGACCCACGTTAGCCAGATGCACAAGGGAGCACATGCATCTGGAATTCGTCTGCAGTGGCTGAAAGCCCTGGCATGCCCATTCTCTCTCTCTCTCTTTCTGCCTCTTTCTCTGTCTGTTGCTCTCAAATAAATAAATAAAAATAAACCAAAAAAAATTTAAAAAAAAAGAAAAATGCATGATGAGCATGTACGAAAACTTTAGTCAAAAAGTTTTAAAAGTAAATGTGGTGTGTTTCTACTTGAACCACAGAAGTGTGGGATAACCCAGTGAAAACAGAACCAGTTTCTCAAAAAAAGAGAATTCTTTCTTGCTCTCTATTTGTTTATTCAAGGCTTCTTGCCACTGAGAAGAACTTCCAGACACATGTGCCAGTTGGTGCATCTGGCTTTGTGTGGGTGCTGGGAATCAAGTCCAGGTCATCTGGCCAGCAAGTGCCTTTAACCACTGAGCCATCTTTCCAGCTTCTAAAGTATACTCTTTAAAATATGTTACCTAATTATTTTTAAACTGAAGGGAGACCAATTAGGCAGGCAGATAGATGGTATGACAAAAGTCAACTAGAGCACCATTGATGGAGTTGTCTCTGAAACTGATGGACAGACAGATGGACATCCAGATGGAGAAGGCGGTTGCTTGGTTCATGCCTCATATTTCTTCCACATGGACTGGAGGTGGCTTGCTCTTGTGATTTTAACTTCATGGCTGTCAAGTCCCACTGGTATGGTTTCTTCTTGGTTCAGAGATTTTAATCCTCATGTCCTTGGCTTTGTTTATGTAATTCTCACTGTCTAAGATAATATAGCCATATTTGTGAACTCGTCATGTTACAAATAAGAGATATTTACTAAATCTACTTTGTTAATGAATAGAAAAAGTTTTAAAATGTTTTTGTGAATTATTCACTTTCAACGTATAAGAAGTATTTGTTGAAAGCAAATCTTAACAAATTCAGGAAAATTGAAATAATTCCTTGCATTCTATCTGACCACAATGGAATTAAACTACAAATCAGTAGCAAGAAAGGCTATAGAGCATACACAAAATCATGGAAACTAAACAATACACTACTAAATGATGAGTGGGTCAATGAAGAAATCAAAAAGGAAATAAAAAAAATTATAGAGTCAAATGATAATGAGAACACAACATACCAAAATCTCTGGGACACAATGAAGGCAGTTCTAAGAGGTAAATTTATAGCCTTGAGTGCCTATATTAAGAAATTAGAAAGGTCTCAAGTAAACGACCTAATGCTTCGCCTCAAAGCCTTGGAAAAAGAAGAACAAGGCAAACCAAAAATCAGTAGACGGGAAGAAATAATAAAGATTAGGGCAGAAATTAATGAAATAGAAACAAAAAGAACAATCCAAAGAATTAATGAAACAAAGAGTTGGTTCTTTGAAAGGATAAACAAGATTGATAAACCCTTAGCAAATCTGACCAAAAGAAAGAGAGAAGAGACACAAATTAATAAAATCAGAGATGAACAAGGTAACATCACAACAGATTCCAGAGAAATTCAAAAAATCATAGGGACATACTATAAAAGCATATACTCCACAAAGTATGAAAATCTGAAAGAAATGGATGATTTCCTTGATCTATATGACCTACCTAAATTAAATCAAAATGAGATTAATCACTTAAATAGACCTATAACAAACATGGAGATCCGAACAGTTATCAATAATCTCCCAACTAAAAAAAGCCCAGGCCCGGATGGATTCACTGCTGAATTTTACCAGACTTTTAAGGAAGAGCTAACACCATTGCTTCTTAAGCTTTTCCAGGAAATAGAAAAAGAAGGAATTCTACCAAACTCCTTCTATGAGGCCAGCATCACCCTGATACCAAAACCAGGCAAAGATAGAACAAAAAAAGAAAATTACAGACCAATCTCCCTCATGAACATAGATGCAAAAATTCTCAACAAAATATTGGCAAATAGAATACAAGAGTATATCAAAAAGATCATTCACCCTGACCAAGTAGGCTTTATCCCAGAGATGCAGGGATGGTTCAACATACGCAAATCTATAAATGTAATACATTACATAAACGGGTTGAAGGACAAAAATCACATGATCATCTCATTAGACTCAGAGAAAGCATTTGACAAAATCCAACATCCCTTCATGATAAAAGTCCTACAGAGACTGGGAATAGAAGGAACATATCTCAATATAATAAAGGCTATTTATGACAAGCCTACAGCCAACATATTACTAAATGGGGAAAAATTGGAAGCTTTTCCACTAAAATCAGGAACAAGACAAGGGTGTCCACTGTCTCCACTTTTATTTAATATAGTTTTAGAAGTCTTAGCCATAGCAATAAGGCAAGAGACACACATAAAAGGGATACAAATTGGAAAGGAAGAAATCAAGTTATCATTATTTGCAGATGACATGATTCTATACATAAAGGACCCTAAAGACTCTACTAGCAAGCTGTTAGAGCTGATCAAAACCTACAGCAATGTAGCAAGATAACAAAATAAATACACAGAAATCAGTAGCCTTCATATATGCTAACAACAAACACACAGAGGATGAAATCAGAGAATCACTCCCATTCACAATTGCATCAAAAAAAATAATAAAATACCTTGGAATAAACCTAACCAAGGAAGTAAAGAATCTATACAATGAGAACTTTAAAACACTCAAGCGAGAAATTGCAGAAGACACTAGAAAGTGGAGAAACATCCCTTGTTCCTGGATTGGAAGAATCAATATCGTAAAAATGGCAATCTTACCTAAAGCAATCTACACATTTAATGCAATCCCTATCAAATTTCCAAAGGCTTTCTTCATGGAAATAGAAAAAACAATCCAAAATTCATTTGGAATCACAAAAAACCTCGAATATCTAAAATAATACTGAGCAACAAAAAAGAGTCTGGTGTTATCAACATACCTGATTTTAACCTATACTACAGAGCCATAGTAACAAAAACAGCATGGTACTGGCACAAAAACAGACATGTAGATCAGTGGAACAGAATAGAGGACCCAGATGTAAGCCCAAGTAGCTATAGCCACCTGATATTCGATAAAAATGCCAAAAATACTCATTGGAGAAGAGACAGCCTCTTCAGCAAATGGTGTTTTGAAAACTGGATAAATATCTGCAGAAGGATGAAAATAGATTCTTCTCTCTCACCATGCACAAGAATTAAGTCCAAATGGATTAAAGACCTTAACATCAGACCTAAAACTTTGAAACTGCTAGAGGAAAAAGTAGGGGAAACCCTTCAACATATTGGTCTTGGCAAAGACTTTCTGAATACAACCCCAATTGCTCAGGCAATAAAACCACAGATTAACCACTGGGACCTAATAAAATTACAAAGATTTTGCACCGCAAAGGACACAGTGAAAAAAGCAAAGAGGCAACCTACAGAATGGGAAAAAATCTTCGCCAGCTATATATCTGATAGAGGGTTAATATCTAGGATATACAAAGAACTCAAAAAGTTAAATAATAAGGAATCAAACAAGCCAATCAAAAAATGGGCTATGAAGCTAAATAGAGAGTTCTCAAAGGAAGAAATACGAATGGCATATAAGCATCTAAAAAAATGTTCTACGTCACTAGTCATCAGGGAAATGCAGATTAAAACTACATTGAGATTCCATCTCACTCCTGTCAGATTGGCCACCATCATGAAAACAAATGATCATAAATGTTGGCGGGGATGTGGAAAAAAAGGAACCCTTCTTCACTGCTGGTGGGAATGCAATCTGGTCCAGCCATTGTGGAAATCAGTCTGGAGGTTCCTAAAACAGATAGAGATTGATCTACCATATGACCCAGCTATAGCACTCCTCGGCATATATCCAAAGGACTCATCTCATTTCCTTAGAAGTACATGCTCAACCATGTTTATTGCTGCTCAATTTATAATAGCTGGGAAATGGAACCAGCCTAGATGTCCCTCAACAGATGAGTGGATAATGAAGATGTGGCACATTTATACAATGGAGTTCTACTCAGCGGTAAAGAAAAATGAAGTTATGAAATTTGCAGAAAAATGGATGGACCTGGAAAGTATTATACTAAGTCAGGTAACCCAGGCCCAGAAAGCCAAGCGCCACATGTTCTCTCTCATATGTGGATCCTAGCTACAGATGACTAGGCTTCTGCGTGAGAATGAAAATACTTAGTAGCAGAGGCCAGTAAGTTAAAAAGGAGACATAAAGGGTAGAGAAAGGAAGGGAGGAGGATACTTAATAGGTTGATATTGTATATATGTAATTACAATTATTGTAATGGGGAGGTAATATGATGGAGAATGGAATTTCAAATGGGAAAGTGTGGGGGTGGGGAGGGAGGGAATTACCATGGAATATATTTTATAATCATGGAAAATGTTAATAAAAATTAAAAAAAAAGAAATATTTGTTGAATATACCCAAACTATGCAAATAAGAAATGAGATCCAACTCATACTGGTTTTAATGTTCTACAAGCCACAGTGTAATTGTTATGTATGTTATGTTATGATTTGCCTCTGCTTTCCATTAATGTTTTTTTAAGTAAGATAATAAATAGACAAGACAAAGTCCTCTCTGTTCATTTGTGTATGTCTGACCATTGGAGAAAACGAATTCCATGTTCATGGCTCCAGTGTGCAGTATTAACCTACATGAATTACTTTTAATCTGCCATCGATGGATCACACTCCTCCTACTTACCCTCACGACTCTTCTTTGGTTTCTAAGCCATTTTTACCACCTTATTTATTCATTTAGGAGTCTACAAGTTCAATAAAGACTTAAAATGCTTTCATCTTATATTTGTATGAGGTCATGCTTTTAGTCTTTCAACTTTATTTGACAATAACTATTCCTATATGCATGCATTGTTGCTACCTCGTAGAATGGCCTTGCTTAAATCCCCTCCTATTACAGACTTATTTTTGTTTTATCCATTGCTGAAGACTCACATTGAAGTCACCTCAGGATAGGAATATCATCATTCTAAATTTCGCTTCTGCCAGCTTTGGTTCCCAAAGAAAATTTGTAAGTATTTCTCTTCAAGTGACAGGTAAAATGGCATGACCTAACTTACAGTGTAACTCTAATGGCAAGAGCTGTGGAACTTTGTTCAAACCAACATATGAATTAGAACAAAAGAGCTTACTTTCACCATAGAATGACTTCCCTTGTTCCTTCTCTTCATTTTAGAGTTTTATAGCTTCTTTGTTCTATTATTTTTAGAATTTATAGGGATTGAAAGAAAGAATTTAAAAATAAAAATTGAATCACAGATGTAGGTGTGTATGTGTGTGTGCATGTGTAAATTCTTGCATTGTGAAGGATATGCATAACTTTGTCATCACTTCTGAATCAGTTAGTATGGAATCCTGGCTATCTCATTATTAGTATTTTACATATTTTTTAAAAATCTTTTTATTTATTTATTTGCAAGCAGAGAGATATTAATAAGAGAGACAGACTGAAAAAAAAATCAGCAAGCCGGGCACTCCAGCCACTGCAAACAAATTCCCGATGCATGCACCACTTTGTGCATCAGGTTTTACATGGACACTGGGAAATTGAACCAGAGTCATTAGGCTCTCTTTTGACAAGCGCTTTCATCACTGAGCCATCTCTTCAGCCCTCATTATTGGTATTTTTAATAACAAGACTTGTTTATACTATAAAAGCTTCAAATAATGAAGTCTACTTTTTAAAACTATTCCAATATGTACAAAGGGAGATGGATGTGTGTAGAATGACCATGGATATTTTTCTTTGTTTCCTAACAAGGTGGTATTGGAAATAATGGAGATGAGTGGGTGCTGGTTCCTTCAATTCATTCCCCTTAAATTACACTTTTGCAATATTCAATATTCCCTTCTCACAGATCCCCTTAGCAGCAATAAATAAGTAGGGCTTCATAATTAATCGTTCATACTAATTAGGTACTGTGCACTGCTCACAAGCAGGTGTCTCTTTCTTACTAGATGCCCTACTAGCATATAACAACTGGAGTCTGTAGCAAAGACCGGGCATGGGGAGTGTGCTTTTTGGAAAGGAGATGTGGAGAAACACAAACCAGAGGAGAGAGGAAGGTCCCCCGTCAGAGGGGGGTTCAGCACTCCTTGTTGACTCAGTGACCCAAGGGCTGCTGTTGCCTCTCTCCTTACTTTAAGCTATGCATCCCAAAATAGCTTCTGGCATGCTCTCCTTAGAACCAAAACTCATAAAAGCTCAGCACGGAGAGTATTAGCTTTATTATCTTTCTCTACATGACGGAAGCTTTCAAAAGGAAAAGAAAAGGAAACTGTGAGGTAGAAATATGTGGCCAGGCCTCTGAGTGAAAATTTTTCAAAAAGGAGGCTATATGCCTGCTGCTAATTCTCCGTGAACAAGCACTCTGTTCACTTGCCCAGCACCCAAAGGCGCTGGCGAAGGGTAGGATTTTATTACATGTAAAACGAGCTAGCACCTTGAAACTTAAATATCTGGATTCTTAATATGTTCAGAACTTCATTTAATCATCCGTGAGAGAAAATACTGTGGAAGTTACTTTTCTAGAGAGATACATGTAAAAACTTTAAGGCAGTGTTTAGCACATAACACAGATGCAGGAGATGTCAACCATTATTGCGATGGCTTTGCAAGAACCTCTCTGAATGTAAAGTTTGACTTTCATATAGCTCCTGAGAAAATATACATCACTCTCATCAGTCTGTTAGGTACCAAGCAAGGCAGTCATCTCTAGGGACAAACTCCAATATTAATGTACCATCAAAGGGTCCCTAGGTCCTAAAGTTTTATGTTCATTTCATAATGCAAAATCCATTTGGCCCACCTCTAAAAGTCTCCAAAGTTTTAACAGTTTTGTCAAAAATCTCATACTTAAAGTCTGAGACTCAAGGTACCTTTTAACTGTGAGATTCCACATTTGATCAAAACACTTCCAACTTAACTTGACAAGAAGGAAACAGTCACATTCCTGAAGGGAGGAACAGTAAGACAACAAAGAAAGAGCAGACGAAGGGAAAAAAAAAAAAAAAAAACGAACCCCCCTGGGGCAAACGCCTCATCCTGATGCTTCATCCCCTGCACCTGGTTATCTTCATGGCATCATCTGTGCTCCAAAATGCCTCTGTGACTTTCTCAGTGGATCCCTCTATCACCCTGCTATTCTTGCAATTCTCATGCCTGCAATACCATCACCATGTGGATGATATCACGTTCTACTGTCCGCACACAACTGTAGCCTTACTCTTGGGCCAAAGCTGCAGTGGCCTTATACCTTTACGGTTAACCTGAGAAAACTCTTCCCGCACAGTCTGGCTCAGGAAGGATGCTCTTGTCTTGTGTTCTTCTGGTTTAGGTCCCTGTGTAACATCAGCCTTGCAGAGTGGGTTAGTCAACAGCCACTGTATTTTCAGGAAGGCAATTGATAATTTTTTTTTTTAATCCCTGATAGTTTTTATCTATTGATTTCTTGTTTCCAATTATACTAACTTCATTGTACTGAATTTGTATAATTATTTAGTAGATGCAGTCATTGCTTTCTTATTTCTGGGAGAAAACACCTAGCTCACAAAGAAAACTGTTTATGAGAAGAAAAAGTTAATTTTAGCTTATGGTTATGAGGGAAACCCCACCATGGTGGGAGAAATATGGCCAATCAGGCAGCTGGGGCGTGACATCTTATCACAGCACCAGAAAGTCATCTCAGTGAGCTAGCTATGAGCACTTAGTGAGCTTGAATAATAAGCCTCCAGGTCCCTCACTAGTGACACACCTTCTCCAGCTAGCCTTCCTTCTCATAAAGTTTCCTCAACCTTCCCAATGTGCTACCAGCTGGGGACAAAGTATTCAAACCACATGAACCTACAGGGGTACATTTCACATTCAAGCCACCATAGTCAAAAATTTCATCAGTGAATGATGAATTGGCTTAGAAGTTAAGGTGCTTGCATTCAAAGCCTAATGACCTGGGTTTGGACCCTCAGTATCCACATAAAGTCAGATATGCAAAGTGACCTGTTTGGAGTCCATTTGTAGTGGCAGAAGATCCTATCATGCTCATTTTCCTCCCTCCTTCTCTCTCTCTCTCTCTTTCCTTGAAAATAAATAAATAAAACATTTTTTTTAAAAGAAAAATTCACTTGTGAACCCACCTGAACCTGTTGTCTTCTCTGTGGAAGGTTATTGATGATTGATGAAATGCCATGCATTCAACTCTTAGCTTTTGTTACTTTGGGACTAGAAAGGAAAAACTACTAATTGAATTTACTGTCATCAATTTAAATCTGTAGTCATATAACAAATTTAAAGCCTTAGCCATTGGTTCATTTTTACCATACAATTATAACCTAAGCTGTTCCTTTGATTCAGTTTTTAATTAAGTAGTGACAAGAAGTTTAAGGATTCTTTACTGGTGTACTACTGTTTGAAAGCACCTCTTGGAGAATATAATTCATCTCTCAGTTCCCTAACTCTTTGCCTACCTCAGCAGATGGTACCATTTCATCAATCATGTCAAACCCATGGGCACACAATTATTCCGAATAAGACTTTAATATTCCTTGACCATCATGTGACCATATATTTTTTATTTCTAATATTGAAAATATTATTGTCTCTTTTGTTATCCTTGGCATTATAAGAAAGTTACTGATTTTTTTTAATCATTCCATAGAAAGAGCTTTCAGTTTCATTGAGGTTTGTTATAATTTTTATCATTTCTTTTCTTCATATTACTTTCATATTAATTTACACTTCTGATTTCCAAAGGTAGAAGCCTAAATGATTGCTTTTAAATTCCTTTATAATATATGCATTTAACATCATAGATTCTCCCTAAGCATTACTTTAGCTATATCTCACAAAAGATGATAAGTTATACTATAATTTCAAGTTAGTATAAAGTATTTTAAAACTTCTCTTCTGAACTCTTCCTTTACCTACAAACATAAAAAATGTTCTTTAAAATTTCTCCTCAAAGTTTGCTCCCCTGAGTGGCAGTTTTGCTATCACTTAGGAAACAAAGTTTTACTGGTGTAAGATGAATACATTCAGAGATATAATATGTAGCATGGTGAAAATGGGTGATACTACTGTGTTGTATATGTGAACTTTGCTGAAAGAGTTGATTCTAAATATTCTCAACAAACACAAACATACACAAATAACTTTGTGACCTGATGAATGTCTTTTGTAGTGATGATTTTGCAATCTTATAGTTCTTTTTATATACTTTTACATGCAAAACACCTGAGGGAGCAACTTACAAGGAAGTAGGTAAGTTTTATTTTGCCTCCTCATTTCATGGGGTTGTCAGTGGTTACTTCAATTTACAATGTTGTGAGTCAGGACCTGTTGGCCTCATGGACAAGTGGGAAGCTAGGAGAGGAACACAGAGGGCCACAGGACAAGATCTTGCCCCCAGAGCACAACCCCAGGAATCTACTTCCTTCAGTTAGGACTTACCTCTGAAAGTATTCAGAAATTCCTAAGATGCCATCTGATGGCCGAGTTCCCTACACAGAGCCTATGGGACATATTTCATATTCAAAACATAAATACATATACGCATACCAAATCAACACATCAATGTCAATACTCTATACACATAACCTGTAAACTACATAGGAAAAGTACAAATACTGAAGTCCCATATTATAGCTACTGAAAGGGAATTAGAACTTAAAATATAATTTATACATCTATTTTTTTTTTTTCCAGACTGATCTGGAACTAACAATGTAGTCTCAGATTCATGGCGATTCTCCTACCTCTGCCTCCCCAGTGCTGGGGTTAAAGGTGTGCGCTACCACACCCAGCTAAGTATTTATTTTTAAATCTCATTTTGAAAACGTGTCAGGTGCAAAGCTGAAACTCAAACTGGTTACAGTTGCCTGAGTATGATTCCTACTTCTGTTTATTTTCTCAATGTTGGCCACACAGACATAAAATTTCAATCCTCCTCATTTCTGTTTCTACTTCTATAAAATGGAGCACATGCTATCACCCACATTGAAATATCAATTTGAGAACAATGAGTAGGAAAAACACAGAAAACATGTGATCATATTGGCTTTGCTTATAATAGAGGATTAATGTCCTTTTCATTATTGTCACAAATGTATAGAATTTGCAGTATTTTTCTTTGAAATATGTCAAACACATTGACTCTGTCTAATTAGCCAGTTTTTGATTAACTAGCTAGTGGTGCCTCAGAAGAATGGAGTTGTTAGCTATGACTTATTTCAGTGGCTGTAATTATTTTGTCTGATGTTTCAGCAATGTATTGGTAACATCAACATTAGGTCTGATTTTCCTTAAATTCTTATAGAAAAACCACTGTTTTCTTCACTACAAAATTACATTTGGGTTAACATACTTGAAAAATGGTCTAACTGAACTTTTCTTACTTACTTGGAAGTATGTAAGTTACTTACTTGAAAAGGGGGAATTTGTGCAAAGTGTCCCTTTGGCTCAACTGTAATGACTACTTTTCAGGAATATGTTCACATTTAATACTAACTTTGCTGACAGCCTAATGGTGCCTAACTGAGTTCCCTGGAGAAAAGTGGTCCCAAAAAGCTACTGCTCTTAAGAATTTCTAGAACATGTGCTTAGTTTACTTGCAGGTTAAGAAGATATTTCACTGGCATTTGTAGATAGTTAAAAGGGTAAGTAATTCATGAAGGCATCATTTACAGAATACACCTCTTGACTTTGGGCCTAGATGAGTCTATTTTCTGGGGAAGGAAGAACAAAGAAGGTATTGATTTTATCTTGCATAAATTAGGCTTTAAGTATGGCATAACAGAAAAATTTGTCATATAGAAAAATCCTTTTAACTGATAGTATTTTTTTTAGACCTGTAATTTACACATCTATTGTTCACTTGAATATTGTTCCATAGAATTCCTAAAACTACTTAATTTGTGACAAACCCCCTCCAGCATCTCAAGAGTCACACCATGTCGCAGTCACGGTAGCATTGCTGGCAGAAATCACCCAACCAAGAGCAGCTTCTGGGAAAAAGAGGTTTATTTTTGGCTTACAGACTTGAGGGGGAAGCTTCATGATGGCAGGGGAAAATGATGGCATGAGCAGAGGGTGGACATCACCCTCTGGCCAACATAAGGTGGACAATAGTAACAGGAGAGTGTGCCAAACACTGTCATGGGGAAACTGGCTATAAGACTCATAAACCCAACCCCAACAATACAGTACTCCCAGGAGGCTTTAATTTCTAATTGCCATCAGCTGGGGAACCTAGCATTCAGAACACCTAAGTTTATGGGGACACCTGAATCAAACCACCACATTCCACCCCTGACTCCCATAAACTGATAACCATACCTGATATAAAAATGCAATGCATTCATCTAACTTTAAAAGTCCCCATAGTTTTTATCAATTCCACTGATGTTCACACATCCCCATAGTCCAAGATCTTTTAACTGAGCCATTATACCAAAAAATAACGTCTAAAAAACCATAATGGCACAGAATAAATAATCACAGTACAAAAGATGGCACTGGGCATAACAAAGAAACATTCAGCCAATACAAGATTTAAAACAACCAGGACAAACATCAAACTTGTCCAACAACTCCAGCCAGTGACAAACCTCCAAGTCTGACAATTCTAACCAGCAACAAGTCTCTGGCATTCCAATTCTGCCCCTCCAGCTAGGCTACTCACAGTCCTGGAAAACTTCATCAGGGCAGGCAGCTTTCCTTAGCAGCCATCTCATGGTCTTGGCATCTTCACTGGGTCTTCACTGCAATTCACAGTTCATCCTTATGGCCCCATGGGGTCTCCATGCAGGCATCCAGAAAACCTGCTTCACACTTCCCATAGCCATTTCCAAAACACAAGACCATGTTGCAAACTCAATGACCCTCTCTTTCCTGCATTTCTCATACTCCACAATACCAGGTAGGGTGCCAATTTGTTAATCCAGGGGGAATAAAACAGACTTTGAACAGGCTAAGAAAGGAGTTACAGTAATAGTAGGGATGATTGATCTGAACTACCAGGGGGAAATTGGACTGCTCCCCCACAATGGAGGCAAGGAAGGGTATGTCTGGAGTGCAGGAGATCCTGTAGGGCGTCTCTTAGTGTTACCATGACCTGTTATGAAAGTCCATGGACAATTGCAACAACCCAATAGAAGTATTGTGATAAATGGCCCAGATCCTTCAGGAATGAAGGTATGGGTTACCCCTCCAGATAAAGAACCAAGACCTGCCGAGGTGCTTGCTGAAGGTGGAGGAAATACAGAATGGGTAGTAGAAGAAGGCAGTTACAAATACCAGCTAAGGCCATGTGACCAGTTACAGAAATGAGGATTGTAATTGCAATGTTTCTGTCCTACCTTGATACAGAGTGTTTGTACATATTTACACCAATATTAAGATTATATCACGAACTAAATGTTGAATTTATATTAGACCTATTATATTAGAGAGTAAGCATTCTTCCAGGAACCTTGCTTTGTGTTGGAGGGAATACTTTGCTGTTCCAGTTATACGTGGGATAGTTATACCATTTTAGGCAGAATTATGAGCCTGTTACTGTTTTCATTTGGAAATTAAGTATGATGTAAGGAGATAGGGTTTGGGGTCAAGTTGACAAGGGCTGGGCTTGTGATAGTTAAGGTGTTGTCAACTTGATCTGTTTAGTAATCCACAGAAATCCCTTTCTGGTGGGTCCACTAGGTTGCTTCCAGGAAGGATTAACTGAAGGAGGAAGTACTTCCCCCAGAGCAAGCCCTTCCTCCAGAACAGGAGGCCCCTCTGGGGAACTTTGTATAAGGAAGCTCTGGATTAAGCGATCCCCTTCCCTCTTCCCACTTGGCTGCCAGAGCTGCTCACTGCCTTCTAGTGTGAATTGAGGAGGAGTGCAGACTAAAGACCAGCATCAACCGAAGACCCACGTGGATTGAAACCCAGAAACTCCTCAGGAAGCCTCCTGTCCTTACAGCACCATATTCAGGGCCAGATCAGGACTGCTGAGGCATATGGCCACATGGACTGAGAGCTACCAGGTTCCTTGATCCTCGGGCCTGCAACTGCTATTGGACTGCCATAAGCTAATCCAATAAATTCCCTTTTAAAATAATTCATTCTAGCAGTTCTGTTCCTCTAGAGAACCCTGACTAATGCATACTGGAAAGGAAAACTGTCCTCAAAGTGTGTTGGCATTGGATGCAAAAGCACAGCACTGGGAAAAGGAGTGCTGAAATGCTTTAATGAAGATTCTCGAGGGCTGGGGACATGGCTTAGCAGTTAAGCACTTGCCAGTGAAGCCTAAGGACCTTGGTTCGAGGCTTGATTCCCCAGGACCCACGTTAGCCAGATGCATAAGAGGGCGCATACCTCTGGAGTTCCTTTGCAGTGGCTGGAGGACCTGGCATGCCCATTCTTTCTCTCTCTGTCTATCACTTTTAAATAAATAAAAATTAAAAAAAAAAAGATTCTAGAATCACAGTGTCTAAGGACAGCTACAAGGGAAAAGGAGTGCTGGAATGCTTTAATGAAGATTCTAGAATTACACTGTCTAATGACAGCTACAAGTCACATGTAGCTATGTGAATTTAAATTAAATTTTAATCTAATTAAATTTGAAAATCTGTTCCTCAGGCTTACTAGCAACATCCACTTGGTAAATGTATGTGTGAAGCTAAAGGCTTCATGTGGGAAGAGCAAAGAACTACTGAATTATTTAAGACTGTTCTGAACAGCACTGACATAGAGTGTAGCAAAGAATACAGACACACTGTCTTAGAATAACCAATTTAGTTTCTCAGCTGCATGAGGATTTAAAAGAACAGCCAGTGTTTAATAGAAAAGCAATTCTAGAATGTTCCTTACAAATATAGTTTATCAAGTCAGTATGAGATTTAAGTTCTTTTGCATGTAAAAGCAGATATTTTATTTTCCTTGAAAATAGCAAATTCCTAGACTTTTCTAAGGAGGCTATGCTTGGAGATTTCTGGCTTAATAATGGACCAAAAAACGAGAGATGTTTCCATACATGTTTCATAGATATATCATGGACATCATTATGGGTGAATTAGCAACTTTGAAGGAAGTGCCTTTTTAATATTATGGACCCGTTTCTGTAGTTATTTTGCGATAGTTTGTTCTTGTGAAAGTAACTGGGGACTGGTAGCATAGTCTCATTAGAGATATAGATAGAAACTCAATTTAATTTTTATAAACGCTCATTTAGCTATTCAATTAGAACACAATTTTAATAGGTACAAAGGGAAGATAAAATCACCTTGTATTTAGATTTAATCTTGACGTAAACATGCTTTATTTAGCTCTACTGAGAAGGATAGGAATAAGACACTTAAGAGAAAATGAGAATCACCATTCATACCACTCTACTTTGCCCTTTCCTGTTTCTTTTGACAAATATTTATTAACTTACTTATTTACTCAGAGGGAGAGAAGAAAGAGATAGAGAGAAGGTGAATGAATCAGGGCCTCTTACCATTCCAAACTCCAGGTGCTTGCCCCACTTTGTGCATGAGGCTTTACATGGGCACCAGGGAATCAATCCATCGCAGGCCATCAGGCTTTGAAAGCAAGCACTTTTAACCACTGAGTCACTTCTTCAGCTGCTCTTTTTCTTTTCCATACCTTCTAGGTCCATACTCTACCAAGGAGTTGTTGGGAAGAGCTAGCAGCAGGACTTTTGAAGTGACATTTCTGTCTGCTGCTCTTTGTCTCCTTTTATCATACTGGGTTCATTAGTTAGTTTCTCCTTGCTGGGACAAAATACCCGACCAGATGCAGGGAAGGAAAGATTTATTTTGGAGTGTCGTTCTGGGAGTAGGGTTCCACTGTGGCTGGGAAAGCATGGCAGGAGTAGAAAGCCAGAGTCACATCCTCAAATCAGTAGGGAGAAAGAAGAGTGAGAATGACAAGCTTGTGGGAACTATAAACTGTCCAAGCCTGCCCACAGTGACCCACGTCCTCCAGCAAAGCTCTGCCTTGTCAAGGTTCCACAACATTCTAGAATAGTGCTGCTAGCTAGGATTAATTACTCAAATACTTGAGTCTATGGGGGGAGGGCGTATTACATTCAAACCACCACATTCTGACTCTGACCCCCATGGACACATGATCATTTGGTAAAGTAAAATGCATTCAGTCCAATTTTAGAAGTCCTCGCAGTCTTTATCAGCTTCAATACTGCTCAGTATCTAAAGTCTCATCTAAGTCTCAAGGCAATCTCTTTAGCTGTTGAGTCCAGTACAATCAAAGCACATGTAAGCCTTCCAAAATATAATGGCATCAAATAGACACTCACATTACCAAAGGAAGAAATGGGAGCATTAAAAAGAAAGGTGGGACAAAATCAAGATTAATACACATCAGGGAAAACTCCAAATCTGTCTGGAAATTTTGACTCTTTACTAAGATTTTACTAAATCCTTTAGGTTCTAAAAAGCTTGGGTATCTCTGCCTCTCCAACTGTGAGCTGGTGGCCTCTTTTCTGACCCTGCAGCTTTTCTTGGTAGATGTCCTGTAGCTCTGGCATCCCTAGCATCCTGACATCTCTCCTTCAACTTAAGGATCACCTTCACAGCTTCATGTGTTGATACTACAGCAACTCTAACCCTGCTTTGCCTTGCTTAGTTTCAATGACTCTTTGGAATTCTGGTAAAATACTCTATGATACTCCCTCTCAATCTTGTATATCCCATTCTTCCAAAACCAGTATCTCATGGGAAGTCTTGCAAAGTTTGGCTATAAGATCAGAATAAAGGCTGGAGCACAGTTGTAGCAGAGACCTTGGGAATCAGAGACTGCTTTCAGCATTCTCCGTTCATGCCATTCCAAGATAATTTGCTTTCTTCCTTGCTTAAACCTTCAGTATGTTGGGTGATAGTATTACAGAGCATTGGCTTATCTCTAATGGTGGTAATCTCTATAACTATTTCAGTCTAAGAAGGCACAGTTTCTGGGTCTGGAACTTTAAATTTGTTTACATTTTTTTCTGTGACACAATTTATACTTTTCATGTCTTCCTGATCTGCCTTTGTGCTCTCACCCTTTATATCAGAATCATAGCTCTGAGGAGAATACATTCCACACAGTCAGTGTGTGCCTGCTTTGGAATTCCTTCCTCCAAACTCACTAGTGAATTATTTTTAAGTTAAACTTTGCTCAAGTTCTCAGAACATGGGCAGAATACAGACAGTTTCTTTATTGGGATATCACACGAAATATCTGTCTCTGAGCTCCTGATAGCATCCTCCTTCCAAGGCCTCATCATGAGCTGAGCTCCATAGTCCACTCTTACCGTCATAGCTCCAGAGAACAACATGGCAGGAGCAGAAGGCTGGCATTGCAGCGTTTTAGCAGGAGAGAGGAAGTAGAAAGTGAGAATAGCAAGCGAGGCTGGAGTATATAACCTCAAGACCCCACCCCATTGACAGTGAAGTCTCCACGTCCTAAAAATTCTACAACCTTCCAGAATACCACCACTTATTGGGGATAAAGTATTAAAAAGCCACAAGTGTCCATGGGAAGCAATTCATTCAAACCATCATAATCAGGATTCAATCTACAAAAACAATATTCACTCTAGGCTGCTAGGCCATGACTACCACTGAGCTCAACCACTTACCCTTCATATATGATACGTTAAGCTTTCTTGTGCTCTGATTTCATTCCAATGATTTGTATCTACTTCATCTACTGTTTCTGTCCATTAAACCTGCCTATAGCTAAGCTAAATAACTATCGTGATATTAAAGGTGTGTTACTATCATGATATAAAACTTTCCCATATTTGCCTATTATGGCCTTAATCACTCCAGCAGAGATCACAGGCAAAATTGTATTTCTAAAATGCAATGTTTTCTGAAGGCCTGGCCGAAGCCAGTCGTGGTTCTAACAATGTGCACCAAAAGGACTCACATCTTGTCAAACAGTCCCACTGGGGCCTGTCATGGATGGTGGAATCTCCTATTGTACTGCAACTTAACGCCTATCACTGTCTCCCAGAGTTAGACAGAGGAGAAGAGGAGAGAGGATGGCAAGCTTCTGTCTCTTTTTATTAGAATAGCAAAAACCTTTCCTCAGTGCTCTAACAAAATTCTGTAATATTGGGCTGGAGAGAGGCCCTGGCACAACCATTCTCTCTGTCTCTATCTGCCTCTTTCTCTCTCTGTTACTTTCAAATAAATAAAACAAAATAATTTAAAAAATTCTGTAATAAAGGAAAACTGGTGTTTGTTGATTTCTGAAAATATAACAGATCCACCTTCAAGCAAGTTTTTTTTTTTTTTTTTCCCCTCCTGGAGGCTCATTCTGAAACAGAAATCATATGCACTGACCAGGGACAAATATTACCTCAAGAAAAATTGAAGATACGAAATCCCAGAATAAACAGCAAACAGGGTTTGCAAGGTCACCTTGTGTTCTCCCACTGGTCATAAACAACGGCACTAGTTACTAGGAAAGATAAATTACTTTAATCTTAATGGGTATTCTCAGGCTGGGATTTCATATGGAAAAATCTGTGTTGATGAAATTTTATTCTAAATTATCAAAGGGCAAATTATCACATTAAAAATGTGTGCACTTCTCTGGTTGTCCACCTAGAAAGTGGCCAAATGGAACTTTCTCGGGAACCTTTTTTTTAAAAATCTCACTGTTGGTAAAATGCTGCTTGAAGTGAGAGAAATGGTGAAAACTTAGAGATAATGGTCCACATTTCACTCATTTCTGCAGTTTACCCCAAAGGCTGCTCTTTGTGATTACTGTGGTTATTCCTTAGGATTTATTTATTAAGAATCAAGCTTGAAGCTACAGCAAGGGGGGAAAAAGTAGAACAATTGATATTTGCTCCAAGGAAGGATTAGAATAATTGTCCAAAGTCTCTTCAATTTGTTGTAAACATAAAAGGTAATCCCATTGATTTTACTAGCATTTTTATAGGTTCTTCTAGTATTGTATAATTTTATATGAATTATTTACTCATTTAATCCACTTGGTATTTTCTGAAAGTGTTCATAAATGGCATTACTGAGTAATTTTCAATATATACAGCAATGATTACCACACTGCTTACTGAGTCATTACAAGTTAATGGAAAAGTTATTTATTTTTAGATATTTTGAAAGAGAGAAAGAGAGGAAGAGAATGAGCATTCCAGGACCCCTAGTCAGTGCAAATGAACTCCAGATCATGTTCCATCATGTGCATCTGGCTTATGTGGGTTGTGAAGACTCAAACCTGGGTCTTTAAGCTTCGTAGGCAAGCACCTTAATCACTAAGCCATCTCTCCAGCTGGAAAAGTCATTTATTTGCATATTGACCATATGTTGTTCATCCTTCTCAAGTTCAATATTGTGTCTAGCAATTCTTTCTACATTTAGAAAAATGGTCAAAACACATATCAGTTCACTACATTTCTTAGGTAAATATTATTGTGGTTTTTTTTTTACTTCAAAATTATATATTTGTAAGAGAACATACCTAATTTCATAATTTGTGTAGTTTTAACATCTATCTTATTTACTAATATTTTGCATGTACATTGTCACTGGGTTGTAGCTTAGCAACACCCAGAGATGTTATTGCTTAAAACTTACTTTGTGGGGGCTGGAAAGATGGCTTACTGGTTAAGGTGCTTGCCTCCAAAGCCAAAGGACCTTGGTTCAATTCCCCAGGACCCATGTAAACCAGATGCACAACGTGGCACATGCGTCTGGAGTTTGTTTTCAGTGGCTGGAAGCCCTGGCTTGCCCATTCTCTCCCTCCCTCTCTCTCTCTCTCTCTCTCTCTTACTCTGCCTCTTTCCCTTTCTCAAATAAATAAATAAATAAAAATAAAATATTAAAAAAAAACCACCTTACTTTGTGAGAGAAGTGATCACTGGCACTGTGGGGGTTACTATAGCCCTGGAATAGAAGAGAGAAAGAAGAAAGAATAGAATACAGAGGGAAGGATTTAGGTGTGACTTGAGTAGCTCCTACTGTTCAGCACAATACCTGCAGTCTATGCAAAGCAGCTCTGTGCAGAAGAGGCCGAATGCACTGGAAAATACTCCCTTATAAATGCGCCTATTCCCCAGCTGTTCTGTTATGTGCCCTTGTTGTCACAGCCTGTACTCAACGCTTTCCTCTGACAGCTGTGGATGCTCCTGAAAGCTGCATGAGTGGGGAATATATTATATACATAACGACATAAAAGCATGTTGGATGCATACTCAATGTAGGAGACAAGGAAATATTTAAATAAGCATGATAAAGGCTCTGTAAAAATTAATATAACCTACTTTGTTATTATTTAAATCCTTATTCTTATACTGTAGTAAAAATCTAGAGGTAGCCTAGGATATAAAATATACTTAATGATCTGCTGCATTTGGTAGGTATAATGTACTTGAAAGAAATGGGAACTTTTTTTCCATAAGGATTTATACAGTAATAGCACAGGGATTATATGACTTGGAAAGACGGAAGTTGAATGAAAAGTTTGGGTCAGAACTGGTGGACATGCCTGTAATTCTTTGCTTCTTTAGGCACAAAAAAATGTAAATTAGCCAGTACAAGTTTTCACAGATGAAATGTTAATGCAGCTCCGGGGAAGAAACCTGTGTGTCTCTAGTTTTCCAGATGAAAGGAGAAGCAATAAGTACTTCTGCCAGTGACAGTAACTTTAAGGTGACTAATGATGTGGGGCTGAAAGATATTGAAGACAGTGTGTGACCATCCTGGGAATGTGTGTGTGGGGTGTGTGACGAAAACATACACAAAATGAAGGCATTTGCTTGATGCAAAACGCCAAATCAATATATTTTCTAATGAATCTAGAAGTAAAATTGTCTCTAAGTGAAGCTTCTACAAGGGTTATTATACTACGTGTTGGTGTCTAAATAGACAGCTGTCTAAGCCCCTTCCCGGAAATTCATTAAATGCTTAGATGATGTTTATATACTGAAAGATACATACATTAGACGTGGATCTGGCACTATGTAAGAAATCCAAAGTTCGTCTTTAGTAAACGGGTATCTCTGTGAGATGCTGTGGGAAGAGGGAATGTATCCGAGCAAAGCACAGGGAAAGCTCATAGCTCCCTCTTCTGTCCCAGTTAACAGAGCTTGTATCAATGGCAAGGAGCCAACAGGGGAGAGAGGATATAGTGACGGCCAATGAGAGTTGCAGAGCTTGAGGAGAATTGGAGGCGACAGGAATCCCGGCTCTTGCTCAGACTCGGTAGTTACTACCACCACGGCTCCTGGACTCTCAGTGGGTCAGCTCATAACTCTTCCATCCCGAGCTTCCTGAATGGGACCAGAGAAAGAAGACGTTGCTGTGTAGGCCTTGCTTCTGACTTGCAATTTCCCCTGTTTATTGGCCACTTTTTTGTTGTTGCTGCTATTGTTTTTTTGTTTCATGTGGTTACTAGTGTTTCTGCATCTTTTTTTTTCTGTTTTTTTTTTTTTTAATTTTTATTAGCATTTTCCATGATTATAAAAAAAAATCCCATGGTAATTCCCTCCCTCCCCCCGACACTTCCCCCTTTGAAATTCCATTCTCCATCATATTACCTCCCCATCTCAATCATTGTAATTACGTGTATACAATACCAACCTATTAAGTACCCTCCTCCCTTCCTTTCTCTTCCCTTTATGTCTCCTTTTTAACTTACTGGCCTCTGCTACTAAGTATTTTCATTCTCACACAAATGTTTCTGCATCTTGAGATGAATCACATCTCATCTCAAGTACGGGCAGTCCCTACAAGGTTTAGCCAATTTCTAAACACAGAAAGCATTGCCCCAAAGTCTCCCGTTTGTGAGCATGGCAGCGGCAGAGCACTTCATCCCCGAAGTTACCTCTTCTCCATCTTCCTACACTCCGGGTCACACACCCACTGCTTCCATCACCTCATCACCAGGGATCTGACAGACAGAGCTCAGTGCTGTGTTCCACAGCTACAAGCAGTTAATCAAAGCAGGCACCCCGTAGCCAGCTAATCCTGTTTCCTATGCATTGCTTTCCCCTCTTTTCTCCTCACCCACCCTCATGTGTCCCTATGTCACCCTGTGTGGCATGATGTGCCTCATCCTCCTGGACACTCTGCGTGAAAGTCATGTCTTCAATAGCAGTCATCTAATGTGTACGTTTTATAATTCTTGAATAATAATGGCTACATTTTAAAACAGCTTATCAATACCTACTATGTCCACCAGACAGACATGCACACACACATACGCATACACGAGTGTACACGCACAGAGACACATTTTTTGTTTGTTTGTTTGTTTTGAGGTAGGGTCTCGCTCTAGCCCAAGCTGAACTGGAATTCACTATGTAGTCTCAGGGTAGCCTTGAACTCATGGCAATTCCCCTACTTCTGCCTCATGAGTGTTGGGATTAAAGGTGTGCACCATCCGGCCTGGACACATATTTCTTTTGAGGAGGATAACTTCGTTGTGAGTGAGTGTAGGCATGCACATTTGTACGTGTGAGAGTACATGTGTGTAGACTAGTGGGTGCCCATCCTTGACTTCCATCTTACTTTAAGACAGGGTTTCTTGCTGTTTGCTGCTGCTTTTTTTTTTTTTTTTTTTTTGGCCTGGCTGACTGGACTGTCAGCTTCTCAAGATTCCCCCATCTCCACCACCCCCATCTTGCTGTTCTGGAACTCAAAACAGAAATGTACTTTCATGCTTACATGGCAAACACTTGATCCAGTGCACAACCTCCTCAGTCCCTTTACAACCCATTTTGCATGTCATCATCTTGTCTTTTTCTCACTCACCAGACCACCATCTGTCTTTCAGAAACCACCCCTGACGTCCCTAAGACTTTCTCTTTTGAATTCCTGTAATCATACCTAAGTCCCAGCAATTTTCACATTATAATTGTTTACTTCACTGCTACCTTCTGCTCTCAAGATCATTATTATTAGATTTTAGTGTTTCTAGTGTCTGAATATCTCCTAGGTGTTGGCATTGCTCAATAAATATTTACAGGGTGAACTGACATTTTGGATAAATAAAACTTGTCTTTAACATTGTTGTGATTCCTTCATTTGACAGTAGACCATGTCCGGATTATCTGTTCTAGATTCAAGACTAGATTGTAACTTGGTAAGTTTATAACATGTATGCTTGTTTCTTTGGTCCTGAGCCCAAGTATCAAAGATGATAAAAACTGATTGGTTGTTTTAGTATGCTAAGTTGATTGAAATTATGTTTACAATACAACCAGCTACAAGCAAGAGAATTCTCTTACTGGATGAGTAGGTAATGATGCTTGCTCTCTTGAGGCATTCACAAACTCTTAGACACTTCAGTGTAACCTGTGCTCCTTGAATGTGAACTAAGCCCACACCAACACATACAGAGCAGTAACAAAGTATCTGTGATAAAAATGTGTGAGTTAGTGTATGCATAAGTAAACCTTATTGTGCTGGTTATGAACTCATAGCTAACCTTACAAAGCACGAAAATGCCCTTCTTACAAAATGTACTGTTATCTCATGAGATGCAAGGACAATTTGAACTGAAAATAAGACCTTGACAGCATGAGAAAGGTCACACACACACACACACACACACACACACACACACACACGCACATATACACACATACTCTCTCTTCCTCCCTAGCTTTTTGCTTTCTTGTCTACTTTATTCCTCTGTCTCTTTCCCCCAGCAGCCTCTGTATATCTTCCTTCAGTGTGCAGGGCACTGTGAAACAACTCCAGTGCCAGGACTTTTCCGTGGTCAGATCCACCCACAGTGCTTTCTTGTTTTCACACCAGGGAGTGTCAATGGAGGACTCTGGGTTAGCCACACTCATGTGTTCTTCACAAGAGACTAGGAGGAGAACCCACAGAACTGCACTCTTTTTTTTTTATTTTTTCTGAGTCTGGGACAAGATTTATTTTCAAGGTTTGTAATTCTGAAGTCACCTTTGATTTCCTTGGTAGAGTTCTAGCAATCTTCATGCCAATCTCTGAAAAATGAGATCAGATTCACATTAATAAACCTCATTGTCTGAGACCTGTAGTTTTGGAATCAAATTAAAATTTCACATTAAGCCTTCCCCATTGTGGTCTCATTTTCAGATCTACTTTGAACTCCTCACTTCCCAAACTTGGGTTTTCTGTTATGAAGCAGTACTTACCACTATTAGCTAACCATGGGTTCCTTTCCTTGAGAGCCACTCTAAGGTCATCCTTATTAGCAAAACAGGTCTATCTCTTAATTGAAAACATACTTGGCCCAAATCAAATGTCATGCTTTGGGTACTTTGTGCTGCTGATTTCCCCCAGTAGACTATCAAGCCTTCACTTGGCTCCATTAACATAAGAGAATAAAAATTTCACCAGTGACAAACTAGTGTCCATAAAATGGTCTTGAACTGTGACCAATTGGTTGCTATTTGAAAACAGGGTCACCAATACTTAGAGGAAATAAGCTTTCATGATTGTTGTGGTTGTCTAAACATCTTTGTCAACTCTAACTAAGGCTGAAATTACTTCCAAAGTCCCAATCAAGAATAGAGAAACACAAGTTATCTTAAAGTCCTACTTTTATTTAAAAAGGATCAATTTTTTTATGGGGTATTGTGCCTTCTTCCCTATGAACAAGCTCTGTAACTAGCATTATAATCTTTTCTACAGTTTGATAGGAGAAGCTAATGACAACTTCAATTGCACAGAGCTGAATTGTGTCACACAAATTTATGAGCTCAACAGCTGTTTTTGCCAGTACCCCCCGAGTGGTTTTTGCCTTCTCCTCTGCTGTTGGCTTGCTGTCTCCATCACAAGGAGCAAGCGTCTTAAATATCACTGCCATGCAGCTGTAGTTATAAGTGGCTGCTCAAGCCGCCATCAATATGGTTTTAAGTGATGAAAGCTGTGCTTTTGTTCTTGGTGATTTGTGTTTCTGAGATGAAACTCACTAGTTACTATATTGTACCCTTAGAAGATGTAAACTTTCCTTTCATAATATAATGTTTTTGCTTCAGAAAACAAGATATATGAGGACTCCAGAATTCAAAATGAGTACCAAAGTAATCTTCCCAGATGAACTCATAGTGCATCGTGACTACTGAATGATACATGAATGTCCCAACTTGCAGTGATCACGTCTTGATTTTCTTATCCAACAGCAGCATGCAGGACCCTGGAGCCTAGAGTGGTGTCATTAGTTGGACCAAACAACATTAGCTGCTGAGCCCTCAGACTTGTTCCTCATCTTCACTGCAGAGTGTGAGGATGGGAAACAGAGAACACAACCAAACAACAGAAGGGACATAGGAGACTTTTTTCATTAAATTGGCTTTGATCCACCCCCCCCCTCTTGCTTCTTTCTTGGTAATTCCTCAAGAAATAATAAAAAGTGGTGGGGTAGTTTGATCTAGGTGTCCACCATAAACTTAGGTTTTCTGAATGCTAGATTCCCAGCTGATGGAGATTTGAGAATTAATACCTTCTGGAGGCAGCTTATGGACATTATAGCCATGCCAGTTTTTGGCAGACTCTGCTGTTGCTATTGTCCTCCTTATGTTGATCAGGGGTTGATGTCCACCCTCTGCTCATGCCATTGTGTTCCCCTGCCATCATGGAGCTTCCCCTCAAACCTGTAAGGTAAAATAAACCTTTTTGTTTGTTTGTTTGTTTTCTCCCACAAGCTGTTCTTGGTCAAGTTTCTGGTAGCAATGCAAACATGACTGCAATAAGTGGAGAGAATTTTGTATGCTATTTGATTACAGACACAGTCACAGCTCTGGTAGTGTTAAAAATACAATCACTTGCCCTTCCCCAGGTAAAATCTCACACTATTCCAGGCTAACCTGGAATTCACTATGTATTCTCCGTGTGGCCTTGAACTCATGGGGATCTTCCTACCTCTACCTCCCAAGTGCTAGGATTAAAGCATGCACCACCACTCCAGCCCATCTGCCTTCCTTTATGAGTTCTTTCTTGTGGGTTTCTGAAAACAAGACTACATAAGCAGTAATACTGTCTTATCTAGATGCTTTACCATGTTTCTATTCAAAACTTGGTTTGGGAAAATCCAGTTTCTTACCCCATTCACAATCATTTCATCACCCTATAAAAAGAAGAAAAAGCCAAAAAAGAATAGTCAGGAAAAACACAATTTTGTTTCCATTGCTTGTTTTTAGACTTCAACTTGCAAAAATAAAAGTTAAGACAATCCAAGAGCCAAGGCTGACCTTTGCAGCTCAGCCATCAGTATTCTGAGCCTTCCCCACCAAAAAAAGTGTTAAATTATCCCTGTCATAAACCCCTTGAGTATTACAAATTAACCAAACAGGAAGCCAAAGCTGTATCTCTCTCTCTCTCTCTCTCTCTCTTCATCTATATATATATATATATATATATATATATATATATATATATATATATACTATATATATATATACTATATAAATATATATATATTTATATAGTAGAAATTTAGAACTTCATTCTCTCACTTAATCCTCCAAAAGAAGAAAAATGCATTGTAAAGAAAGAGGCAAGTGTACAATGGATGGCAGATTTATTGATCAGCCTTCAAGAAAATTCAAATAGTCTAAAAATAAATTCAGGGTATCTGTTATTTGAAAGCTTCCAAACTCAATTTTTAAGTTTCAAATTCAACATCTATGTAAGATATTGAAACCATTTCAAAGCCATTGGGTTTTGAAAAATAACTAGGTGTCAAGGCATAAAGGTGTGGTTAAGGCCTTGCTCCTTGTTTCTTGGTGTTATGGTCACGGGATGTGTTGCAGTCAGGTTCACATTTCTGGTAGAAATCACCCAACTGAGAGCAGCTTGTGGGAAAAAAAGAGGTTTACTTTTGCATACAGGTTTGAGGCGGATGCTTCTTGATGGCAGGGAAAACAATGGCATGAGCAGAGGGTGGACATCACCCCCTGGGCAACATAAGGTGGACAATAGCAACAGGAGAACATGCCAAACACTGACATGGGGAAACTGGCTATAACACCCAAAAACCCTCCTCCAGAAATACACTCCTCCCTCCAGGGGACGCTATTTCCCAAATCTCCATCAGCTGGTAATCTAGCATTCAGAACACCTAAATTTATGGGGACACCTGAATCAAACCACCACAGGATGATCGCAAGGCCAACATTTCTTCATGTATACTTTAAAGTGTGTCCCACAGCTACGACAGAGGACTTGGGTAAACCTAATTAAGCAATTACACACACACCCACGCACACACAGGATCTTGCCCTGTTGCCAGCATATTCTCTTAATTAGTTCTTTGTTAGTTTAAGATCTAAGAACAAAGAGTACTTTGAAGTTGATTCATGTAGAAGAAATCCAGATTCTAATTCAGAGACCCAAACAAGATCAACACAAGCAAAACGAAGATCTGATTGAGTTTGAGTACCTTTTTTAATGTCCATGAGAAGTCTTTTCTTCAGTTAATAAAGTAGTTATTTGCTTCATTTTTTGAAATACTATTTTAAAGTTTGCATATTGAGGAAGTTAAATTATATAGATAGTAGAGCTTGTGTCTTCAGCTGAATTTGGACTGCCATTGATGTCCCTTGGATGCCCATTAGTATTAACTGGTAAGACCCGCCCATTAGAGAATCCACATTCTTGGTCTACACAGCTGAGCCAAATCAAATGGAATGGAACTGGAAGGATCGTTGCTTTTGACAAGCTGTCATAGGGATGGAAGATGTAAGGCAGGCTGCCAGAGGAGAAAAGTCACCAAAGTTCTTTTCCAGCAATAGACCCTGGCAAGCACTACAATAATGATCTGACAGGAAAGCTGTGCACACTTTCACAATACTAGTGAACAGAGAGAACCCTTGTGCTTGCCCAAGGAGTGGTATCGGATTACTGTTTCCTGGCTGAGAGACGATCCTGCACAAGGGAAACAGGAACGGACAATAGACTTTGTTAAACAGGATTCAGAGATACAGTCAAAGCAGAAGCAGAGGCTTCTGCTACAAACAGAAAGTTTTCCATTAATATGGACAAGAGTCCCCAAAAGTTGGAACACTCATCTGAGGGCTGAACTGAGGATGTTCAAGTATGTTGGGGCAGTCCCTGTCAATAATTGAAAATGTTTTAGACAAATTCGTTGTCTACTGAAAGTTTCTCGGTGAAGAACAAGGTGAGCTACCGATTAAGCTATTATGTAGAGAAGCAGTCACTCATAACTACCTCCAGCCCACAGCAATGCTTCTGGCTCAACCCCCAAAAGAACTGGCCTCCCAACCATCCCCTGTCAACCATGGAATTCCCAGAAATGGAGTAGGCACTGGGGAAGGTGAGGGTTCTTCCTCAGTAGTTTGACTGTTATGGAAGTAACCAGCTGCTATCCGACTGGATTTGAGGCCTTCTCCACAAGACCAGTTTTATGTCTATCTGGACAAAAGCCTAGGGCTGACGAGGTTGTAGGCCCTAGAGAGGAGATTACTACTTTTGTTACGTTTTTACCCACAGGTTGGTTGGTGCTGCTTTTTCACACTTGATCAGAAAAGAAAAGGAAAGAAAAGAAGAAAAGAAGAGTACCCCCTGCCCAATAGCCAGTGGTAGCAGACACTCAGAGCAGAAGGGATCAAAGTGTTGGAAACATGTAACAACTGAGTGCTGAGCACTCTCAAGGACATCTATATCGCCCCTGTCAAGGACCAGGGACCATTACAGATGAGACGGCAGAGACAAAAAGGAAAGAATGTTTGAGCAAGAAGATGGGGAGGGGTGTTGGGGAAAGCTTTCATCTCTACATGACATAACCCTTGCAGTCATGAACTCATACAAGTTATCTGCAGAAAATATGGGCCAGTCAAAATTTTATCACGCACAAGGGAAGGGCTCATGAGGTCCCATTCCTCCCTGTGGAGCTAATGGCATTTAATGATTGTTGAGTGTGCGGGAGTTGTTCTCCTTGACGGTGACTGGTGGGGAGGTAAATGGTAGGAAGAAGTGATTCAGTGGCAGCAAGAGGGAGATAAGAGATAGTAATGGGTGTACACACAATGAAAATATAACATATGCATATAAATTTTCAAAGAATAAAAACCAATGCTTAGAGGTGCTGTGTAGATGGTTGAGCAGCTAAAGATGCTTACTCGCAAAGGCTGTTGGACCTATTTCAATTCCCTAGACTTCAACATCTCATGGCCACTCATGCAAAGCCATATAGTTATGTGTTTACAGCAGCCGGAGACACTGGTATGCGCGCGCACACACACACACACACACACACACACACATACACACATAAATAGAAATAAGAGTATATGAAAAGGATAGGTTTCAAAAACTAGTATAAATATAGTTGATCCCAAGAAAACAAATACATAACAGAACTAATAGTTAAGGCCAAGTATAATATTTACAAAAGCCGAGTAACAATATAGAGTAACAGAGAATGAAAAGAAAATAATATTCTATTTTAACAATGATTAAAATAGGGAATTAATGAAGATTATCCTTGCAAACTTTCCACCAAAAGGAAAAGATATATGACAATCAGAATAAAAAGAATTATAATGTCTTTTTAAAAACAGAAGAAAACATAGCAAAGAAATAGACTACAAAGTAAATCCTTTTCATATCTATAAACATAGGAAATATAATGCACAAAAGACTAAAAATATTTATTAATTAACATCAATAGTTTAAAACTTTTAATACAAAATATTCACATTGATAAGAAAGCTAAAACTGTAACCATTCTGTACCTAAGAAACCATTGGATACTGGATCAAAAGAAAAACAAAGAAGTAAAAATTGGCACAGGAAATACTTTACAATTAGCATGTAATTAAACAACAACAAAATCAATAAAAACACAAAGAAAAATTATTCTTTCAATACTAATCTAATTTTTCTAAAACATCTCAATTCACAGAGAAAATATAAACTGCTATTTCAGAATGGACTAAAGAAAGTCTCTCTTGCTAAAATATAGCTAATATACATATGCTGAAATGTCAATCATTTTATGTATTTATACCAATAAAAAGAGTTATGAAAAAATACTTAATATAGTTCCTCAAAATCTAGTAAAAGTTTCATTAAAAAAATTAAAAATAAAAAAAAAAGAAGCAGGGCTTGAGAGATGTCTTAGTGGTTAAGGCACTTTTCTACAAAGCCAGTAGAGCCAGGTTCAATTCCCCCTGACCTGCATAAGCCAGATGTACTAGGTGCCCATTCTCTCTCTCTTTCTCATAAATGATTAAAAATTAAACAGCAGCTTTAAAAAAAAGTAAAAACTGAGGCCTGCCTAGCTGCACATTCCTGAGTAGAGACCCCAGAGCTGATCACATCATAAGAAATATCTATTCCAAGGCATAGGTGCACCTCACAAGGCTTTGGATTCACACTTTAGCAGTAACAAGGTGGGACACATCTGAATGCTCAGCATGTCGAAAATTGACACAGTAGTATCACAAGGTTCAGGTCAGCCAGGGCCTTAGTCAGCTAGTGAATTAGTCTCAAACAAACAAACAAACAAACAAACAAACAAACAAACAAACAAACAGTGTGATTGTTGTGACATGGGTCATACTTTATTCATATACGTGTGCTTGTATGGTGTAGTATATTATTATGTATGATATATACATTTGTGTGCGTGCATGGGCCATGTATGTACAAGCAGAAGCCAGGAAAAGATTTCAGGTGACTTACTTTAATGCTTATCTGTTTACTTCCTTGACACAGTGTTTTCCCCTCATTTCAAAGCTGCTCCTCTGGTCAGCTAGCTCTAGCAGCTATGCTTGCCACTCTATCACCAGCACCCACTCCGACAATAGTTTAACATACTATGATTTGAAACTTTAAATATGCTGAGGGAAACTTCTTGAATATGACTGATTCATTAAATGAAACATTTAATATCAAGCTAAAGCTATTCCCCAGTCATGCCCACATGCATAAACGTGAAAAGCTAGGATCTGCATGTGAAAAATAGAATGTGTATGCACATTAAGCATTAAACTAGAAGCCAGGCGTGGTGGCGCACGCCTTTAATCCCAGCAGTCAGGAGGCAAAGGTAGGGGGATCGCCATGAGTTTAAGGCCAGCCTCACACTACATAGTGAATTCCAGGTCAGCCTAGGCTAGAGTGAAACCCTACCTTGGAAAACCTGGGAAGGTTACCAACACAGTGTATCTAGAATTCTTTCTATGTATAGTTGTATTTGTACCATGTGCTATATCAGGTTAAGTCTGTTGTTTAAAATAGAGCAAGTGTATGGCTCATAAAAGCTAAGGCATTTAAATAAAACCTTGGGGATAACAAAGATTGATAGAATAATTAAGTGTAATCAATTTGGAAAGGTGAACTTTGACTTGCCCTTTTAGAGACTGGAGCATTGGTGATAGATGTAGGAGCAGGGAAAGTGAGGTCCTGCACCAGGCTTGGTGTTTGAGAGATGTGAAGGCCACGCTGCATCACACCTGCACTCCTATTGATGGGTTAGCATGTCACTTTGGGAGGAAAGAGATGAAGAATTTCATTGTTTTCCCAGAATTGGAGGCAAAGAACTAGTGACTTCATTCTCTTATTGCTATGAACATGTAGTTTGATTTTACCCCTGGAGATTTCAAAGGGCAGTTAGGTAAACAAGAAAGAACGCTGAGAAGTCTTGTTTCTGGGGACCTCGGTTTTCCCGGTTGTGGTCTTCAGAGGTCGATGGGATTCTTGTGAGTTAGACTGTCATTGTAAGAGTTTTGGGGCCAGATGTCAGATGTCTTCATTCACCTCTGTTTAGTCACAGAGACATGCTGCAGCTGAACGAATCAAAAATAAAATCCTGACAGCAGAGGGAAGAATATTACAGATGGCTCATAGTCAGAAACAGAAAAGAGACAGTGAATGGAGGCATAGAATTTTGAAACAGTGAAACTCGTCGGCAGCCGTTTGTGAGCCACCTGACAGCACCTTCCACAAAGGCCAGAAGATCGTGGAAGTTCTGTAATGCATGTGTGGGGAATAGCACCGTGAAAATCTAAGTCTGGTGCCCAGTGCAGACTCACAGCACGAAGACAGAACTAGAGGGCAGAGCAGGAATACGACATATGTGTGTTTCCATGGAGAGGAAGAGCACAGGGTAAGGTGGTTGGTTGGCTTGGTTTAGGAAGCACAACCTGATGCCTACCTCTGTTTAAAGAAGCTCCTCACTCCCTTTTGCCCTCCCTGCCTGTGTATTTTATTCCTGGAAGCTGGTAGGCATGGAGATGAAGTGTCCAGACTGCAGTGCTGGAAACACTAGGATTTAATCGAACCTTCCTGAGATATTTTCCTGGCATTTCACCCACTAGATTTCATGTCGGTGCATGACTCAGCAAAACTAATGCTGAACGCCATGGGTACATTTTGAATAGTTTAGGATTATTCTTCTCTCTTGGGGCTCATATGAGAACCACACTATTAGTACAAAGTAATAAAATTTAAACTTCATATAAAGTTCAAATTTAAAAGGCAGTCTATTCTATGAGGCAGAATCTCATTTTAAAGCACACATCTCTGTTAGTGAGGAGAAACTATCAGAACTCAGCTTTAGGTAGTGAAGTCGATGTATGGTTATGCAGATAACTTCTGTCGTGTCACTGTCTACAGCAGGGCAGGGGTTAACTTATCAGACCTTCTAACTCCAAGCAGAGAGGAGTTTCATTATGTAGGTTGTACTGAGGTATCACAGTCCTGCACAATGTTTCTCTGCAGAAGATATTGCAAGACATCAGAAGACATAAACCCCAGAAGGAGATGGTCTCCTAACCAGCTGTGCTGTGAGCCTGTGTCAGAAAGGTCTTCAGCCAAGCAATGATGAGGTCAAGGTCCAAGGACAGCCCCTGGAGAAGAGTGCGTACCTATGGACAAGAAGGTGGGATTTCAAGGCTCTTTTGGTGGGGAGCGAAGCCCCTTTTCTCCCCCAAAACAAAATGGCCAGGGAGGAAAGTGCATTCCAGGACTTGTTTTAAAATAGCCAAGTTTACCACTAATGGCCTAATTAGAGTGAAAGCACAGTAACCCTTCTGCGATTGAATCCATGAATGTGAAATTCTCTAAGGAAAGCTCAAATAAGAAAGGGAAGAAATAAAAGCCCCAAACCAATTCAATTAATAGCAGCAATGAAATTTATTTGAAGAGCCACGGGTAGTAATTTGTGACCCTGTACAGAAAGCACACAATATATTCATATTTTCTTCTTTTCTATTTGTACTGAGATCACAAAGGTGATTTTTTCCATGTAATGGCTTATCCAAAGTCTCTGAAGGGGTAACTACAAACATAACTTCACATCCAGTATGAATATTCAAACTTCAATCAGCATATATTAAAGAGCATATATTAAAAATATACGTTAAGTTTTCAATTAAGACAGCTTTCTTTGCATCACCTCTTTCCAGGGGCTCAGTCTCTCCTAGGGAAGAGTGTAGACGAAAAGATGCTGCTTATGCTGAAAAACAATCTATCATCTGATACAGGCTGAGGCCACAGTTGCTATGGCAACTTCTTAGAGAATCTCTTGCACATAGTAATCAATGGAGCATCCTTTGAACAGCATGGTTAGACCCTCAGTATTCTGAAAAAAGGAGGAATCCACTATTTTCAAGTAATTCTACAGGTCTGTGAGTATCCATTATACATTAATTTGTATTACCATGAGAGTAATTAAGAGGAGGCCATCATAGTGGTGAGGTAATCTACTCTGTCAGTACAAAGAAACCCAGTGCAGGTCATTATTATTATTATTATTAATTTTGCAACTGAATGTTTACATACTCAAGAGTTATTACTAAGTAATTAGATTTTGTCTTGCTTTAAGTTTGGTACTGAAATAGGTACACCAATTGAATAGAATTAGAAGTCCAGAGATTTAGCTAACTGCGATGGTAAATTGATTTTCAATAAGGAGTCTAAGACAACTCAGTTTTTCCAAGAAGTGGTGTTGGAGCGGTGACTACAAGAATGCTCGAGGCCTAGAGCGATGGCCCAGTGGTTAAGAGCCCTTCCTGGGTAAGTGTGAGTGCCTGAGAGGGGGGCAAACTTCCTAAGTTTGCAGCTCCTGAGCTCATGTTTACAGCTTGGCATGGCCATTTCCATCTGTGACCCCAGTACTGTGCGTCAGATTGACAGATGAAGCACCAGTGTGCTGGTGTTCAGGTGACCCTCCTTCTACTGAATAAGTGACCGCAGAGCCCATTTGATGCTTGGTCTCCACTCTTTGGTGTCATTGGTCATTGGGAAGTGGCAGAACACTTACAAGTTGCAGCCTAGGGAAAAGTCATAAGTTATTGTGTGTACGTCTGTGGAAGAGATATCAGGACCTCATTCTAAGCCTTTGCTTCCTTCCCACCAAGAATTAAGCAGCAAGTCTACCATGTACCCCCACCATTACTTTCATTCAGACAAGCAAGTGTCCACACGATGGGGAAACCATGACTAAGTTGACAGGGATTGTATGGTTGGCTCTAGTAATGAAAAGGGAGTCTGCACAGTGCTTGAATATTTATAAAGGATTCAATAAGTCATTCACACTTTGGTCCTTATTCCCACAGCATTTGATAATTAAAAACATTTTAGGAAGTTCTGAGGCAAAGCAAAACTTTTCCACCAATGCCAGCAGACCCCCAATCTCCTGGTCATCCTCAATAATTATCAGATCACCATTTTGTCAATTTCTTGAGCAAACTGAGAATTATATGTGCATTAGATAGTGTTCCCCAGAGGAACAGAACCAACAGAAGGTACATGTGCTTTAGAGGGGGGGTTATTATTGGCTTCTGCACTAGGGGCTGGAGTTTAACAATGTTTGTCTGCATGCTGGAGAAGCCGAGAATCTGGTGGTTGCTCAGCCTTTGAAACTGGATCCATCCCTGTCCAGAATCAGTGCTGAAAGCCTAAAACCTCCTTGAAGAGTCACTGTGGAAAGCTAAAATTACTGGGTGATGGATGCCAGTGTGGAACGGCAGCAGTGATAGACATGCTTGCTCAGAGCAAAGCAAAACAGAGGTGAAGGCCTGCACAGTGCCTCCTCAGACCTCTTCATGTCTGGGTGCCAATTTGGAAGGTGCATTCCACATGGGGAGTGGATCTTCCCCCTTCAAGTAAGGGTCTCCCTGGAAACACCCTCACAGATACCCCAAGGGCTGTCTCCTAGTCAGGTCTAAATGCAGCCAAGGTGACAGTCAAGTTCAGCTATCACAATATGTCTTACATCTTCATAACTTCTACGTAAGGCCTAGGGAGGTAGATTTACTAAAGAGAACAGCAACCTATATGTACCCAACTCTTGACCTAGGCTAGAATGAACCAGTAAAATTGTTCAGATATCAACATGAACTTGTAAGAAACATCCTTTCCATTTCTTCACTTGGTAAAAGTGTAGACAGGACTTTGAATTCTTTGATTGACTTTAGCAATTTGAGTCTTTCTAGTGCTTTGTGATTTCTCTAGGTTCTTTGGCCTCCTCCTTAGCCTTTAGTGGCCACTGCCTTTTGATCTAAAAGCACTTACACTGACATTGCATGACTTTCTTGCAGACATCAACGAGGGCCCGAGTTCTCTTAGCTCAGCTGAATGTCAACATTCTCATGAAGGAATGGATACCCATAGTGATTATTTGTCCAAATTCATCTTTCTTTTTTATGTTTTTTTTGTGTTTTGTTTTTTTTTTGTTGAGGTAGGGTCTCACTGTAGCTCAGGCTGATCTGGAATTCACTCTTTCATCTCAGAGTGGCCTCGAACTCAAGGAAATCGTCCTACCTCTGTCTCCTAAGCCCAGGGATTAAAGGTGTGTACCACTATGCCCAGCCTCAAATTAATTTTTGGCATGTGAAACAAGTGTGCACAACTTGTCACTTTCCCAAAAAGTACTTAGAAAATATGAAGCATTCTTCAAAGATTTACAGAGACAAGTGAGAGCAAAAGAGGAGACTGGCCCTATCATCATCTCAGAGTGATCTCTCGTTTATATTGATGCTGCTCTAGAAGGGGTCTTCTTTGGGTCACCTGTAGGAGAAGTTCAATGATGGTTTGACAATGAGGATTGGAAGGAACACTCAGCCACCAAATGCACTAATTCTACTTTTTTACTTCATTCTGGTTATTTTCTTCCATCTGAGCTTTTCTGAATGTCATCTGCATCTTCTTTGCATTTTTTATATTAGATTTGCTTAAGAACAATTATGAAAATACAGCATAAAAACATATTGTACAAATTTTCTAGTTTCAAGAAAATCCATGACCACTTGTTTCTATAGTGGGGAAAAGAAACAAAAGCAAATTAACTAGCTAAAATAATAATTAGTTAAGTAAAGATTTTCTTCAGTGAAATTCTGGAGAATTTATGTCACCACTCTGAGAAAAATAATATAAATAAAATGAAATTCATGTCATAGAAGTAATTTGGTAAACATATTATCCTTGATTTTAATGGTTTTCATATTTAAAGGAATAATGTCCCAGATTTATGTTATATATTATGATTTTTAATAATTTAAAACATAAGAGCTTTGAAATTTTGATAGCAAATTGTCTCATTTGTGAAGACTTATTATCTTTCAGAAAATTCTTAATGTAAAACAAATTCTATAATATATTGTCTCTAAACAGCCTATGGAATTCACAGAAAAATGATTTCGTAAGTCATTTAAATTTGTTATGTAAATCTTCACCTAGTCCCAGTCATTTCCTAAAATTATGAACTACATATTACATACTCATGCTTTCTATGATAGAATCGGAGCTTGAGGGAGGCATAACCTGAGAAACACAAGCCACAGAAGAAAACACAGGGCATAAGCAAGAGTAGCAGAGAAATGTGTATAGATGTGTAAAAGGTCACAGTTCTTCCATCAGCTGCAAGATAAAATCCCAAAAGGGCTGAATACACTTGACAGCTAAGATCTCAGAAAAATAAAAAATTCAAGAAGGAAGCATATAAGTGTAATTCATCAAAGAAAAAAAAAAGCACAAGAACTATCTCTTTATGTACCTTCCCCTTTGTTTTTCCTGTTACCCAAGTTTCATGCAGTGCTTCACATTAGTTCACAGCCCTGTGTAGAACCTCCCCAATGGCATCCCAATGGCTGGGTGCCACACATTAGGGCCAACACAGGTGAGGGACATGGATAAAAATGGCCATTTCATTTAAATTTCTATTCAAATAAATTCTTAAATGTTGATATTTGACATTATTTACAAATGAATTTATAACAAACATTGCCTTTTATAAAAGGTCCATATTAAAAGTGATAATTTATTAACTAAATTATATGAAGTATGAAGTTGTGCTCCTCTCTAATTCTTATTTTCAAGCTCTTACCTTTAGTTTTAATTGCATTTGCAGAAAGACCTTAAAGAAGGTAATTATGCTGATTAAATGACACCAGGAGGGATGGGTCCCAATCAAATATACCTGGCTGATAAATAAAAAGGTATGAAACTCCACGGATGATCACTGAGGTAAGACCATGCTGGGACAAAGACGGTACAGCAAGGGAATCCAAGCCTATGCACATTTTGATCTTGGATGTCCAGCCTCTAGAACTGTGAAAAACAAAAGCCTGTTGTCCAGATCACTCATCTTGCTGTATTTTATCATGAAAGTTCTAGTAAAATATACTATATATAATAGTGCCTTATGCTGTCCTGTGTTTTCATTTTCCTCAACATTTGATTAATACCTGGAATTTTCTTTGTTAGAAATTGCAGTCACCAAACCTCTTTTAGAGAAATTCCACACTTCATCTTTTTTTACATATGTCTCAGATTATTCACAGAACAAAAGATTGATGCATGCATCTTAAATATGAAATATATGAATTTATTATTGTCATATATCTGTGTGTTTTGTTTTGCCTATCTGTTATCACTTTGGTAAGTAGTAAGACCACAAAAATGAACCATCAGTGGTCTTAGTCTAGTCAGGCCACTATAATAAAACACCACAGTCTGGTGTTTAAAAGGAAAAAAAAGTCTCATAGTTCTGGAAGCCCAGGAAAGTGCTGATAGGCTTGTTAGCAGATGATTGCAGATATTCTGAGTTAGAGGTGTTAGTAGCAGCAAATACAATTTCTAAGAATTCTGTTAGATAGACACTAACCTCGTCCAGGAAGGCTCCAACCTCAGGACCTAATCACTTCTGAAAAGTCCACCTGTTAATGCTATCACATAATTTGATTTGGAATTTTGTGGGGACAGCGACATTCAAATCATAGCAGGGGTGCTTCTAGGCATTAAGGAAAATATTGCTCTATGGAAAAATTCATAATACAGTACTAAAATAAATAGTGAATTACCTCTTATAGAATATAGGGAACATCAAAGGTACATGGAAAAAATCAGAAATTTCCACATCTAAATACATCTTTTTTAAACTATTTTTATATATATAATATATTCATATTCCAAGATGAATGCCTGCCCATGACTAAAATATCTATCACAAGTACTTTATCTTTAAAGTTTGTTTCTCTGGCTTGGTATGCCTGAGAGTATACAATTTATCATTTATTGCCATGGAATGACTGCTATTTTGTATTATCTCTTCATTTTATGCCATAAAACTTTCCACTGTGTCTCTGTATTATATTAGTTATATCTATTGGATTTATCCTGTTTATTTCTTATTTAAATTATTTATTTATTTATGAGATAGAGAAAAAGAGAGACACATTGAGAGACAGAGAATGGGCATGCCAGTGTCCCTGGCCACTGCAAACAAACTCCATACACATGCACCAATTTGTGCATCTGATTTACATGGGTATACTGGGGAATTGAACCTGGGTCCTCAGGCTTTTCAGGCAAATGTCTTAACTACTGAGCCATCTCTCCAGCTTGGATTCATCCAGTTTCTTGATGACGGTCTGTCATAATTTCATCTGTATTTCTCATTGCTACTAAAGCTAATGTGTATTTATCGTAAGTATTGCTTCTTGTGGGAAAAGTACTATGTTCACTTATCTTTTGGGAACTTAAATTTCTTAGAAATGTCAGTGTCATATAAATAGTGTAGGCTTAATTCATTTACTGACAGTACCCTTGTTCAAATGCTGCTTTGCTTTCGAATGGTATGCACTATTTATTCTTTAAATGCTTCTTCCCACAACCTTATGTAACTTTCTTGGCAAAAAAAATGCTTTGTCTTCTTCTTCAGACTGAACCCACATCTCAGTAAAAGAAATATATGCTTTTCTAAATATTTAACCAATAGACTAACATTGGCTTATTAAAACTGCAGTTTTATTTATTGCTATAATCATTAATTTTGTAAAATTAAGAGGCACTTTGCTTATTAACAATTGTTTTCAGTCCCAAATTCCAATATTAAATCACTAAGTATGACCTCAATAAATTATGATGCATACATGTCATATATGTCATATATGATTTCATCAACATAAGTGGCATAAACCTGATTCTGATATGGAAGATCCCTGCATTAAAAATGATAAACAGTGTGCAAAGGCAAGTCACAAATTGGGGGAAAGCATTTGTAACTAACACATCACATCAAGTCTGTCATACAGAATATACTCGTAATATGCAGCAACACAAAAACAATCAAACTTAATAATGTTCCAGAAGCCTTACCAGTTATATCACCAAATAAATTTTTATAGATGGAAAATTTCATATGGAAAGATTGATAAGAAACTTCAGGTTTTTGTTTTGGCTATTGTTCATTTTCTCTCATTTTGAGGAGTGGGGTTATAGGGTTGTCCTGGAGGTGCTAGGGGACAGGGCTGTAATCTAATAAGGCAAATAAGGCAAATGTAGGAGTCACTAAGATGATGCAAGAGGTTTCGGATACGGCCTTTTGCTATAAAGAAGGGTGCTGAGAGTCCTACAATAATGCACCTTAAGAGGTGGGGAAGGAGAAAGGGCTTAAACAAACTGTAATTGTGCTGGAGTTCTTTTTTTTTTAATTTTTTAAATTTTTTTATTTTTCGAGGCAGGGTCTCACTCTAGCCCAGGCTGACCTGGAATTCACTATGGAGTCTCAGGGTGGCCTTGAACTCACGGCGATCCTCCTACCTCTGCCTCCCGAGTGCTGGGATTAAAGGCGTGCACCACCACGCCTGGCTTGGAATTCTTGATTCTTACCTGGTGAGAGGTTTCAACAGGCCCCAGAGTAAGTGCTCCATTCCCTTCTCTTGTTGATATCATTTTCCCTATATTTCTACTCTACATTGCTTCATTAGAGAAATGCAAGTTGAAACAGGAAGGAGCTATCACAGCATACCTTAGTGGAATAGCCAAAATCTACATAGTGACAAAATCTGAAGCTGAAGAGGACATACAGCAATAAGAACTCTCTTCACTGTTAGTTGGAATGTAAAGTGGCCAGGGGCTCTGGAAGGCAGGCTGTCAACTTATTAGAATATGAAACACACTCATTAGAGCCAGAAATCACACTACCTTCTACATACCAAAAGGACTGGAAACATACTTACCCTGAAACATGTGCATGAATGCTTATTTTTTCTTTACTGATAATTGTCCAAGCTTGGAAAGAACAAGGATGCTATTTAATAGAAGATCATTGTATTACATTAAAAAAAAAAACCTGAAAACATTTCTTCTAAAATTATGAATGATCCAAGGATGTCCATGCATTCTTCTTTATCTCAATATAGTGCTTGAAATTATCTCCAGGGCAATAAGGCAAGATAATGAAATAAAAGGGATACAAGCAGAAGGAAGCAGATTACCCCAGCCTAACAATGTTATGACTATGCTAAAAAAGAAAACAAAAAAATCCCTAAAGGTTCAAGAAGAAAGCTCTTAGATGTGATAAACATTTTTATCAGCAAAGTAGCACAATACAAAATCCACATAAGAAATCAGTAGCTATTCTGTATGCTATCCATGAACACATACAGAATTCAGGAAATAATTCCATTAAAAAAAGCCTCAGAAATAAAATAAGTTGGAAGAGGCTTAACATGAAGGTGAAGGATTTTAAAACTCTGAAGGAAAAAATTGAAAAAAATACACATGAAGTTGGAACAAACCTTTCAGTCTTATAGGTTGACAGAATCTGAGCTGTGAAAATGCCCGTGCTGCCACAGGTAACCCACAGGTTGGATGCAGCACCCACCACAGCTCCAATACCACTCCTCACAGAATTAGAAAAAAATCATCATGAGCTCCATTTGGCAGCAAAAACAAATACAAGCAACCAAAGAAATACTGACCGAAAATAAACGTGTTTGAGGTTTTACAACATTTCACTCCAAGCTATTTAAAATAAAAGATAGAACAAAAACAGTTACGGTATAGTTCTGGCACTGAAACAGATGTGAAAATGACAGGAATAGAGTAGAGAAACTCACAACCAAACCACATAGCTACAAACACCAAATTTTTGACAAAGATATCAAAAGAAACATATATGAGAGGAAAAAAATATCCCCTTAAATGGTACCAGAAATGCTAAATATATGCATGAGGAATGTTGCTAGATGCCTGTCATACTGTACAAAAGAAAATTCAAAATGTATTAAAGACCATGATTAAGACCTGAAACAATGAAACTATTGTGGGGGGATACTTCATGATATAGACATAGGAAGTCACTCTTTGCAAAAGACTGAGATCAGAAAATCACCCCAAGAACTGACAAATGAGATTGCATTAACTTTAAGAGATTCTACAAAACAGAAAAAGAAGCACAACAAAGAGGCAACTAAGAATTGAAGGAAATCTTTGCCAGATATATCTGATGGTAGGTTATCAGGATGCACATGCCTGTTCCAATCAAACTATAGCAGTATAGTGAAATGAACAGACACTTCTCAAAAGTCAAGATATGTCAATGAAGTACACCTAAAATGAACCCAACATAGCTCAGGGAAACTTTTGGAAGAGGGGGTGAAAAAATTGCTAGAGCCACAAGTTGGGACACGAGCAGAAACATTGCCTCTTCCCCATAGCTGATGGCTATGCCCACAATGCATGACCCACAATCCCCAACAAAGAGGGTCCCTTCCGAGTGGGGAGGACAGGGAGGAGGTTAGCGATGGTACTAAACATGGGACATCCTTGGCCACCAGGGAAACACAAATTAAAGCCCTATCAATATTCCACCTTATCCTTATCAGAAGGTTGTCATCGAAATAAATTCTAAAGAAGAAGCAATGTAAAAGAAGTCACTGTTAAGAAAGTGACTATGGTAGTTCCCAAAATACTAAAATAGAAATAACATATGATCCAATGATAATACTTCTGGGAATGGAACCAAAAAAATCTAAGCCAAAATCCTATTTAAAAAAAAAAAAAGCCTTCTCATTCATAGCTGTGTCATTTTTTACAAGAACCAAGATAAAGAACTAACCTGCTATGCGTCAACAATGTTGTAATTACCTTCATGTTGCTGAGACAAACACCTGACCAGGGGCAGCATATATAGGAGAAAAGGGTTTATATCAGGCTTCCAGATTGCAGGGGAAGCTTCATCACAGCACAGACAGAAAAGTCAACGAGCAAGCCAGAGCCAGGGCTCTAGCTGAGTCTCTACACACCTAGGAGGGCCGGAGTCAAGATCTTCCCCCAGTGGCACCTCTTCCAGCAGGGTTCTGCCTGCTGAAGACTAGGTGGGAAACTTAATCAAGCACACCTAAGGCTATGGGGAGACATACATATACATTCAAACCACTACAAAGATACACATTGTTCAAGAAGTTGCAATACATACTAGCATACATACATGTATATTTACACAGTGGAGTTTTAGTCATCATTTGCAAGAAGATGGATAGAAACATTGATGATCATACTGAAATAATAAGACACATCCAGAACGATAAATATAAACATCAATGTGTTTCCTCCCATGGTGGAACCTAGAATATAAAAGTATATAACATATATTTATTTGTGGAATATCTTCCACTGCACCATGCAGACTGAGGAAGGGAAGGAGAGAGAGAGAGAGGGAACATAAAAATGAAAATAAAATTAAAGGGAGACTATTGTAAACAATGGAAAGAGGACTGAAAGATGGGTCAGCAGTTAAGGTAATTGTCTGCAAAGACTAAAATCCCAAGCTTGATTCCCCAGTACTCACATAAAGCCAGATGCACAAAGTGGCAGATGTGTCTGGAGTCAATTTGCAGTGGAGGCTCTGGCTTGCCCATTCTCTCTGCCTATCTTTCTTCTATCTCTCTCTCTCCTTAAAAATAAATTAAAAAAAAAAACATTAGAAAAAAGAATTGGAGGAACGGGATGGAGGAGGAGGACAGAAGATGGTAACAAGGAATGAATATGCTCATAGTACACCATGTGCTCAAATAAATTGTCACTAAAAATCCATTGCTTTGCACAACATATGTCACTACTGCAAACTTCTGACACAGAAAAACAATATTTAAAGCTAGTAAATGTGGGCTTGGGGGATGGCACAGTGCTTAAAGCCACTCAGTTTTAAAGCATCTTAGTCTGGGCTCAATTCTCCAGTATTCATATAAAAGCCAAATGCATAAATTGACACAAGCATCTGGAGTTATGTCATTAGTAATGGCAAGAGGCCCTCTCTTTTCTTGCAAATAAAAAAACATAAGTGATAAATGTTTTAATGTCTTCATTAGCTCCTGTCTTATTTTTTCCAAGGATCAGAAGATAGCAGTCTAATATCAAGGTATGGAACAGGATGTGAAAGAAAAGAAATAAACCTTATTCCCAAAGAAAATTCCCGTCTGCTGTAAAATGTCTGGTGCTTACCTCAAGGCTCAGGCTGCTGTATCCAACTGCTTAACTTACAGAGCATTCACTCCACTCTGTGCAGTGAAGTAGAAGATATTCCTCAAAATCATTATAAGATGGGGTGAGGTAGTCTGGAGTGAGTAGGCAAGACCCCTATTTCCTGGCTCCTCAAACCTCCCCAGTCTGAGTCCCTTGCACAGACAGTGTGCACTTTCACAACCATCTGGATTGAATAGGCCAGACCCCTGTTTCCAGGCTCCTTCCAATTCCCCAGTCTGGGTTCCCTGTCCTGGTCTGTGTGCTGGAGGGTGCAGAAAAATGTAAGCCAGATCCCTGTTCCCTTGCTCCTTCTAGTCCCCTGGTCCTGGTAGGTCCCATTGTGCCTTGCTTGGGGAGGCCTTGTCCCTGTGTGAGCTGTGGAATCAGGCCGTTTGCTCTGTTGTCCTTCCTGACTGGCCACTGGGTACCAGCATCTCTGTTCACCTGAGTCAGAGAGTGCATGGACCAAAAGACACAGTAAAATAATGAGTCTTCCTAAAATGAGTGGGCAATAGTGCAAAAAAGTCAACAAATTCAGACAACAGAGGTCTCTATCAAGGATGCCTAGTCCTACAATAGAAGTTTCCAGTGAAATCATAAAGAAATCAACAGAAATTATTCCCCAAATGAAAACATAACAAGGGCTGGAGAGATGGCTTGGGCTGGAGAGATGGCTTAGCGGTTAAGTGCTTGCCTGTGAAGCCTAAGGACCCCGGTTTGAGGCTCAGTTCCCCAGAACCCATGTTAGCCAGATGCACAAGGGGGCACACACATCTGGAGTTCGTTTGCAGTGGCTGGACTGGTGCGCCATTCTCTCTCTCTCTCTCTCTCTGCCTCTTTCTTTCTCTGTCAGTCACTCTCAAATAAATAATTTTTTTTTTAAATTTTAAAAAAACATAACAAGCAATGACTCTCTGATAAAAAAAAAAAAAAGGAAAATCACTGAACTGGAAGCAAACTATCAAAGAACCAACAATCATTATCAATGAAATTGAACAGAATAGTCTCCTAGAGCATTCATCTTTTGACAGTAGGCTTAACTTTATTGAAGAAAATGTTACAACACTCCATAGAGATATGAATAAATTAAAGGATGTAAAGCAAGAAATGGAAGATCTCAACAACCAGTTGATTAAGCTTAATGAAGATCAAATGCAAGAAGGAACTCCAGGAAGCACCAAAAATCAGACCTTGAATTGAAATTGTACCTCCAAAAAGAGATGGACAAAATGCAAAATAACAAAACAAAAAACAAAATGACATAGAAATATTTTTAAATTTTTACTTGTTTATTTGAGAGCAACAGAGAGAAAGAGAAAGATATAGAAAAAGAATGGGTGCACCAGGGCCTCCAGCCACTGCAAATGAACTCCAGATGTTTGCGCCCCCTTATGCATCTGGCTAACGTGGGTCCTGGGGAATAGAGCCTTGAACCGGGGCCCTTAGGCTTCACAGGCAAGTGCTTAACCGCCAAGCCATTTCTCCAGCCCTGACCTAGAAATTATAAAAACCTCTCTAACCCCTTTCTCACATAGTTACTTAAGTGGAAGATAGAACCTTTGACCTGGATGATAACACAGAAGAAATTTATCAGGAGGCCACAAACTTTGCTAAATTCAAAAAAGTAAAGGGAACTGAATATGAGGGAACTTTGGGAAACACTAAAACTTCCAAATATCCAGATTGTGGGTAGACCAGAAGGAAGGGAAATCCAGACCAGAGGCATAGAGAATATAGTCAACAAAACTATAGGAGAAAATTTTCTAAATCTCTCAAGAGAGAGAGAGGCCCATCCTGATATAAGAAGCCCACAGAACACCAAACAGACAAGACCAAAGAAGAAGCTCTCCAAGACACATCATAGTTAAAACTCTTAACAATGAAAACAAAGGGAGAGTGTTTAAAGCAGCAAGAGAGAAGCAATTCTTCAAAACATACAAAGGCAATCCCATCAGAATTACACCAGATTTCTCCATGGAAACCCTGAAACACAGAAGGGCCTGGAATGGAACACTTCAAAGTCTGACAAACTATTGTCTTCTAACCCAAGATACTTTACCCAGGAAAAGTGTCCCCCATAACAGATGGCGAATAAAAACAAAACAAAAAAAAAACTTTCCATGAAAAAGTCAACTTTATGATTAAATGAACACAAAGCTAGACCTACAGAGAACACTTGAGGGAATACTCCACACAGAAAAGTCAAACCACCAATATCAAGAGTCAAGAAGAAGGTCACAATAACCAAAATAGACCAAACAAAACAGTACATAACACAAGAAAGCACCAAACCCCATAAAACACCTCATCATGGCAGGGATTAATTCAAACCAATATGTGGTATATCTACACAGTGGAATTCTACTCTGCAGTAAGAAAAGAATGACATGTTGAAATTTGTAGAAAAAGAGTTGAACTTGGAACAAATCCTTCTAAGTGAACTCATATCACGGAAAGACAAATGTCGCATGATCTCACTCATCTGCATTTCCTAACGTGGATCAGTCCGAGTTGCTGACATAACTGAATAGGATCCTGAGGCTTGGACATTAGGGAGGGTACGGCTTGGGAGAAGGGGAAGGTGGGTGGGGGGGACACAAAACTGAACCCAAATTGAACTGGTATTCTAGAATCCTATATCCTGTAAGTCAGACTAAAAGGTGGAACTCTCAAGAGGACCTTAGGGTGAGCGCCTGAATCGAAGGGCCCTGGAGAGGGTGAGATGAAACCTAACCTCATATTTCTCCTGTTTCTCTTTCTTCTCTATCATTATCTTTTCTTATTTTTCTTTTCCCTTGGTGCTGGCCTGTAATTCCCTGTACCAGGATGTGGTCTACACCCACAATGAGCTGTTGTTCAGAGAAACCTACTAGATCTCCCAAAACAAACAAGACAGACTTCTGTCAGAGCATTTGATTACCCTCCAGAGGTTACTTGTAAGACCCTAGTGCTGAAGACTTGGTTGGAATCCAAAGGAGAGTGAGTCCCCAGACAATTAGCCCATCTAGTGCTACAAGGCACTACATGAGAAAGCACCTGTCCAATAAACTCACCAAGCATCTCAGAAGCATACAAACTGATGTGCTGCTCACACAATTGCAATAGTGACACACAGCCATGGTAGGTAACCAAATGCTGTTGGATTGGCTAACAGATGTTCCTAATGAAAAGGAAACCATATATGGAAGTGGGAAACAAGTCAGAATCATATCCAGATAATGATTCTGCTTTCTATTGTCAAGCTCCCACTAACCTTAGACTATAAGAGGGTCTCCACACATTTAATTCTCTCTAAATTAATGATGGTTATCCCTTTTAACCTGTGCTGACTTCATTCTCTGTTGTAGAATCTTCTCTTTTTCAGATGAGAACTGGACCTGAAGAGATAAATTACCCTCTGCACTCCACCCAGGCCCCAGCCCCAGCTGAAATCATAGAGAAATTGTGGAAATGAGCAAGAGTGCTGCTTTCTTAGTGAATCTGATATCAGCACAAGGGTGATGGAGATAGACACTGAGGACACTCAACGTCTACCAGAGGCTACTATGTGCCCAACACTTAGACTTAAAATGCTCCCAGCATGGCTCAGGGAATTTTGTGGAAGTGGGGGCAGAAAGATTGTTAGAGCCAAAAGTTCAGACATTTTGCATAGAGGCCTTGCCTACCCCCACATAATGCCTGACCCGCAATCCCCCTGGGATTGACTTGCATCCCCAACCAGGAAGCCTCTTCAGAAAAGGTGCAGGGAGGAGGGAAAGGATAGTATCAACATGTGTTTTTTTACATACTAAATATATCTATATCTAATAAAAACAATAAAATTAAAAAAACTTTGTAAGACAAACTTCTGTATGTTCAGTCAAATAATTATGGTTGATATATATAAGAGAAAAAACAAAATCTGGCTGGAAAAAATTGCTACAAAGATAATTTATTTTGGAAGGTAATTCACAAAGCTCCCCAGGTACAGTGGAATATCAAAGCCCCACATATACACCGAGGATGTTGCATGCTCCCAGGAAACTAGAAAGACCCCAGGCTTCCAATTATGAGTGAGATATAGTCTAAATGCAATCATTTGTGTGGGCTAACCAGGGCTGAAAGTCCCCTGGGTATGTTAAAGCTGTGACCCCACACAGAAACTTAAGGTCAACCTGCAAAAGGATAGAAGTGTTGGGCTGGAGAGATGGCTTAGTGTTTATGGCACTTTCCTGTGAAGTCTAAGGATCCATGCTTGTTTCCTCAGATCCCACATCAGCCATGTGCACAGGTGATGCATGTGCAAGGTAACACATGTGCACAAGTTGGCACACACATCTGGAGTTCAATTCCAGTGCTGGGGGCCCTGGAATGCCAATTCTCTCTCTCTCTCTGTCTCTCCACTTGTGTGCACTCTTACTCTCTCTCACTAAAAAGGCCAGTCTGTTGGGATTGCCTTAAAATAAAAAACAAAACAACAACAAAAAAGGAATAGAAGTATCTTTCTTTTCTTTGTGATTCTTCTTCCAGCTCTTCCCTTTTTAACTCCTAATTTCAGTCTATACAAACGTTTTCATCCTTTTTCAACAATGGCTGAACATGAACAGTCCTTAGGGACAACTTATACCAATGAATGTAAAATTTACAAAACTAGTTTGTAAAAATCACTACACAAGCAGTCATAGCTGCCACCACAATGCAGAAATAGCAGGTGAAGTGGGAGATTTACAGAGTTGTGACATTGTAAGGATGCAGGAAAACAGTGATTGTACACAGAGTGCATCAATAGAAGTTTCTTCTTGCGGAATGTGAGGTGTTGGATTCGCCAGTACAAGTATTTGTTTATCATGTTAATCAAACATATTTGAATATATTTTAAAAATATGTTCAAATAGCTAAAAGAAATCGTAGGTAGGAAAGTGAAAAAGTCATCATGCTGCAATACTCATGAGCTTTGAGGCAATACAATGAGCAGAAGAAGTCACAAATGAAATGCTGCATGTAGTAAATATCTATAATGGGTGAAACCACAGAGAATGCATACTGATTGGTGTTTCCAAGCATATGGACACAGAGTTGAAGGAACAACTGCTGAATGAATGTGAGTTGCTTTGAGGATAATGGACATGTTTTGCAACTAGGTGTAAATAGTAGTATATATTTTGAATGTACTAAGTGCCAATTAATTTTCATCTCAATATTATTAAATACAATATGGGAATTTTGTCTCACAGCAGAATAAATTAATTAGACTAAAAAGCACTGAAGAGCTTTTTCTGTACTATGCTGAAATGTTTCATCTTATAACTACAGCAAGTGAAGCGTACTTTTTTTTTTTTTTTCTGCCGAAGCTAACCCTAAGTACTGTTTTCATCTTAGAACTATTTGATACTCTTAGTGGAGCTTTTGGTTTGTAGACTCTATTACTGATCATAGTGAAATGAAACATGTTGTATTTCTTTACTCTGACCTTACATTAGGTGTTTATGGATACACTGAAGAGTCCTGTGAGTATGAAAACCAAGTGTTAGTTGCCTGCGATCATGATGTCAGGTTGTGTTTTATGTTATTGCTATGTGCAATGTGGACAAAAATTACTCCAGTTTTCTAAATGGGAGGAAAACCACCACATAAAGATTGCCCTGTCTCTCTTTGGATTTTTAGCAAGATGATTAATAATCACTAAAGTAAGTCAATAATTTATTTGCTTTTTTCAGCAAGTTGGTAAAGCAAAAAAAATAACAACAACAAAAAAAAAAAAAACAAGTGCACACAACACAGCCTAACCTGTTATATCACACATATTTAACAAAAAGAGTTACTTTTTGACAGACCCAAGAATCTCCCAAACAGTGAGGATAAAGAATGGCTTGTTCTTGGCAGTTGTATTATTCTCTTCACTGAGGATCTTAGATGCACTTGACCTGCATTAATTCAACCTCACAAAACTAATTTTGATGTTCTGTGAAGGTTAACGTTTTTCTCATCAGGGGAAGAAATTCCTGACACATTTATGAATTTTCTTGCCATTTAATTATAAAAGTAGAAGTTGTTTTGGCCAAGAGGTTGTGTTTCTTAATAGAGCATTTTTCTGGCAGGTTGGTGTGAGGTACCCTGAGAAGTTAGCAGCACCAATCTGCTGGCTCCTCAGTTTCTGCTGACCTTCTTTTCAATTTTTTTTTCTATTGATTAATTCCACTCCAGGTTTAAAATGTGTGCTTTACTAAGTCTTGGGTTCACACCTGTACATTCCTATGTGATTTTCCTCTCCAGAAAGCACACAGTCTCCAGTTTCAATTGCGAGCTGCACTGGAGAGGAGGCTGTGCATCTCCACTCCCTCAGAGCATGTCTGTGCTTGTCTCTGACTCAGACCTTCCTCAGCTGCTCTTAAGATTTGCAGGAGCCAGGCGTGGTGGTGCATGCCTTTAATCCCAGCACTCGGGAGGCAGAGGTAGGAGGATCACCATGAGTTCGAGGCCACCCTGAGACTCTATAGTGAATTCCAGGTCAGCCTGGGCTAGAGTGAGACCCTACCTCGAAAAATCAAAAAAAAAAAAAAAAAGGTTTTCAGTTAGGCAGATGCCTCCTTACCAAGACATAATCTTGGATTTCATCCTAGGTCTCTGAATTTTTTTTTTTTTTCTTGAGTTTGAAACAGAGCAAGCTCACTGTATTCCTTGTGTATTAGATGAGCCTCCCTAGAGAAAAATAACTGTCTATCCACTAACTATATAATATATCATCTGTATATCTATCTATCTGTCCTCTATCAATCTATAGTCTTTTTAATTTTTATTTATTTATTTTGAGAGAGAGAGAGAGTGAGAAAGGTATATATATATATTGGACATGCAGGGCTTCTAACCACTGAAAACAAATTTGAGATGCAAATGCCACCTTATGCATCTGGATTACAGTTGTGCTGGAGAATCAAACCTGAGTCCTTAGGCTTAGGCTTAGCTGAGTGCTCCACCACATGCTCCCAGCCACCATGCCTTGCTTCTACACAGGCCTGACATAAATCAGCCAACCCTTGAGATAAAGCCTCAAAACTAAGCCAACATAGCCCTTCCCTCTTTTAAACCTGATTAGCTGAGGTATTACAGTGATAGAAAGCTGACTAAAACACTATGTTAACTTCCAATACAAATGTGAGTAATCCCCATTGCACTGCCTATTGATGCAAGCTGACTTACTGAAGAGTCCATTATTTCAAGTAACTCAGTGGTTTAGAGCTATGATTGGCTTTAGGTGTGGTTTCTTTCTAGGTGAAAGCAACATTAGGGTATTCCAGCTCTCAGTGTGGACTACTAGAGTTTGACCCAATTCTCTATAGCTTATATCATCTCCAATTACCACGAACAGCTTTGTATTTACATGAGGAAAATGGACAGTTTCCGCAAGGTTGAAAACCAATAAAACTCTGTCTCATCTGCTCTAACAGGGCGTGTATGTTTCTCTATATGGTGAGTGGTCAGATATACTTGCCTTTAAAGTGTGAGGGATTCTCCAGAGTAAAATCAGAGCAGGCTTTAGAAGGAAGGAGACTTCTCTACTTATAGCATTCTGGAACCTAAGGAAAGAGGATTGGGAGATTAGGGGCTAGTATGGACAACATAGTGGGACCCTCTATGAAAAATATACATCCCTAACAACAACTGATGCTTTGTTGAGTTTTAAATTCACTAAGCATGCATCTAGTCATAACTATTGTCAGCATGGTCATGGAATTTAGCAAAAAAAAATTAGTAACTTTAGTTTGGCACACTATTTGAGACAATTAGATTTATATCCTTCTCCATTCTTGTTTGAAAAAAAAAAAAACTAATTTCCTATTACTGTGCATTGGCCATTACATGTGGGTGTGTTTCTGTTTGTTCATTTGTTACCCAGTGATTTCATGATTTCAATTTTTTTCTGACCATGAGTAATAGATGGTGTCAGATAGTGGTCTAATTTTATTCATTTGTTGGGAAATTTTCTTCCTTTTAAACTTTTATTTCTGCCAAGAAATAAGTAAGTTTTGTTCAACTTAAAGAAATTTATAGAGATATGTCAAGGTTTTGCTTTTGTTTTGCTTAACAACATTTTTGGTGGAGGTAGTAGAGTGCAATGTGTGTGTGTGTGAGTGCATGTATGTATATGTGTAAGTCTATCTATGTGTTTATGTGTGGGTACAGATGCACACATGTCATAGCATGCAAGCAGAGGTCAGAGCACAACCACAGTGCTTGTTCTTGCCTCCCAGTTTCTTGGAGGCAGGGTCTCTCCTGTCCATGACAGCATATACCAGGCTAGCTTGCTGACCCATAAGATTCTTGGTGATTCTCCTGTCTCCATATCCCTCCTCATGGTGGGCACCCCGGGATTACAGATGTGCTACGGTATTTGGCATTTTACGTGGGTTCTGAGCCACAAACACCACTTTATCTATTGAGTTATTTCCCCATCCCTCCATGCTTATAACACTTTGATCACCTCAAAATTACCTCCAGTGTGGAAAGGAGCATAGTTCGGGGTGCCAACATATTCTGATCTAAGATATCTTTTATCCTTTCTTTCTGCTGATCTGTTATAAGAATGTACATTCTCAAGAAGAAAATCCCTGGATCAGACTTCTAAATGGCCCTGAAGTATATCCAACAAATGGTGCAGAGTAGGTATGAATAACATGTTTATTTGCTGATAGTTTAATAGGCAAGATTGTTTTGACTTCATAAGTAATTTTTTTTGTTGTTGTTTACAAGGTTTTCTTTGTGGGCTAGTATTCGCTTCACAAATGAAAGCATGGCAAGGTTCACTTTAATAGTCTCATTTATTACAAATGAATGTTCAACTAGTCATTAATTACAAGAATTAGAATAGAAAATAATCATCTTCAAACATACTCATTTATCCTAGATTTTCTCCACCTTTATACATTATGCTTACTACCCATGTAAATCATAGTGAAGTTTTTCATGCTTCCAGTGGATTTTATACCAGTGAGAGTATTGAAATGCTTTGCTGTAGCACTATGAAAGCCTTTCTCCTTTCTGTCTTTCATCTTTTATTTTTTATTATTTCCAGAGGGGACCTCCCATTGTGATTCCCATGTTTATTCCTATAGCCAACAAGATGAAAGAGAGTGCATCATAGAAATTTTAATGTTAAGAGCATGCCAAAGCACTAATTAAAAGAAATGCCTTTCCCAGTAGAAAAGTTCATTACATTCTACCTATGGCTTTGCCTCTAGCCTACATAGTACTTGAGAAATAGCCATCCATATCAGTTACAATTTTGAGTCATTTAGCATTCACATATCTTAAAGTACAACTAGGCCTATGGAATAGTAAGAAAGCTATTTATCTGAGCCTTAGATTCTCTGTTGTGTGCTTTCAGATTACGCTGAGGAGAATGAAGTCAATGAAAACAAATACATTGAAAGCACAGGGGTTTGAAAGTTGAGCCTCTACCCACTGAAACTAGTAACTGCCATTTAAGCACAATGTGTGCTGATGCACATCACTTATTTTTGTATAATTATACCCTCTGAACTAACACAAAAACAGCTAGGTTTGATATAATTCATCAATTAATAGTGTCAAACACATGAACAGTCATTCCTTTTAATTAACATGAGAAACAGATGTGTTTGACAACATTCATCAATTGGGTCAAACAGATTAACACAAATAAACAGGTTGTATTAATTACCCTCCATGAGTTTAAAAAAAATATATATATATATAATATCAGAGTAGCAAATATATGATTATGCTAAAGAAATTTGATATGGGGCTGAATTGGTGGCTTAATGGTTAAGGCATTTGTCTGCAAAGCCAAAGGACCAAGGTTCAATTCCCCAGGACCCAAGTAAGCTGATACATAGGAGGCACATGTGTCTGGAGTTCATTTACAGTGGCTGGAAGCCCTGGCATACCCATTCTCTCTCTCTCTCTCTTTCTCTCTCTCACTCTCTCTCTCTCCCTCTCAAATAAATAAAAAAATAAATAAATAAACAAAATATTAGAAAAAGTAATTTAAACTTAGTAAAGTTAGTAGTAGTATTTTTATATTATGCAACAGACTGATAATAAAAAGATGAATGATTGGGGCTGGAGAGATGGCTTAGCGGTTAAACGCTTGCCTGTGAAGCCTAAGGACCCCGGTTCGAGGCTCGGTTCCCCAGGTCCCACGTTAGCCAGATGCACAAGGGGGCGCATGCGTCTGGAGTTCGTTTACAGTGGCTGGAAGCCCTGGCGCGCCCATTCTCTCTCTCTCCCTCTATCTGTCTTTCTCTCTGTGTGTCTGTCGCTCTCAAATAAATAAATAAATAATTTAAAAAAAAAGATGAATGATGAATAAACCATGTGACAATTTCATACTGATCAGCAGATTAGTAGTTATCAGGAAAATTCTGCTTTTCATCAACACATTTGAAGATAAAAAAGTATAGAAACAAATGAAACCAATCACTTCTGATGAACGTGCGCCTCGGGGGCATGGGATTAGTTAATGGTTAATGTAAAATTAAACTGTTTTTTTCTGGCCAGAAGCATTGGTACTGCCATGCATTTTGATATCCTTCTAGTGAGGGAGCTTACTTTATCTTATTTTATTAATAAAAACTCATTCTGGCAGTAAAATGACTGATGGTACAATCAGTTTCCAGAGTCTAATTTCATGTCCAGAAAATCTAAGATTAATGGCAATATTGTAACTTAAGGTTTCATATTGTCAGCAATAACAATCTTTCCTGGTTTTGGAATTACCAAGGTCAACTACCTTTCTGATATCTCTATATCTATTATCAACAAATATTTATGGATATTGGAAAGAGGTCAACTTTTGTCATCTATCTAAATGTTATTCTGGGAAATATTCAGTTTAAATTCAAAAGAATGAGCCAGTTGTGGTGACACATGCTTTTCATCCCAGCACTCAGAAGGCAGATGTGGGAGGATTACTGTGAGTTTGAGGACACCCTGAGACTACATAGTGAATTCCAAGTCAGCTTGGCTAGAGTGAGCCCCTACCTTGAAAAAGCAAAAACGAACCCCCTCAAAAAAAGTCCCATGAGTAGGTCTACTACATAATTTGTTATCATAAACCAAGACTTTGAGAGTAAAGTAGGTGCCCTTAATAACTAACCTGGAATAACAGGGTCAAATGGGATAATTCTTGTAAATCTTGAGCCAATTGTCACACTGGCCACTTTTTCCATGCAGCATTCAAGTTAAGGTCCAAATTTAAAAAAAAAAAAATGATATGGGACTTTTGTATCATTGGACATGATAAAAGATGAGTGATGAAGTCATTCAATGTGAATAGCAAGCTTTGTTTACTTGTGATTCTCAGAATTTAATCTTTTACAGTGATTATTGATTGTGGGGTTGTATATTTTTCTCATTAGTGCAAAGATCTAATGTGTGGCCAAAATATGTAAAATTATTCAAATATTATGTTACTCCATTTGATATGTTTATTTAGGTTATTTAAATGAAGATACCTAAGTTATATATTATGTATATATTATATTTTATTATATATTTTATATATATATATATATATATATATATATATATATATATATATATATATATATATACACACACAAGCACACAAATGACTCAGTGTCCTCTCTGCAACACATGGGCATGTCATAGAAAGAAGGATGAGTCAGTAGAAACCCTTGTACTTTCCTATTTGTGAAGAGTGATGTCAGGTCAAGAGTAATAATGTATATTTTAAAATTGAATAAATCTGGTAGAATAGTAACTTTTGTTAATAAACTTCAATGTATTTCTTCTCAGGTATAAAACCTTAATCAAAAGTTTAACATTAATTCTTGGTAGCATGATTTGTAGAAAAAATTGCTTAAACAATTACAGTGAGTGATAAGGTCTCTGACCTGCTTGCATCATCACTCACAGGAAATTCATTGAATCATTTTCATTCCTCTCTCCTTCCTTCCCTCTCTCCATCCTTCCCTACCTCCTCCCTCCATCATGCCCCTCCTTTATTCCATCCTTTCCTCCCTCCTGAACTATCTTCTTCCCTTCTTTGTCTCTTTTCTGTCTCCCTTTCTTCTTAGTTTTTCTTCCTTCTTTATTTGTGTTTGTTTATCTGTGTGGTTCTGGGCATTATATGCAGTGCCTGTGAAAACCAAACCCACACTCTTCTACTGAGTAACATCCCAGCCACCATCCTTCTTGTCTTTGTGAACCAATATCACTGCCTTGGAGTCAACTTAAAAGGAATCCCTTGTGAGAGACTGCTGTGCTCTGAGTAAAAGGCTGTTTTCAGGACCCTGACTTAAGATGCCAGTCACATTTTGTGGGTCCCCATATTTGATGAAATTCTCAGCTCTAAATTGCAACTGAGATTTAATATATATCTCAGAGACCCTATATAATGAATGTTGAATGTCAACTTTATGAGACTTTTTGCAGCATACCACATGAATTTTTAAATTGCCCTTTAGGTTGATCCAAAAAAATAAATAAGTCAAAAACAGCAGCTTTCAATCCTGATATTAAATATCACAGTCTATTTTAAAAATGAGCTATAATTTCAGGCACTGTGTCACCAATGAAGTTTATTAACAAAAGCTACTACACTACCACACAGTAATCATAAAACTCTAAATATTTAACAACAAAAAAAGTGAACACTGACCACAACAAAAGAGTAGGCCAAATAATTAGGTGGAATTAGCATTTTAAAAGTGGTGAGATGTTCTCCCTTGTATGTGGATCCTAGCTGCAGATGACTGGGCTTCTGCGTGAGAAGGAAAAAACTGAGTAGCAGAGGCCAGTAAGTTAAAAAGAAGATATAAAGGGAAGAGAAAGGAAGGGAGGAGGGTACTTAATAGGTTGATATTGTATATATGTAAGTAGAATGATTGAGATGGGGAGGGGATATGATGGAGAATGGAATTTCAAAGAGGAAAGTGGTGGGGGGGAGGGAGGGCATTACCATGGGATATTATTTTATAATCATGGAAAATGTTAATAAAAATTAAGAAAAAAATTAAATTAAATTAAAAATTTTAAAAATTAAAAAAATTTTTTAAATGTGGTGAGATATTTAATGTTTGATGAAAATATCAGTTTACAAGACTATTTCAATTACTTGCAAATTTATATCGGAACAAGAGGCTAACTATTTAAAAAAGACAATGAATCATAAATTTACATAAAAATTTATGGTAATAGAAAATATTTACATGCATATGTGATTAAGGAAATTTGAGTTGTGAAAAAAATTTTAACGATGACAGCTCAATCAGAATATAGAAACTATTCAATTGAAGTAGTTTATTTTAAATTTTAAGAAAAGTATAAGGGCTGTGGTGTTCACGCACTGTCTAAAGGAGTTCACTTGCAAAGATTACAGCCTGGGTTTGATTCTCATGTTCACATGCAAGGCCAGAGGCACAAAGAGGTGCACGCATTGCATCTGAAATTCATTGGTGGTGCAGAACTCCAGTACGCTCTTTCTCATTCACTTGCCAGTTTCTCTCTGTCTCTCTCTAAAATAAACAACTAATTTTTTTAAAGAAGAAAAGCATATGTGTGTGTTACTTTTTTAACTATAGTAATTTCATAATTTTATGATAAAAGCTTTGTATTGTTCACTGGTACCTCTTTGTTTATCTAACACTCAAAGCATGATAACTATGATCTACAATTATAGGCTGAAATTTTTATCCATTTCTTTAGACCGTGCACTTAATATACATATATACATATATATATATATATATACACACACACACACACACACACACACACACACACACACACACACATATATATATATATAATTTTTTGCAAGCACAGAGAGAGAGGTGGGGAGAGAGAGAGAGAAAGAGAGAGACAGAGCAGGAGAGAATGTGTGGTGGTTTGATTCAAGTGTCCTCTATTAAGTTAGGGGTTCTGAATGTTAGGTTCCCAGCTGAGAGAGATTTGGGAATTAACACCTCCTGGAGGGCCTGTATTGTTGGGGGTGGGCTTATGGGTATTATAGCCAGTTTTCCCTTGCCAGTGTTTGGCACACTCTCCTGTTGCTATTGATCACCTTACGTGGGCCAGGAATTGATGTCCACCTGTAAGCCAAATGAACCTTTTTTTTCCCCCAAGAGCTGCTCCTGGTGATTTCTGCCAGCAATGCAAGCCTTATTGCAACACACACACACACACACACACACACACACACACACACACACACACACAGGGGGATGGGCATCCCAGCAGCTGCAAGTGAAGTCCAGTCACATGCCCCACTTTCTGCATCTGGTCTGACATAGATACTGGGGAATTGAACCCAGATCATTAGGCTCTACAGGCAAGTGATTTAACTGCTGAACCATCTCTCCAGCCTACCATATACTTAAAAAAATAAAATCTTATTTTGAAGAAATTTCAGACTTCAAGGAAGATTATAAAAGTATTATAATGGAGTCCTATAAAGGATTTGTAGAAAGCAAAATAATTCCTTGGCAAAGATGTCCACTAATTAATTTCTGGAGCCTCTCATATTATATGCTGACTTAATAACTGAAAAGGGTGGTTAATTTAAGTATCTTGAGAAAAAGTGATTACTTGAAATCATCTCGTCAGTATAGTGTCATCACAAAGGTCCTTCTGAGATAGAGCAAAAGGTAAATCAGAGAGATTTAAAGAAAAAAAAAAGTGCTTTTGTCTCTGAAAATGGAGGAAGGAACTATGGACCAAGAAATACAAGTGACAGGTAGAAACAGAAAGATGGGAGGGACCTCTCCCATCAACTCCAAAGGGATTGCACCTCACTCATGTACTGCACAATAATTTTTAGCAAACAAAGAGCCTAACTCAGTGGTGGTCCAGGATATCATCATGGAGATGAAATATTCCCATCACCCAGCACTTTGCACTAAAACTTTTTCAGTGTTGAGTCTGTGTAAGCATACAGTGTGATGCCTTAGTATGATTTAAATCTGTAACTTGTTTAGAGTATTATTGGATAGTTTCATTTCTAAATACTTAGTAACCAAGTTAAAAAGGAGCTGGACTTTAATACTCTTTTAAGAGTAGCAGAAGCAAATATCATGACTTTAGGTAGTCATAGTGGCCATTATCTGTTCTGTTTTTGTTTGTTTGTTTGAGGTAGGGTCTCACTCTGGTCCAGGCTGACCTGGAACTCACTATGTAGTCGCAGGGTGGCCTTGAACTTGAGACCATCCACCTACCTCTGCTTCCCGAGTGCCAGAATTAAAGGCGAGTACCCACACACCCGGCCTTTATATCTGTTCTTAACATTAATATACTCATACACTGCACAATAATGTTTAGCAAACAAAGAACCTAATTCAGTGGTGGTCCAGGATATCATCATGGAGATGAAATATTCCCATCACCCAGCACTTTGCACTAAAACTTTTCAGTGTTGAGTCTGTGTAAGCATACAGTGTGATGGTCACCTGAGGATGAAATTATCTAAGGAGGCATTTCTTAGAATTTATCCTTATTATTAAGCAATATATGACTGTACATATATATAGACTATATATGACACCTTATGAATTTTGAGTCAGCTTAATCTATGATTTTCTGACAAATATAGTTTATGAAGTACTACTCTTTTTATATACTTTGCATTTTATTTGTATTTTTAATGTAATTTATTAACTTTTCAAGTTTCATTAAGTTTAGTACAATTACAGTAATTTTTAAAAATATTTTGTTTTATTTTTATTTATTTATTTGAGAGCGACAGACAGAGAAAGAGGCAGATAGTGAGAGAGAGAATGGGCACGCTAGGGCCTCCAGCCACTGCAAATGAACTCCAGAGGTGCATGTTCCCTTGTGCATCTGGCTAACATGGGTCCTGGGGAATCTAGCCTCAAACCAGGGTCCTCAGGCTTCACAGGCAAGTGCTTAATGGCTAAGCCATCTCTCAAGCCCACAGTAAAAATTTAATCAAGTCTTACGAAAACACTTTAATGTTATATTGTAGCTATTTTGTGGAGCCATAATGACAACACTGGTCCTTAAGGCTCATAACATGTCATCACTGTTCTCAGCTTTTTCTAAATTTCTGCAGAAACACACTTAGATAAGCAGATTAATTGGCTGGCTTTAACTGTTATTTTTAAATTACATATTTTGAAACTATGTTACTTGGCATGCAAAAGTTTTAAAACTTCCTATTTTCAGTTATGGCTTTTGTTATATCTGATTTAGGCAAGGGTACTTTATCATTTTATTTTGTTTTCTTTTCATCTTTTTCCTATAATTTGTTTGTGGATGTGTGTATCTCCAGCTGAGTTAATGAACTTTGCTGATGTTTGCCTCACTTTCTCTTGTACTCATAAAATAGTAGTCTTTATTTGTGGTCTTTCGTGATATGCTTTCAAAATATTTTTATTTGTAAAGAGAGAGAGGGAGAGCAAGCCCAAAGTGGCCAGGAGGAACTCTACGCTTCCAGCTCAATGGAATGTTCTTTTTGTCAAAAGAACCCCCCTCTCTCTCTGGGAGCAAGACTTCTAGACAGGCAAAGTGTACGTTTGCAGGAACAGGAAACCAAAAGTTGGCTAATGGGTCACTTGGGAGAGGTAGGAAGAAATACCATTCCCAGTTCCACTCATTGATTCCTGGATCCATGACTCCAGGCTATAGGAGAAATGAGACCGTGTGTAGCATGCTGGCTTAGAGCATCTGAAGCCTTCTGGAGAACACTGCCCCAAACCTTCAGGCCACCTAGTTGGCACTGTAACTGTTTCTTTAAGATATGGAGGAGAACCAAAATCCATTGATAAGACAAGAAGATAGCAAACTCTCTCCATGGATACACTTGCCACCTCTACCACATCTTCTAGGGCCCAAGAGAAATTGCAAAGTAAGGGTGACATGAATACTGCTCAAACTGCCAGTGCGGCGACCAACCTCCAGGGTGATGGTGACAGACGCAGTGATCAAACGAAACCTATCAAAGCAGAAATATAGAGGCTTCAAAGAACTCAGCACTAAACTAGGCTGCCAGTTGGTCTTCCATGGTTCAGAGAATATTGCAGAGGGCGGGGTAGAAATTATGAGCCACAGAGTTGGTAGAAGTACCCTGAGTCGCGTCCCCTGTACTCCACAATGACTGACTGAAACATAGATATAGATGTATACACAGATATATAAGTATTTTATACATATATTTTTAATATTATTTTATTTAAATTTATTTATTAAATTTATTTAAATGATTATTTATTATTTTATTTATATAGGTATATACATACATACATACATACATACATACATACATACATACGTAAGGAATCTAGGTGAGGGCATGAAGTGATTTGCTTCTCATAACCCTCAGAAGGACCAACTCTACCAACACTTTGATCTTGAAATTTTAGCCTCCAAAATCAAGAAACAATAAATCTGTACTGTCCAAACATGCTCCCCGCCACCCCAAAAAGAGACCATTCCACCATTTTATCAAGCCACAAGGTAAGACCAGTGAATCCTATGAGCATGAGTCCACTGTCTCACTTCCTTGGCTGTGAAGTGAGTTCCTTCGTCAGAAGCAGTGCTGTGTGCAGTACCACGATTGTGGACAAGGTACTCTGTAAGTCCACAGATGATATCCTTAGCAGAAGCACTATGGGCAGGAAAGTAAACCCATAACTGGAATAAGTGTGTCCTCCAGTAAGGACAAAATGCTGTTCTTTCCATGATGGAAGTAGTCCAGAGTAGTCAGTATGCCACCAAGTTGCTGGCTGGTCACCCTGAGGAATGCTACCATATCAGGGTCTGGGTGTTGGTCCCTGCTGCTGGCTGATTTGGCACTCAGCAGTCATCATAGCCAGGTCAACCTTAGTTAGTGGAAGTCCATGTTGTTGGTCCCATGAGTAACCTATATCCCTGCCACCATGGCCACTTTGTCCATGGAACCATTGGACACTAACAGGAATGGCCAGGGAAAGAGGTTGGGCACTATTCACAGAACAGATCAGCTTATCCACTTTATCATTAAGGTTATCCTCTGACAAAGTCACCTTCTGATGAGCATTCACACCCAAATAATGTTTTTTTTTTTTTTTTTTCATTTTTCGAGATAGGGCTTCACTCTATTCCAGGCTGATCTGGAATTCAATATCCAGTCTCAGCATGGCCTCTAACTCACGGATATCCTCTTACCTCTGCCTCCCGAGTGTCAGGGTTAAAGGTGTCCACCACCGCACCCAGCTTGGGACACAAACATCTTTCTATCCTTTGCTCATTAGGAGAGATCCATCCACCTGCATCTTCCTCAAGTGTCTTTTGCACTAATTTTCCAATCATGGCATTACTTTTAGAAAAAACAATTGAGAAAATTTTATTTTACTTGTTGTAATTTCTGGAATGCAGTCATTTACCAAGAAAAAGTACAGTTAACACTTTTTGTCACTGTGCAACAGTCAGTGGGTATTCTGTTTAAATTCACAGAAGACTTGATCTGACTTGAACCCCTTGCACAATCATAAGTGCGTTTGGAGAAAGATGATGTCTAATCTCCCGGAAGGCATGCCCACTCCACAGGGCCGTGCTTCAATGGAAATCCTCTGTACAATTGACGAGAATGTAGAAACACAGATAGACTGCTGCATTGCAAGCATATATAAATAAGGTCCTAAGGAGAAAAGTAGGTGTGTGATATAGCTTCTGAAAATCCTCACATAATTCACCCAGAAAGCAATTGTAGTATAGTCCTGACAGAAATAGAAGTTTGCTCTAAAACACTGTGGACTGTTTGTGGATGAAAAGTTGTTTTTTAACCAAAACTTACCAGAAAATATGTCCAATACTTTGTAGCCCCTGGGAAGACCTCAGTCTGCCTACTTGCATGTGGTCATAGCCCATGGGACTCGTCAATTCAGCAGAGTCAGGCTGAATCATTTATTAGATTAGCAACCCACAGAGAGACGCCCAGTGTGAGTCAGGAAGAGCTGCAGTGGCTGAACATTGCCTGCAGGTTCTTTGAGGCTTAGCTAAAGCCGTGTCTATGTGGGAGGGCCAGGACAAAGGGGAGAGAGACAGCAGGTATATTTGTACTCCACAATGCAGTGCACTTTTATTGTCTAGGACCACTCTGTTACATTTTTTATAGTCTTAGGGCTGATCTGAAATGATGTTTCCTTCTACCTCATAGAATACCACCTAGAAAGCTGGAGTTTCTTTCCTTGAAGGACCCTCCCTCAGCCAAAGTGACAGCTGCTACCAACTGGAATGCAGCTCATCCCGATGTATCTTTTCGGTCTGTTACATGAGCAGTTAAGATAGCTTCTTGAAAGACTCCTTTAAATTAAAGATCATCTGCATACTGAGCCAAGGAGCACTGGAGAAAATTCAATACAAATACTATGAAATCCAGAATTTAAATGACTAAGAAATGACCATTTTCAAACATCAAGAAAGGTACATTCCCTGGATTGAAAGGCATTTTTCTGAGCAGGGTGACAAATCTTTATTCCCAAAACTCAGGAGGCTGAGGAAGGAGTGTTTATGTTCCAACGCTATCCTGAGCTGCATAACAAATGACTGACTATCCAAGGCTATTCAGAGAGACTCTGCCTCAACAAATAAATTTTTAAAAATTATTTAAAATTAAAAGGTGGTCCTACTTAGTTGGACTGACTATTTAGAATAAATATTATACCTACTTTTAAAAGTTGAAATAGAGGGGCTGTATAAATGGCTCAGTGGTTAATATTATTAATAGGAGTCAAATTTAACTTGCTGAGATCCCTGGCCCATGCCCTGAAAGACCTGTGCCTCCTGGTTACCATTTAGTTTTAAGTTTCCTGTGCAGTTGACAGGAAAGGCAAATGAGGCCTGTATCTTGGAACCACCTTTCAGAAAGTACTGTGTCCTTGACCGTGTGCCAGTCCATTCTTGAAGTCAGGAGAAAACACCTGGCCAGATTCAGGTGATGGAAGGAATGGGTTTATCTCAGTTTTAAGGAAAAGTTCCATTACAGCGGGGAAAGCATGGCAGAGCCGATAGTTAGAGTGACACATCTTGTCACATCACATGGAAGGAAGCAGGAGAAACCCCCAACAAGCTGTGCTAATAATACATTTCAGGGCCTGCCTCTGATGACACACTGCTTCCAGCGCAGCAAGGCTCCAACTCCCAAACACTATACCACTTTCCCAATTGGCCAGCTGGGGAGCAAGTATTCAAAGCCAATGGGAGACACTTCATTCAAACCACCATAGTCCATAATCCTTGCATACAATTCAAGCAACGATTCTCTGAGCCCTGGAACTACAAGAACGTCATCACTACTCAGCAATTTTCATCCTTCAGGAAAACTTGAAGTAATAGAGATCATGGAGAAAAACTTGACAATTCTCCTTCTGACCTTGTTTACCCAGCTTAGCCAACACTAGAAGCTTTACTGGACGATACGGAGAATTTTACATATGATGAGCAGTAGTTAGTTCTTATCAATAGGTTTTGTTCATTGGGCATGGAGGAAATGTTATTCACCCACATCTCAGGGCTGCGACTCAGTGCAAGAGCCATGCGTGACTAGTGGAGTGGGACAACTGTTAGCTCTTCCACGAGTGAGAAGGAGTTGGGGAAGAAGAGAACTGAACTTTCAGACTGCGAAGTCTGCTGGCGCCAGGTGAGACACCATGATCTCAAATGCTTGTGAGATCTGACGAGGTGGAGAGCGGCACAAAGTTCAACAGCTCAGCATGGTTTTGGAAGGGACGGAGCTAGCCAAAGTGACTACAAAAACAAGTAAAAGGAAGAGTGCCATGGAAATTAAAGGGTGGAGGTAGGGCCTTGAACATTCCACAGATGTGGAGATGCATAGGGACATTCTGTCCCCTATTCCCAAGTGGCTGGGTGACTTCTGTTCACACTAGCTTGTACTGAAATGACATGTTTCTCCCTCCGGGTTGACTTCCTAAGCAAAGCCCAGAATTACAAAGGCTGTCATTAATATTCTGAGGTATGGGTTTAATAATATTCAAAGATACTTGACCACGAGTATCAGTCACAGAGAAGAAACACCATAATGATCCCATTTTTTGCTAAGAATGAACACTTCATTATGCACATTTCCTTTATGTTTAAGCAGGACTCATGTGCCTGAGAGAATATGAACAGGGGTCAGGAGTGTCATAGAAGTAGAAATCAGATAGGATACTTTAATCATCTCTGTTTTGAATGTATCCTTTCTATGATTGTCATGAAATTCTGGAGTAGTAGAGATAAAGCCAAGGAAATTGCTTTAGCTCTTAAAATTTAAGTGGGTTTAGGTACATGCATGTGTTTATGTATGTGTATGAATGTGTATATATGTGTTTGTTTAAGTCTGGATGTGTGTCTATGCATTTATATTTATGTGTGCATATCTCTCTCTCTCTCTCTCTCTCTCTCTCTCTCTCTCTCTCTCTGTGTGTGTGTGTGTGTGTGTGTGTGTGTGTGTGTAGGGAATTCACTCTGGATATGCAACACATTCCCTATACCAATGGGCTATATAGACAAAAGCATCTAAGAGTCAGTTTTCTTTTAAAAAATATTTATTTATTTAAGAAAGAGAGGAGAAAGACAGAGAGAGAGAGAAAATGGGCACACCAGGGCCTTCATCTGCTGCAAATGACCTCCAGACATATGTACCCCCTTGTGCATCTGGCTTACATGGGTCCTAGAGAATGGAACTGGGATCTTTTGGCTTTGCAGGCAAATGCCTTAACCACCACTAAGCCATCTCTCCAGCCCCTAAGATTCATTCTTCTGACAGTATACTTCCCCAAACAAAACATCTGCATTGAGAAGGTGAGGGTTTTATTCCATTACTTAAAAGTAAGGTTTGATTTTTCATTAAGGAGATACTAGATAACACACTTGGTTGAGATTTTGTCTGACATGAAGCTGTTGACAGCTGCTCATATCTGCTGTCCCTGATGTCTGCCTTGCATTGGATCCTCACAAAAGTCTACAGCTACTGCCAAAACAACTACAGATGTTCTCACTTATATTGTGTTTATTATAGCTATCAGCTCACGTTCCTGTAGTAAACTTATAATATTGTGTACAGTCAATAGCGTGAGTGAAATAAGGATACTTTTAAGAACAAAAAGCAGGGATAATGGAAAGTAGACCCTGGTTTTTTTTTTTTTAATACTGAAGTCTTATAACATTCATGAACCATTGAGGAACCCAATTATATTTGTATTATAGTTTGAATATTTATGATTTTATGGCTGCAACCAACTCTCGGAAGAAATGCTTTTGTATTTACGTAATAAAATTAGCCATGGTTTCCTTGTCACCATCAAATATAAATGACAGTCTAATAAATTAGACATAGCAAACCAAACATCTAAGTATAACATAATGTTAGCCAAATGTATGTATATATCAGATATGTCATATATGTCATTTTAAATCAAATCAAGTGTTCATCATAATTAAAAGTATCACTATAAATCAAAGTTGGAGGGTGTTCTGAATCACCTGCTTTCTCATAGATTATTTCCATCATAAAAGATTAATCTGTTGAGAGCCCAAGATTTTATTACTCTTTCATGCATAAAATTATCCCTAATGCCATCAGAGAATTTCTTGGTTAATGAAACAAAGTTACAGATAGCCATTGGGAAGTCAAATGTTTATACCAAGGTTTTGAGTGCTTTGGGCAACATAAAGGACAGTTTTATGTTAGTACATTTTATAGGTTTTTGAATGATGTAGGAAGACAGCTAGTTACAACTCAGAAGGTTTCAATAAATCAAACAGTTCCAATGTTAAACACTTTGCCTATTAGAAGCCACAATTGATGTTAGTGTTGCCAATCAGTCCTTGCCACAGTGATGTGAAATAATTTTATTTATTTATTTATGACAGAGAGAGGGGGAGAGGGCAGAGAGTGAGCGTGGGCAGGCCAGAGTCTCTAGCCATTGCAAACAAACTCCAGATGCATGTGCCACCATGTGCATCTGTTTACATGGGACCTGGAGGATCAAACCTGGATCCTTAGGCTTTGCAGGCATGTGCCTTCACCACTAAGCAATCTCTCTAGCCCTGAAATAAGGTTTGTAACTTAATGGTAGTGAAGGAAAGAAAGGCAATGACAAGAACTTTTCTTGCATTTGAAATATGTCATATGCATGGATCCTTAAAGACAGAAGCAAGAAAGAATTCTCCACGGGTATGAGAGGGGTGGAAAAGTGGGGGGAAAGAGAAAGGGAGAAAAGAGGGAAGAATGGGATAAGAAGGAATAAAGAGAGGAAAGACGAAAAGAGGGTGGAAGTAATACTTTTATTATTCTTTGTATCTAAGTACAGAAAATATTTGTCCTCATCCCTAGAGGGTTATGGGTACATGAGGTTTTTAGTTAACAAAGTAAAGTGTTTCAAAGTGAGCATGGTTGTCAAATAATACTCTGGGTGTCATCAAGGTGCAAGGTGAACATTGACATTTGTGTAATGGGATGGATGACGTGTGGTGCATGTTCAGAAGCCTCTGACCAGCACAGTGTTCGCAGAAGTGTGAGAGTAGCCTGTGTCCAGTTTGCTCTAAGGTCTTTCTTTACCATTTACTTTGGATGTGGATGTGTACTTTCTTCTGAGTTTCAATCTCCTCATCTCTATGAAAGAGGTGGTAATTAAGGTTGTAAGTTTAAGTGGTAATGTAACATATTTATGAAATAGTGAAAACGACACTTCACATGTGTTTTCTTTTTATTTTCCATAAAACTGCAGGTACAAAAAAGAAAAGTCGGGCTGGAGAGATGGCTTAGTGGTTAAGCGCTTGTCTGTGAAGTCTAAGGACCCCAGTTTGAGGCTCGATTCTCCAGGACCCATGTTAGCCAGATGCACAAGGGGGTGCACGCGTCTGGAGTTCATTTGCAGTGGCTGGAAGCCCGACGCGCCATTCTCTCTCTCTCTCTCTGCCTCTTTCTCTCTGTCACTCTCAAATAAATAAATAAAAATGAACAAACAAATTTAAAAAAAAAGAAAAGTCATCATAGAATGTATGGGCCAGAAGTTAGTGTGGATGGAATTAAGCAATGCCTGTGGCAACTCAACATCACAGAAAACCCTATCCCTCAATTCAGGATTCCATGTTTAAAACATAAAAGCAAACTAAGATATCTTGCCATCATACCATAGTGATTCTTGCCAAATACTCTTTTCCCCCAAGTTCTTTATGTTGGATGAGAAAGGTGAAAAAGGAAATGTAAAACAATACTATTCTGGTCTTTTAACTGGGAAGAAAAGTCCATATATACCCTAGAAAATGGAGCTAAAAGGAAGAGGTTGTTTATTCTAATAAATATATATCGATGATTACTAGCTGAGAAGGGAAAGGGAAGCATTCTTATTCTGACTGTCAAAAACAATACACAAAATGGCATAAAATGATCCACCTTATTTGTGAGGAAAATTATTCCCTGTATTCACAACCGCTGATCTCTGCAAGTTCTGAGTACAAATTTTGCAGGCTCTCTCATTGTTTCTGTCTTCACATAATGTCTAAACAAAAATAGAATGGTTCTTGGTGTCAGAACAACTAGTTTTCACAGACATTGAACCTTTTATGCATTTGTTTGGCCAGCATCGGACAATTTTCTTGATGTTTCTTGCATCACAGTTGCCACAAAATGCGTGACTGAACTGTGTAAAGCAATTGTGCATGCTGATAGTGAACCGGACCCTTAACTCAAATGTTGTTTATACAAGTACATGACAGACGACCTGAAAAATGATATAAAACAACGTTGTGACAAAATGCAGTTTAGGTGGACCAATTTTGAGTGATTTTTTTAAGCCAATGTTGGGTTAATATTATATACTCTTTCCTCTATGCAAAAATGGATGAAGGTCATGGGACTGCAGAGATTAAGAGTGCTTGCTTGCAAAGCCTGCCGACTCAGGTTCAATTCCCCAGTACCCAAGTAAAGCCAGATGCACAAAATGGTACAAGCTTGATGGGGTTCATTGGAAGCAACAAATGTCCTGGTGTACCCACAGTCGTCTCTCCCAATCCCCTCCCCACTAGGTTTCACCCACAATCAAATTATATATATATAAAATAAATTCTTTTTGATATTTCTTTAAGAAAAAAGTCCCTTGATTTGAGAAATAACCATATGATTTCGTGCTTAGCATTTTATGTTTCTTCACATTGATATTGGACTTTTTTTTCAGTTATGTCTTTATTCAGTTGTCTTTATCATGAAAGAGCTATGTATGCCATCTTGTTCTTATTTCTGATATCATAACAGTATGTAACAGCATAAAGGGAATATTAAAAATTAGTTCTTACATAGTCCGAATTAGGATCATAAGAATTATGACATAAGAGTTACACATTAACAATTAGTATTGGAAGAGTTAGGATAGCAACAGTTCATTATCTTACCTTGACTGAAAATCCATCCATTATTTTATGGCATACACATTTTTCACTGGATTTTCATAGCATCAGTTACATATTTATTTATGATCACTTGTAGTTCATTCATGTTTATTCTCCTTATCATTTTAGTTAAGCACATGTGATTTATTTTTAACTGAAAATGGAATCAGTCCACATTCCCTAAGATTTCTATCAAGACTGTCAGGTTTACCGAAAACTTAATGCTGAGAAAAATCTACTGAGATTCCTATTCAAAAGATAAAATTCAATCTATTCTTTTCAGATCTTTGGAGGACAATCTGATAAACAGTGTATTTAATAATTTCTTCTGAGTTGAGGTAGTGGCTTACAAAATCAAAATTAATCTTATGAAGACATAATACAATGTATTTTTATTTTTCCCTATAGGGTATGACTCAGGAAAGCCATTCTACTCTGTGTGTGGGTTGCGGGGGACACAGACTCAGGCCCTGAGGGTTCTTGTATTGCAGAAGCATTTCCATCTTCTTGCGTAGTTTCACCATGGGGGCATGAGGAGCAGAGCGTGTGGGGTCATCCTTAGATGTGCAAGGCATTTGGAGCTCTATAGACCACTTAGCATCCTGATGGTATTCACCATTTGCCCTCCAGATACTTTTGTACAGAAACTGGCTCCTTTCCATCCAGACACTACAAAGAAACCTCTGAAACCTTTCACTTGGCTTTCTCAGTGCCCTCAAAAATAGCCTTCTGGGTTCATTCTACACATTCATAATTCAAAACCAACTTCAGCTATGCTACCAGACTGTTAAATATGCTTGCATCTATGTATTTGTTTCACAAATATAAATCTGTGCTTATGGAATCATTCTCTTCTTCATTTACTTACACATATGAAGATTTTTTAAAAGCATATAAAATGTATTTTTATAAATATACACCTATGCATAAGCTGCCTATGTCATTGCTCAAATAAAACTTTGTTATGGATATTCAATAACAGCAATGATAATGGATAACTTGTTTGGTAATGCAAGGATTACTCTGACTCTGATTTGCAACCCATGTTAACTTCTCTTTGTTGCTCTGCTACTGGGGCTAAGTAATTCCAACCTGCAAGAGCCAACTCTGTCCTTACTGTGAGCTCTCGCACATTCTGTTAATTGACCAGACAGAATCAAGCATCACATCACAGTAGGAACATGAAGGGTTTCTCCTTACTCACTAATGGATTGAAATATAAAAGGAAGTAGATAAACTGAAATATTAAATTATATTCCTGGAAAATTATTGTCCGACACTAATAAAATGAAGGGTAATAACTGAAGGAGAAATTACAAAGGAGGTTTTGGAAAGAGTTGTTGATGTTACCAGACCTAGCTGTTAAGACCATGAAGACCACCTCCAGGCACACATGAGCTGTGTCATGTGACATCTAGAATCACCCCTGTTGGAGAAAGGGTTTTAGAGATTGTATCAAAAGTCATGACACACAGAGACATTTCCTCCTATCCAAAATTAAAGGCTAACCCCACAATGCATGTCCCACATACCCCAACAAGGAGGGTCCTTGTGGAGGGGAGAAGACAGGAAGGAGGCTAACAATGGTACCAACTTGACTGTATTCACTGACTACAAAAATAAATTTTAAAAGTCACTATTCTTACTGTTTTGCTAGGCAGGTATCTACGACAGAGCTGCCTAGCCATGGTGAGGTCAGTGGGAATTCTATTTTGAATGCACATTTCTGGTGGTCAGACACTAGAGTTGTCTCCACAGCATCCCAGGGGTGCCTCTTAAAATTCCAGAATTACCTGGCCCTGATCTTGAACTCATTAACTATTTATAAGCAACATCTAGAATTATGAGTTTGCTTCCTACATATTTCATATTTTGGCTCATGCCAATTAGCAGTAAAATAAAATGTTTATTTTTGTTTATAGTAACATTCTTTTCTACCATGAATCCTTTACTTTTAGACTTTTTACTTCTTTAAAAAAATATGTTTGCAGAGCTAAGTGTGGAACCCAAGGCCTTGACTACTGAACATCATTCCCAGCCCTTTCATGCTACCTTTAGAGGTAAATATACTAATAACAACAAAGCAGAGTATGTACATTTTGAAAAATGAAAAGCTTAATCCCTAATAACCTAAGAGAAGGAAAGGACAGATGGACAAGGCCAAGAATGGCCTGAAGACCTGCTATGTGCATAGTTAGCAGTTGGCTGTTACAGATGCATGGAATGAGTTAAACTTGGCTACCTCAGAAATTGCTAGGTCATACTGTTCTCTCCCATCTGGACTCAGGCATGGGATTCCAGATACCCAACCACCACTACCACCAGGGCTTAACCATGTAGCATTCCTTGAGCACTTTGCCTTGTAAGAGACTTTGGAATGATTTATCAGGGATGATGTGGCTCACTGATTGCAATTTAAGAATTAGGCTAGGGCTTGGGGACCATGCCCTTAGCTAGGGCTTAAAAGTTGTACATTTTGGCTCCTTGAGTTTCTTAGTAACCCATTCAAAAGAGACATCTATGGTATTTGACTAATAAAAATATAATTAGTACTCCCTATTCTCTTATGCTAAACAGTTGAACTAAGTTCAAAATTCAGTTAACAAAAATGACAGTAATGCTTTCTTTAGATGGTTTGAAAATGATCACCTTGTTTCAACCATCTATTAATGTAATTTGCACTTGCCCAAATAATTTAGCACAGAATTCAACTATTATTTTAGTATGAAATTAAATGGATGCTTGGAGGAACCCTCTTGAGGGACATGCTGTGAGCCTTGAAGACAAGGGCCAAAGTGCTGCTTAGCTTCATATCTATGTGTTTACAAGCATCTATACTGAATTAGAATGACCTCGAATATTATAATAGAAATAAAATTTTCAAAAGAAGATATATTTTTTCCTGTTTGAAAAGTATATTTTACATATAAATCAAATGTATCTGAAAAAGATAATCAATAAGACATTTTAGTCATAGTAATAAGTCAGACTTCATAATTAGAATAAATTCACATGAAAACAAGAAATCTATCTTTACATACATATGATAAAAACATGTATAGCATATGTTGAATAATCTTGGAAAAATACATAGATAGGGTTGGACATATATTTCAGTGAGAGGATGATTACCTAGCTTGCATAAAAGGTACTAAGTTTTAATAAATAATATATATAGAGAGAATAAAGATCACATAATCAAAAGTCTTAAATAAGCTAGGATGAAAGACTCTTTTAAATCTAATCTCTAAAACATTTATCAAAGTCAAGCATTAAGAGCCCCCAATGGAACAGGGGCAGGGATGAGAAAAAGGAGGGTGGGTACCAACACATGATATTTCCATATGAAACATTTTGTTAATAATAATAATAATAATAATAATAATAATCATTTCAAAAAGAATTACCTTATATTGAGGCCTTTGAGGATACAATACCCTTTCATATTGTTTTTTTTTTTTCTTGTATTCCCAAGCAACTTAGTATGGAAATAGTCTCTTGAATTGTAATGATGAACAATGCAGTGAACAAGAAAAGGTTTTGAAAACTCAAACTATGAAAAAAGTAATTACTTAAATATAAGATGGAAATGAGGGCATATATGGCAAATACTACTGAAGGAGAGGAGTCAGGGAGTAGAGGGATGATTAGAATGAAGTAAAACGAATTACATTTGAAAATGAAAATGAAATGAAAGAATGATACCTAAAGCTCTGTATTCTAACTAGACAAATTAAATTATTAACCATAATGGCTGAGGACATAATAATATCTAATTTTCCAAAGGATCTACAAATTGAACCAGAGGTAACTATAGCAACTACCTTTATGAAAAGAGTACTTATAATAGGACTGAAATGAAGCCTATAATATATGAAATTATCAATTAATAAACTAAGGAATAAAATTAGTCATTAAAGAATAATTATTGCTAGAAATAGATTTTTATTTTCAAAATATAGAGCTCTGTTCTTTTATTAAAAAAACTTATGGAAATTTTTGTCTTGTTTTGTTTTTCCAAATCGGTTTTCATTCTAGCCCAGGCTGACCTGGTTCACTATGTCATCTCAGGGTGGCACTGTGGTCCTCAGTGAGTCAGAGGTTAAAGAAAAAAGCTGGTGAAATCATACCATGGAATACTACTCTCCTATTTAGCAATAAAAATAAAAGAACTGCTGGGCATGGTGACACACACCTTTAATCCCAGCCCTTGGTATGTAGAAGTAGGAAGATTTCTGTCAGTTTGAGGCCAGCCTGAGACTATCTAGTGAATTTTATGTCATCCTGGGATAGAACAAGACCCCACTTTGAAAAACCAGAAAAAGGGAAGAACTAATTATGGACAACCATAAAGATGAATCTTCCAAGAAATATGTGGCATGAATAAAGTCAATCCCAGTATCCCACATTCCCACATTTATGAAATGTTCCTCACTATTACAATGTGTTGAAAATGATGCCTCAATTGGTATCATCCAGAACTGTTTTAATTTGGACCTGGCATGTGGTTTATGCCAATTAATATCTTGGTCCCCACCTTAGTACATCTGGGAGCTGGTGGAAACTTGAAGAGATTGGGAATAAGAGGCAGGCTACCATAAGAAGGTCCCCTGAGAAAGTTGTCTGACCCCCTCTATCTTCATTTTCCTCTTTCTTATTTATTTGTTTATTTGAGAAAGAGAAAGAAGCAGATAGAGAGAATAGGTGTACTATGGCCTCTAGCCACTGCAAACAAAGTAAACAAGCTGTATGATGCATCTATGCATTAGAAGAACAGTTACTGTGGTATTTTGATTCATGTGTCCCAACCACGATAACCTCATGTGGTTTGAATACTTGGTTCCAAGATAATGGTGATTTAGGAATTGGAGCCTTACTGGAGGAGGCGTGTTGTTGGGGGCGGGCTGATGGGCACTGGAACCAGTTTCCCCTTGCCGGTGCTTGGCACACTCTCCCGCTACTGCTGTCCACCCGGTGTCACCAGATGTTTGCCAGGAAGTTTTTCCCTTCCTCTGCTCATGCAGTGTGTTCCCCAACCAGCATGGCGTTTCCCCTTGAGTCTATAAACCAAAATCATTCTTCCCTTCCACACGCTGCTTTGGATCAGGTGCTCTGTGCCATCAGCGTGAAGGCAAATACAGCAGTTATTACTACATGAAAGGGATCATACCGTTCTTATTAAACACTGTGCAGATGTCTGGTAAAATAAGGACTATAGGATGTATTTGTATACTGTCTGTCACCCACAGGAACAGGGGATTCCTGAGGCTGAAGCTCATCAGGCTGACTCCTGACTGTACACTCATGGCTTGGAAACAGCAGGCATTTTATCACTGCCGAGTGAATCATGGATTTCATTCAGCCATAAACTAACACTGAAAAATAGGCAGGCACTTCTAGACCCAGTTCCCAAATGATGAAAACTAATATTGAATAATGCACAAATCAAGCAAATAACAAGAGCTTTTATTGCCAAAATGCATGGATATTACAGTATCTTTGCAACTTCGTGGCAAGAAAAAAATGTAAAGAGAAACAATTGGAAAATAATAATGGAGCTATTTTTGCGTAGCCTATTCCCTATCAAGTGTACCCATGGTTTTTTATACCCACCAATAGCAACTTAACTATTAACGTAGCTACTGAACTAAAAATAGGCAACATTTTCAAGTAAATTGGGGCTAGATAAGCATATATTTATACTTCCAGTTATAGTTCTTTACCACTTTCAATTTTGGCATGAAAAATAAGAATTAAGATAACTATGAGATTATAGATCAAAGTATATACATATACATTTATCCTTTCTTCATTTGATACAAGATTTTAATCTAGTGGTTGTAAAACTTCAAGTCAAATAACGATTGCAAACTTTTTAAGTTCTCAAATAAAAAAAGAAAGGAAATATTTTCTATGAACATGGAAATGTTTCTTTAATTTTAACCAAAAACTGGTAGCTTAACTTCATAGGATATTAACAATAGAAGACAATGTAAACATTAATTCATGAACTCCAAGTTTTACAATTATAGAAAGTTGACTCCCCAAGAGTTTTATTAATCTGCCTTACAGGACAAGTCCTTGGTAGACTGGATGATGAGCTAAGCTTTATTTACTAAAAATAAATAACAAAACAAGAGCAAAAACTTGATCCTATCAGTTCTGAAAACACAGTGAAATTGTTGACAAACTTACCACAAATCAAACAATAAAAAGACAATAATAAAAACAATCTTATAGCAAAAGTTAGGCCAATATTCGTACTTTAAAATGTTTCATATATTTTAAAGAGTTGTTCTGTATTTTCTCTAAAGTAACCCCCTTTACTGTTAATGAAAAATATATTTCTCTCCCACATGTGTGGGAGTGAAATCTCCCTCCTTCTCCCTTATGTGTGTGCATACACACACACATACACACACACAAGACAAAATAGGGTAAAACAGATTCATTATTAATTCCTTAATGACACATGAGCCCAAGTTTCTTTGATCTCTGCATTTGTCCACATGACCAACTATTATTTAATATAGTTCAGGAAAATAAGGCAAATCAAAATAAAGCACTTTTAATTAGTGATTTAACTATGTGATTAATGGGGACTTCTTAAAGAAAAAATGCTGTACCAGTAAATGAAAAACTCATTATTTCTAAAAGCTGTTTTCTTCTACTTAATGACTTCTTCTAATAGGCAGATAAATTAAATTGAACAACGTATGAAACCTATTAGCCTGAGCATTTTCACAAGAAAAAAAAAAAAATTCAGTGTTGTATTGTGGTGGTTGATCAACTAATCTGAAAGTAATGAAACAACGTCCTGCAGAGGCTTCCGTTAAAATGACATGCAACTAGCTGGCAAGCAACTGCATAGCCAGGATCAGTGTGACAGAAGAAACAACCTATGCTAAATTAAAGGGCACATTACAAAAAGATAAGGATAGCCTTTAGGAAAAACCTTTCTGGTTGTGTTATTGTATTCATTTACTTGAACCTTTTTGTTGATATTACTTGATAAAACCCGAAAACAAATAAATATTTGGAAGAAGGCCAAGTAGTCTTAAAATACCAATTAAGTCAGTAAGATTTGATAGTCTAAGACTACATCCAGTGGGCCAGGGTGGCTTTGTCAGTTGAATATAATAAGCAAAGCACTGTGACTCACAGCTTAACAGTTCCACAGATCAATGTCCTTATTTGTCCTGGGAACCTCAGGGAAGCTCAGTTGACCTGTCTGTAAATTAGAGAAAATAACTTTCCTCCTCTCAAAGTGCTGTGGTGACATGTGAAAAGACCCCCTTGAAGTCCTGTGTATGTGGGGCTCCTCCATGACTCCTCAGCCATTACTACTGTCGGACTGCATTCCGATACAATGCAGGAATCATTTCTCCACTGATTAAATGTGTAATCAGAGCAAAGAGGAGCAAGTTTGGTACGCTGGGTTTCTTAAAAAAAAAAAAAAAAAAAAAAAAAAAACAAAAAAACGGTCCAATTTCCCTGTGTATTTTGTGACCCTGTGTTTTGTACAAGTTCTCAAAGAAAAGCAACAGTGAGGCAGTTGCCATCAGCTTTCCTGTGGTGCTCATAAATCATCCAAGAGCAGAAGCAGACATGGGTGAGGGTAATTCATCATGACTAAATTTACTCTCTTTTTTCTGGAGTGGTAGGTTATTTGTTTATATAAGTTAGGCGAATGGGTATTAACTAAACATGTTTGAATAGCTTCCAGTGGCAAGATGTTCATTGTACTAGTTATTCTCAGGCTGCAGAGTATGAAAAAAAATTCTCAACTTCTTTCTCTACACCCACTGAAATCCTTTTCAGTCTTCAGAATATAAATGTGTTTTCTCTTCCCATAAGGTTTTCTGCCAAAGCCAATGTGAAATGAAGTTGTTCTTTCCTCTCTGGTCAAACCATGTGGTTATTGTCTCTCTGTGTTCACCTTGCTTTCCTTCTGCCTCTTCTTATGATTGCCTTCTCGAATAGATACCGCAGTTGTCAACCGAAATGACATCAGCTACATTTCACATACCTTACAGGGTTTACAAGGTGTGTCTCTCACAACCTCCTGAAGCTGTATTTCTGGGTCTCATACCCTAGCTCATTGCAACCATTTATACCTTCGTCTACATGGAGACTCTTTACACAATCTTTTTGTCTCTATTTTCTCCTGGTTTCATCTAAAATGCTACCTCCTCTGCTGGGCGTGGTGGCGCATGCCTTTAATCCCAGCACTCGGGAGGCAGAGGTAGGAGGATCTCCAAGAGTTCAAGGCCACCCTGAGACTACATAGTGAATTCCAGGTCAGCCTGAGCCAGAGTGAGACCCTACCTCAAAAAAACCAAAAAAAAAAAAAAAAGATAATAATAATAATTAATAAATAAATAAAATAAAATAAAATAAAATAAATACTACCTCCTATAATTGTCCTTTAGGTATCATATTTTCAAAGTGTCCATACAACCTTTATCTCTGAAGTAAAATATTACTTTAGCCTCAGAGCTATTGGCTTGTTTGTTCTCAACCTGCCTCCTCACTAGAGCAGCTGCACTGATAATTTAATAAGTCATTCCCTTTGTCTCCTCCTTCTTCTATGTTAACACGTTGGTGTACAGGCCTTGTGGGGGTAATGACCTCCACTATAAGATCATGCATGCATGCCCTGACCAGTACATGTCCAGAAGAAGTGCCCCCAAATAGTCCTCCTTCCCCTCTGGCTCCTGCATTCTTTCTGTATTCTCTTCCATAATATCACATGAGCTTTAGAGGATGTGATAGAGATGTCTCATTTAGTGCTGAACTCTCAACCTCCTTCTAGTTTTGCTTTGATGAGTTTTTAATCCTCTCGGTAACTACTGCCATCTCCACAGAGAAGTTTCTCTGGCTAGCCATCAGAGCAGCACTAATTATCTTTCTGCCACTTCCTCCACAATGTCTCGTGCACCCTGGCTGGTGTGATGGGGATGTCTCCTCCCGAGTTAAGCACCTGACTATTACCTGATCTTCAGGTCATCTTGGTCACCCTGGGATTTGCCACCAACTGCCATAAAAAAATTCAGTAAACAAAGGTGAAAAATGTCCTAATATAGAGGCATAAATACAACTATTTAGAGGACAATTTGATGGGTACTGTGGTGGTTTGAATAGATGGCCCCCAATCTATTCAGTTTTTCATTGTTTGTAGTTTGCATCTACAACCACCTGGCTGGAGGCAATGTCACTGGGTGGCTCTTAAGGCGTGGTGGTGGGTTTCCGATTTCAATCTAAAGATATGCAAAGTGTGCCTAGCTGGAGCTCCTGAAGAGTGCTGTGGCTTGTGGCTTTCGGCTTGTGTGCACTCTCTTTCTCTGTCTCTATCTGTCTCTCTCTCTCCTTGGTCCTATGAAGGCAGACCAGCTTCTTCTGCCAGTATGGAATTTCCCCTGGATCTGTAAGCTTCAATAAATAACCCTTCCTCCATAACTGTGCCTGGTCTGGAAGTTCATCTCAGCAAACCTGTATCTGTCTGCTACAAGTACAATGTATCCATTTAGACAAAGAACAATAGCTTCCTCTCCATCACCTATGGCCTTTAAGGCCATTGACTTTGGACTTGGCTCTCAGCACCAGGCAAGGATCTTTCTCTCCATGAGCAGGCTTCAAATCCAACTAGGGAACAGTTAGTTAGACTTGCCACTGTTGCAGTAGGGACAATGCGCCTGGCTGTCCGCTGTGCAGGTCGCATACCATTGCTGATTTAGATTGTTGACGACTTCTCTGCCCCAGTGTCCTGCCTAGCGCTCCCCAGCACAAGAGCAGCTAACCAGCAGTGAGGAAGCTTTCAGATCATTTCCAGCTTGACTTCTCAGTGTCTTATGGCTGAAGAATGCAATAATATCAGCAGCTGGGTCTCACTATCCAGTTATGGTAGGCCACCAAGCAAACCAGAAACAGTCTGTATTCTTAAGGGTTCACGGCCCTCCCTGACCAATAAATATTTCCTTAGAGCAAAGGGGAGATGGGACCAAACTCTGGCTCTGGGATTTAACCTCCAACAGCCTAAAGCTTCTGAGCACAGCATTCTCCACCCCAGTAGGAGGCTTCTGCCCAGAGTCTTTTTTTTTTTTTCAAATTCTGTGTTTGAATTAGATAACAAAGAAGTAGGTTTCAGCATGACTTTTTCATGATGTCGTTAGTTTTGTGTATTATTCTCCCCATGCCCTCCATTCCTCCTTCCTTGGAAGGTGTGATAGAGATATTGCAGTGCTGAGCACTCCTCTGTCACTTCTTCCCAGCACGATGATGCCTTCTGAGTCATCCCAAGGTCACTGCCATCTGAAAACAGAAGGCTCTCTACTAAAAGTGAGAGTAGCATTAATATATGGGTATGAACATGAAGAGAAGTGCTTACTTGGCAGTTTGATGAGCTTAGTATATACAGTTAGCCAGACAGCAGCAGACGTTACACTCCCCTAGGGCTCTTGGCTACCCCTGTTGTAGGTTTTCAGTATCAGGGATATGTTCCCTCCCATCCAATTAGAGGGCAATTAGAGGGCAGTCAGTTTCCACATGACAGATGTTCCACTATTGCACCCACTGGCTCAATATAAGGCTTTCACTGTCCACTGTTGAGTATCTTCACTAGTGATTACTCTTTCTCCCATTGAACTGCATGCAGAATGGCTTCTTTAGCATTCTGTCAGCTCGTCTACATGGAGGAGGTCATCAGCTCACTTCCAGCAGAATTTCTCAGTGGCCTTGCAGCCCAAGTATGTGTAGTCTTCAGCAATAGAGTCTTACCATCTGAAACCAAGGGCCTCGGCAATGGCCTACAATGTTTTGGGGGCATTAGGGACCTCCCTGACCAACAACTCACTGGAAGGTATCCCCTCTCTGGCACTGAAAATTTTCTAGAAACAATCTATTGCTCTTGTGTGTTACATTGTCCAAAAAATTAGATGTTCATATGACTGATTTATATCCTCTTATATTTTGATTACTCCTCCCTCCTCCTTTCCTTTACTCATTCTCTTCCCCTGACCTCACTTAGGCATTTTCACCCCCATTAATCTATTCTTCTACTTACATATATACAATCCCTTGTCAGTAATGCTTTCTTAAAGAAGCTATGACATGCTACATTTCTGAGGGTGAATACTTATTCTCACCATGGGTAAAACAGAGCAGAACAGAACACCCCATATCTGCAGGGCTAAGAGTTCAAGGCTCTCAGTGGGAACCAGAAACAATGAGTCATATTAAAACCTGTTTCTTCTGTTCCTCATTTCTTCAGGGTTTTTCTTTAATTATAAAATGCTATTGGACTCTATCAAAGGCCTTTTCTGTATTGATTAAGATGATCCCATGATTTCTTATAAACTATGAACATGTTATATTATAGTTAATATTTTTTTCTATTAAAGTTAAACCGTTATTTAGCTATGATGGATGATATTTTTGAAGTAGATTGAATTCAGTTTTCAAGGTGTTTTGCATATGTGTGGTGTGGCGCGCTGTGTGTGCTGTGCATGCATGAACGCATGTGTGTACAGATGCATGCACTCTGTGCACATAGGGGTGGGGTGAAGGCCAGAGGAGAACATTAGATGCCCTTCTTCCATTGCTCATTCGAATGTTTCCTTGAGATGGAATCTCTCACTCAACCCAGAGATTCTGCTTTCAGCCATACTGGCTGATGAGTGAGCAGAGATACTCTCTGGTTTCCACTCCCCACAGGACTGGAGAGGCCAGTCTTTGAATGGGTGATGCTAAACCAAACTCAAAAAGAATCAGTCCCATCCAGGCCCTTGTGTTTGCATAGCAGCGCTCAGTTTTCAATGTTTGATCCAGAGTCTTCCAATCCATGTTCATTAGGAACCAATGGAATATAACTAGCTTAATTTTTCTTTCTTTCTTCCTACAATCCTTCCTTCCTTCTCTTTCTTTCATTTTTGCCCTTCAGTTTCTGTTGTTATGCTTTGGTATCAAGGTAACACTGGCTTCATAGAAATGAGTCTTGTAGTTCTTTCCTTTTCTCTCTTATGAAATAATTCGAGGAAATTATTTCTTCTTTGAAAGTCTGGTAGAATTCAACACTGAATCCTTCTGGATTGATATTTCATTTAGTTGGGAGAATATCTCTGCTCCTTCATATCGTTTTTTACTATCTTATTTCGAACAAATTTAAGTTAATTAATAATAGAACTTTAAAAATGTTTTATTTTTAGTTGTTTTATTTTATGAGAGAGAGAGAGCCAGAACATGTGCACCAGGGCCTCTGGCCACTGCAAATGAACTCCAGACACAATAAGCAACCATGTGCATCTGGCTTAAATGAGTTCTGGGGAATCAAACCTGAGTCCTTAGGCTTGGAAGGCAAGTGCCTTACCTGACATATCATCTCTCCAGCCCATGATTAAGCTTCCTCTTTAGTCCCCAGCAAGCCATGTCCTGCTGGAGATGTGTCACTGTTGGGCAGAACTTGTGTCTAGCCTGCAGTGTGGTCAGAGCTTGCTCCTACATACTGTGTGAGGTGGAGAGCGAGCTTCCACCCCTATGATCAAGCCTGGAAACTGTAATACCAAAATAAGCCTTTTTCTCCCAGCAGCAAGTTCTAGACAGGTGTTTTGTTGTTGTTGTTGTTGTTTTATTTTTATTTTTTCCCAGCAATAAGAAGGTAATTGTCTGTCATAAATAAAAGTACTTTCACTTGGTTTTGTTCTTATTGTTTTGTTTTGTTTTTTAAAGGTAGGGTCTTGCTCTAGCCCAGGCTGACCTGGAATTCACTATGTAGTCATAGGCTGGCCTCAAACTCACAGCCATTCTCTTACCTCTGCCTCCTGAGTGCTGGGACTAAAGGAGTGTGCCACTAGGCCCAGAAATCAAAATATTTTTAAATGAGGCTTTACCTCATAGACACATATTTTTTAACTTAATTTATTTATTTGCAAGCAAAGAAAGAGAGAAGAGAGACAGAGAAACAAAATGGGCATGCCATGGTCTCCAGCCACTGAAAAGGAACTCCAGACTCATGTGCCCTGTGTGCATCTGGCTTACGTGGGTCCTGGGGAATTGAACCTGGGTCCTTTGGCTTCACAGGCAATTGCTTTAACCACTTAGCCATCTCTCCAGCCCCACTGATAATTTTTATATACCTGCATTACTTTCCCATCATGTTCAAAGTCTCAAATTTGTCTTTCTCATTACACATAGTTAGTTCTCCCTCTTTGTGTATACCTTTTTCTTTTAACTATCTGTCTTATCTATGGTCTTCCTTAATAAATGCCTTACATTAGTGATTCAGAACAATTAGGATTCACTTTGTGTTAAATACATTTTATTTTACTTTTACTATTTTCTATGAACTACAAGAATGGTGCATAGTAGTGGCTAATGCTCTGTGTAGGAGATGGCAAGAACTGATGAGGAGACACATGGAAAAGTATGCAAAGTTAGAAGAAAACAAAGGCCAAGGTATTACATGTGGGAAAAAAAAAACAAAACTCTGACAGATGTACGGCTTCTACTTCATGTGGAATAAATCATCTCCCAAAATGTCTCTACGCTCGCTATGGAAAAGTATCAGCCTTCTCCATGTCGACTGACTCTCTTCCTCAATATTATTAAAATCCCCAGCCAGCACTTGCTAAGTTTCTGTACTATCAAACACACACACTGCTCCCATGCAAAGCAACCCAACACGGCTTCAGCCTCCCCTGGGGCTTAACTAGTAATATCTTTTTTTTTTTTTTTTTTTGATAGAAGGCATTACATATCTACATCACAGACCACAGCGTTAATGTCTACAAACTCCATGGAGAAATTGAATATCAAAAATTTCTTCACCTTTCTATGACGTAAAAAGCAGACATTGCCAGCTCTCTTACCAAAGTTTTCGCCTTTGATTTGGCAACGAGAAAGGTAAGTTTGCTGATGAATACACGATCTATTCGCTGAGACTGGGCATCCACATACACTACTAACATTCAGACTGCCTTTGTTTCACAAATGTTTAAAAAAAGGATGGAGGCATCATTAACAGTCCCAGCACAGGAGAGTTGGCATTCGTAACTTGGCTATCTGTACATCCAGATCTTTCTCACTTCTGTTGCCATAGAGATTGCAACCTCCTATTCCACCTGCATGCACCCATGGAGGAACTAGTGCGTGGTTTCCATGGAAGGTGGCAGTGATTCCAACAGCATTCCCTCGGTGTTACCAGAAGCAAACCCTCAGCCTGCTTCTTAAGCATCTCTGGACAGCCCTGCTCACAGAGCAGCAGGATTTCCTGTCTGTGGGCTTTTTGTCCTTCCTATTCAGTCTGACAGGCCTGGTGGGAAAGATTCTGAACTTATAACCCTCTACCCAGTCTTCCTAATACACTGCAAATTATAGGAATGAATAAAACAGGAAGGCCAGTCCATGGTCTCAGCCACCATACACAACATGATGAAGTCAGGGTCAAACAGTAACTTCAACAAATACTTAGCAAAACATCTATCCTGGGATAGCCTCATCCAAAACTGCTCAATTATACTAATACGGGGATTTCAAGAGGAACAAAAACATTGGCACTGATTACAGCATCACTCAAATATGCAGCAAATTGTATACTAAGGTCTCCCTAAAGAATGCTGTTTCTCTCGTGCTTACACACAGGCTGTAAAATAACATTGGCATTTTAATGCCAGTGTAGTCTAATGTTCCAGATGACAGCTGCACAGCCCACATTTAAAAACCATCAAAAAACTCATGCCGTACAATGGTCACAGCTGGACCCATCGATCAAATAGTTTTTTGCTCGAATGAGATTCAACGGTTGTTAGGTCATTAAGCACCTCATGTTCTGGACTTGAGGATTTTCATTGTGGGAGCTAGATTTAGGGGGAAACTAAACCACGTAGAGCAAAGCTTCAGCCCACCATTGGGGATTCCAAAGGCCCGCAGGACGTCATGACACTGTGCCTCCTGCACACTGAACTCTGCTAGTTACTGTTGGCCTCACTGGTCGTTAAACTTGAGAACATAGGAATGTTCAGGATTGAAGTCGTGTCATCATGTATGCCCTGGTGGAAGCCGTGTGGTCAGTGTGAATAAGAGGTTCTCCCCCCTCGCTAAACTGGCACTAATCTGAATGGCTAGGCAAGAAAGAAACCATCATGGCCCACAATCTCAGATATGGGGACTGAGGCCTGTCATGCTTCATAAAGGTCACCAAAGATGTCATCAGAAGAAAGAAAATTCTGGTCCTAATGGCATCAGTTAGGAAAGAGTTTTGAAAAAGGTTTTCAAAACTAAGGTGGCTCCAAGTTCAGGAACATTCTGCTGCCATAATGCTGCCTTGGCTCCGCCTTCCTGCTATTTTACTTTGCCTCTAGCTAATACTTATTAACACACAGTGCCAGTCTCAGCATAGAGGATTTAGGTATATATTTAGGTTAATGGGATTCTCACAGTAGCAGCAAGCCAATGGCTTATTACTTTTACTTTCACAGTAAGGAAACTTGAGATCCATGGTAGGGCATAATATTTCACACAGACACTCTGCGGTATCCAGTATGATTACCCACTTGAAAAATGAAGGAAATGAAGCAGAAACTGCCTTGTTAACGAGGACAAAGCCATGGGTGTAGTAAGTGGTGAGTACCAGACTTGAAAGCCAAAGTGCCCAGTCTGCATCCGGGCCTTCAAAGATGGCTATTTCCAGATGGAACTGCAGGGCAGTGAGGATTCCCTTTCTGGGTCATATCGTCTTGCTTGCATTATGAAGAGCGAGAAGAGCTTTGTCGGGGAACCTGTCTATCTCCTGTGGCAGGGCTGCCACAGTTGATGAGCTCATGGGTCCGTGGCAAGGGGGCAGGACCTCTGTGGTGGCCTCCTGGAGAAGGAAACGTGGGTAAGTGCCACTGTTCTGTCAACAGAGCAATGGCAGAGCAGACATTTCTCAACAGCCCCCTGCGTCTGCTTAGATTTTTGAGGCAATATTGAAAAGTTGATCAAACATATAAAATCCAACACTCCTTCACCAGCCTGCCTTCCCCTCAGCCCTTCGAACCATGAAATGCTTTTGGCAGACATGAATCAGAAAAGAGAAGAATCCCCTGAGAATCTCACCTCAGAAATTCAAATTTTGTTTTTCTTTAACTCTCATATCTATTGAACACCTTCTATCTATGTCTATGGTGCTAGAGATACAGTGGTTAATAAGCAGATATGGTCAGACCTGGAGAGAAAAGAATAATTGTCGTATTGACATAAATATATGATGTCATCAAAATAGAACAGAGAACGGGTTGGAAAGAAAAAAGGAATTCAGTGGAGGGAGGGATATCCAAAGGGGGAAGTGGGGAGTGGAGAAAAGGATTATGATCATGGCATATTGTTTATATTGAGGAAAGTTATCAATACAATAGTTCTAACAAATAAAGATTAAACTCTGAGAATAGAAGACTAGCTTGGGCTAAAACTACCCGTGGGCAGCTGCGCTTGAGCTTCTCTGAGGAGACAGCATTGAGGAAATGTGAAGGAAAAGAACGACGTGCCCGGCAATATTGGGCTCCAGGGCACCGAGGGCTGACTACATCAGTTCAAACCTCAGCTCCCCTCAAATGGCTTTGTTCCAAAGCTTCCCCAAATATAAAATGAGGACCTCACATAGATTTGCAGGGAGCCTGAACTGGATTACTGCGTTTCACGTGACCAGTGCCATTCAGCACCTGGGTCCTTGAGAGACATTCAGTCAATATGAATTGCTATTTCTGTATGAGGAAAAATAGCCCAGGAATGGATATACTTCTAAGTTACTCCCCTGTGAAAGAACAAAGTGTCTGGTGTAGGAAGAGGGGAGTAAGCAGGGGACAGAAATTGGATGGACACAGGAGAACATTTCAGAAAACTCTAATCACTAAGATTCAGCTCTGGTGCTACAAGAGGGTCAAGTTTGTATGAAATAAGCCAGAGTCTCTGGGGATAGAATTTGGGCATTATATTCTGGAATTCCGGCATTAGGCACTGGCACTCTGCCAATCAGGAGGATCAGCAATGTGGACCTGCTACACGAGGAAGTTGGAAACCAATTCTAAGAGAAAAGGCAAGCCATGGGGCGGCATTCTTGCCCACCTTCTGCCTCTGCCTCATTTGAGTGCGTCAGATTCTTGACTATCTTGCCACATGTCACATGCTCTTAGAATTGAAAGAGTCCTATGACAATCTTCCCTGCCCTGGAAACTCCCCTCTGCTCATGCTATTTCTTACCTGTACAGAGCACGGTGCTTCCTGGGTTCCACGCAAGAGGGTACATCCCCTCAAGAATGGGACCACATACCCTCTGTGCCATGCACGTTGAGACACAACAGGTATTTTTTTTTTTTTTAAATGAATTTATATGCTTTGCTTCTTTTCAGAAATAATTATGTGAGACTTGCAGAGATTGCTCAGTGGGTAAAGACACTTGCAAAGCCTGATGGTCTGGGATTGATTTGCCAGTACCTGCACAAAGCCAGCTGCATAAAGTGGTGCATGCTTCTGACCCTCCTTTGCAGCAGTGGGAGGCCCTAAGGCATCCATCCACACTCTTTCTCTCTCCTCTCTCTCTCTCTCTCTCTCTCAATTAAATAAAAGTAAATATTTTTAAGAGAAATAATAACTTAGACTAACAGCACACATTAAAACAAAACCCCCTACAGGTTTAGCAAATCAGATCACTCAAAAAATATGCAAGTAGCCGGGCGTGGTGGTGCACACCTTTAATCTCAGCACTCGAGAGACAGAGGAAGGAGGATCACGATGAGTTCAAGACTACAGTGAGACTACAGAGTGAATTCCAGGTCATCCTGAACTAGAGTGAAACCCTACCTCAAAAAAAAAAAAAAAAAAGCAAGTAAGTGTGGGCATGAAAGCATGGGGAGATCACAGATTCACAGATGAAGCCAACAGGATAGAGAGACCCATTCAAATTAAAAGTGAAGATACAGATGTTATTAGCAGCAGGACAAACATGCGCCAAGTGGTGTTTCCTTTAATAACTCAAATGAAATAATTCACATGTAAGCAAAGTTTAGTTATATTCAACATATAAATATTATCCAATAGTGATGGTTTTAATTTTGTAGAAGTTTTAAAAACATGAAGACAAATCATGGGAAAATTGTATTCTCCACTTAGATTTCTATAAAGCAAGTCTCAAATGTACATTTTATTTCATAGCTAACCCTACACTCCGTTTTATTTGCATAATTTATATTTATGTATTAGGAATCAGATTTTGATAGCTGTAGTGTATATGCCTTTTAGTATAAATTCACAAATGAATGAATGTTGAAGGAAAAAGAAGACATGATAATTTTCTTGGGCTCCTGACATAGTTTTCAATGTAACAAACTAGAAAAGAAATGGCCTATGTAATAAGCAGTGAATTCCATAGAAGGCAAAGGCAGTCATATGAACTTACCTTGAACGGCAGTCTGCAGACAAAATAAAAGTTAGAAAATGTTTTCTATGTTCAGGCCTGGAAGACTATTTAAATGTCTGGCCAACTCTTGCTCACATTGTGATATGTAGTTCTCTGGGGTACAGACTGTCAAACTGAGTTAGTGCCAACGAAAGAAAATGGGAGATGGACTTTCAGATGTTCTCATTCAGCCGAAGAGGAAAATACAGCTCGAGCAGTTTTATCCATGGAGATTTTCAAATAAGCACTCACTAGGATAGGAAGACTCAGGGGAATGCTAAAAGAACTCGGTAGATACTGTTTTTAAAAAGTAAATCCAGGGGAATGCATCTGCCCCATTGCCTCTAAAAGTGAGCAGATGTTAATCACCCACTCACTCTACGTACTATGTGAATTGAGAATGGGTGTGTCTATCCGACTTTCCTTCAGCCAGTGCAGCTAGGGACAAACTGTGATCACCATTCTTCTAAAATTCCACGACCTCTGGTGTTCACTGTGCCTGGATTTCTCAACGCCCGCCTTATGCAAGCTACCGTAGGTCAATAAATGAACAACAAGGGGCCCTTAATCTTGGAAATAGGTTCAGTCAAGGACATCTGGGTAAGATCTTTGTAATTTTTTATTTTTTTGTGCGGTAGGGTCTCACTCTAGCTCAGGCTGACCTGGAATTCACTATGTAGTCTCTGGGTGGCCTCAATTTTACAGCAATCCTGCTACCTCTGCCTCCTGAGTGCTGGGATGAAAGGCATGCGCCACCACTCCTGGATGTTGTTTGTATCTTCGTATTTCCTTTTGGATGTACATCAAAGTAAATTCCACTTTTATAATAGCTTCATATATATATTCCCCTCAGCCCCAAATTACCTTGCATTTGTCAATTTCAGGCGTCCATAGAGCATCTGTCAGCTATTTTGAGCTGCCTCCATGTGGATAGTCTCTGATGACATATTTCGTTTCAGAAATCTCCATCTGTGGCAAACAAAGCATGCTCCATGTGATTACTTGGGAATTCGGGCTTTCATAAGGACAGAGTGGAGAGTAACAAGAAGAACCTATGCTTAGTAGAAGAAGCTCAGCCTCACGTCGGTCCTGGATATGGGAAGATTAAGGTCACCATTGGTCAGTAAACCCATTCGTCAATCTGGCCTTCACTTAGCCAGCCCTGAGCCCAATTTTAAATGCAGGGGTCAAACGTGAGACTTCTGTGGAATGCTAGAAATACATCTTCAGTAGTTGTGTCTTAAAACTTCCAAGTATCATTGGAGAGTCTACTTACAGTCAGTGCTTCAACTAAAACTCTCAATCTCATATACATTGTTAATATAGTCTATATAGATCTCCTCTTTTGTTTGACTAATTTTTTTTTTTTTTGCTTGAAATCAGGTATATCTTTCTGTATATGTGTAATAGAATGATGCTTTGCCTATAGCTTTTGTTGGGAATAAATCCCAAGGTTTTTTTTGTTTGTTTTTTTTTTTTTTTTTTGAGACAGAGTCTCATGGAATGAACTATCCAACCCTGGCTGGCCTTATGCTCCAGGAATTTCTCCTACCTCAGGCTCCTGATCACACTGGTAATAGATATGAGGCACTACATTCAGTTCACAAGTCATTTAATCATGTCAGATAAGTGACAGAAAAAAAAAACATTTTAGAATAAGTAGGAACATTAAAATTAAAGCATATGTAGTCTTCAGATATGAAACATCAAGTAGAGAAGAGATGCCCCTGGCTGGTGTCACAGAAGACATATTAAGATACAGGATTACAAGAGGTACTTAAGGTAACTCACTCCTGGACTGGCCAACACTAGTAAGATTTAATCAAATATTAAGAACAGAGTCAAGAAAAATTTTCAAAAGTTGTCCAATCATCAGATTTTGGGAAACTAAAAGAGTAGGTAGATATCAGAACATATAATTTGGGTTTGGGGGTCCTAGAATTCTTATGTTGAGAAAATCTTAACAAAGTTCTTAGTCAATGCTCATCTTCAGAGTTGATCTTCCCAAAACTTCAAAATGAAACAAACAAACAAAAAAACCTTACAGGCTGATTTCTGACCCTAGATTCTGACTCTTCCTTCTCCCATTATCACCTGTTCTTCAAGACAGAAATAGAATCAGGACTGAGAAAGTTGAACTAAAAGCAGGCAAAAAGGAAACAGGTCATTTGGAGTGAAAATGAGTCAGGAAAGAAAGACTGAGTCAAATTCCAGGAGGCACTGCGCCATGAAGCACTCACAGAACTCTTCAATTTGGGCAAAGTAAAAACCGTCAGTGTTTGTGATGACGTGTTCACAGCTGTCTGCAGACTTTGTCTCCATGGCGCTCAAGCACACCACCCAAACAGAGGAGAGCCACTGGAAGCCTGGAGGAGACCTCTCATTCCCAACTACTAAAAGAAGAAACGGAGACCTCACAGGTCCAGCTGAAGCACCGCAGCTGGAGCAGCATTTTGACGTTCAGTTAGTGATAAACAAAGCAGTGATTTACCTTCCCTCAGTATGAGCATCCCGTTTGTGAGCTACGTAAAACTGTAACTATCACCTCCAAGCAAACCAACCTATCATATGAACCTAGTCACAAACGCCGGTTCTCTTTCTGCTCTTCTTACACGATAGTTCGCACTGCTTTGATCTAACTTGGTAATTGGTTGGTCACAATCAAAGTGGCTTCTTGATGCTATAGAAATCACATGGCTTTGGAGTTTCTTTTTGTGGTTACTATGCTCTGCCACATCTACTGGAAATGCTCCTTCCCCGTCCTTAAATATCATCATGAGCAGATTTCATAATGGATGGATATTTACTGTTATTAGAAGTCAAGCCACTTGTGGTGGTTTGATTCAGGTGTCTCCCCAAAACTTAGCTGTTCTGGATGCCAGGTTCCCCAGATGATGGCAATTGGAAATTAACGCCTCCTGGAGGGAGTGTATTGTTGGAGGTGGGCTTATGGGTATTTTAGCCACTGTCCCCTTGCCAGTGTTTGGCACAGTTCCCTGTTGCTATTGTCCACCTTATATTGGCCAGGGTGTGATGTCCACCCTCTGCTCATGCCATCGTTTACCCCTGCCATCACGGAGCTTCCCCTCGAGCCTGTAAGCCAAAATAAACCTCTTTCCCACAAGCTGCCCTTGATTGGGTGATTTCTACCAGCCATGCGGACCTGACTGCAACACCACTGCCAGTTGAAATTGCAGTCACCTATCTAATGTAGACTGTTCTCCCCTCATTGCTTGCTATCCTTGTGAAATTAACTAAGGGGTAGATTTCTCTTTCCCCCCTGCCCATGCCCTTGCAAACCTCATGTCCTAACACAGCATGGCCAGGATTGCTTAGGGACAGGGACAGATGTTCCTGTCCAGTGGGGATCCACCGTGTACCGTAGGTGTCTCTGCTCCTCTGGTCCTGACCCTGGTCGTGAGCACAGATAGGAGGTTCCGCGGAGGTCTTCCGCTCACTCGTGTCACAGTCCTCTGTACTGAGCCCTTGATCTGGCTCCATCTGAACTCTCAAAGCCCAGGCAACATCTGTCTTTGTTAGTTAACTTGACTTGACTGCCACCAGGAGGTCCTCGAATGGGGAGCAAGTCTTCCAGAACTTTCTACTGTGGCTGTGACAGTTGCCCATTGCTGCTGCACACATGAGCAGGAGGGACATCTTCCAGCGTTTCCTTCCTCTCTATCCTGCCCTTGCTTTGCATGGGAAGCAGGCGGAAGAAGGGCAACTGCATTGCTAAAAAGGCATCTCAGTATGGATCAGAATGTAAATCTTCCCTTTTACCAGTTTCTCAGACACTGCTGTCCATCTTTGATCCCCTCTGCATTCACTTTGGTTGTTGGCAGCTAGTTTGAGGCCTGGGGCTGGAGGGCCATTTCCTTGGGGAGATTGGTGGGGTGGGGGTGGGGGGGGTGACGTGACTCAGCCTTTACCAGGCAGTCCAGGTTCCCTGATGACTCCTTTCTCCTCTCCTCCCACAGCTCCCCAGACAGTCCCCAGGCACAGGGCTATTATTTCCATGGGGCCAATCCCCAAAGATGTCTAGCCGCAATGACTCGGTGCTGCTTAGAGTGCAAAGAGCAGGGGAGCTATTGTTAGCCCCCAGGCACGGTTACAGGGTACCAACATGAGGGCGGAGGAAAAAGTTCTAAGCCCTGTCTGTTTACAATGTCACCACAATATAAAGAAAGAGATTGAAACCCTTGGGAATAATAGAATTGAATATATATTGGCCTGTATACAGTTGTATTTATATTTCATAGTTGAGCTATAGAATACATCCAAGCACACTTTAGTAACTGAGCTAGCTTTCTGCACATGGTCCCACAGAGGCCCTAGGAAGACTGATCAACTCTTCCTCCTTCAGCTCCTTTCAGCTCCTCTCCAGACAGTGCTCGATGTGTGAATACAAAGCCACTCATAGGATCTTGAAGAATCTGAAATAGAGGTCCAGGCTCCATCGAGATAGGCTCCACATCGATCCTGGCTGTGCAGAGGTCAGCCTAGCCTGCCACTTCCTAGGTTATATACATCCTGCCTTCTTCTCTGGGGTGTTCCTTAATCATTGGAGACTGAACCCACAGTTGGAGTCTCTTCTGCCGGCGGGGACAGGTCAGCTGACGAGAAGCAACTGATGGAATGAAGAGTCCATTCCATTTCAGCTTCCATTTTCAAGGGGAAGTTTCATGAAGAGGGAAGCACTGCAGAGCAAAAGGTAGAGTGTCTCAGGGGAGCATTTCCCATTCAAATACCACAGGGTCGGACATCTCTCCCTATAGACCCAGCCCTTCCCTGGCAGAGCTGGAGACCCCACATTCCAATTAAGTCAGATTCTCAAATCCCTGAATGCCTCTCAGGAAAATTCATCTCAACCCTACATCGTGGGTGCCATGTAGAGACACAGGCCCTCTCCTCAGAATCTGGAACATGTGAGAATGGATTGTAGGCTTAAAAGTGCCAATGAGAACCTGCTTACATGTTTACTGCATCCAGCGTCTTTGCGTGCTCTGTCTCTAGCCATCAGCTTCCCTGAGAAATTTTCAACAGCCATTTTGGACTACGAGTCTCAACTAACATGTCACTTGATTCCTGAGCTTATTTAGGAAGGTCAGGCTAATTAATAGAAGAGGGGAGCCATTGCTGTTTATTTATATGGTCGTTTTGGAGAGACACTTTGTTACTTTACCATCATTTGTTGCTTTGATTTGATGTAAGTCTAAACAAAACCTGCTGTAAAGTATGATGGGGCTGCCCACATTAAAGATGGAGAAGTGATAAAAATGGTTTCAATCTCTATAAATCTGGCAGTTGTACTCCAATTTTTTTGTGTGACGTGTTGTGTGGGTGTATGCTACTGACTTTTAACGTACAGAGAAATAAAAATTGCATTTAAAAGTAACCCCAATCACTATAGAAAATAAACATCCCTCCATAATTTATATCACTTGCCCCTTTTGGCAAACAAAAACAATATTACTTAGATTTTATAAATTTAGAATCTGTAATTTGATCGTTGAAAAATAGAATTATCTTAAGCATGAAGGAAATGTCACTGCTGAGTTGAAGGAATTTTTATAAAGGAATTATATTTAATATAGCATATAAATCTTTAAAAATCAACTGCTATTATCCTCCAACTTTTTAAAATTGATACTGAATACATGATTTTAACTTTGTAAAACTTCTGAGCCAATATTTCAAAGTTATAGTTGTAGAAGACTTAAGAAGGATTTATATCCCAAGCTCTCAAAGGAAACATGTTCATGAAATTCAACTGATACTTATCATTCCTAAATAACATTAGGAGTCTTTGTGCTCACTGAGCTATGTGCCAAAAACAAAACTGCTACTAACATGTGAACTTCTATGACTAGATATTAAGTTAATCAAATGAAAATGTCTCACAGAGTGGTTATCCTGAAAATTCAGAGCAATAAAATAATTTGACCTTTGGTTCAGATCCTGGTGTGTGTGTGTGTGTGTGTGTGTGTGTGTGAGATGTGTGTGACATGTGAGGTATACAGCAACAAGAGCTTTCCTTCTATGTGTGGCTCATATTTGCTGCTTTTCTTAAATAGCAATGCTTATTTCTTCTCAAAGACTGATTCTTGGCTAAAATGAAAGATGAGATCCATTGGAGCAACAAAGCCTTTGGCCAAGTCTAGGGCAGCAATGCAAAGTGAAGCGCAGAAGCAATTAGCAGCAATTACTGAATGCTCAGTCTTCGTAGACATTTCTAGAATATTCCCAGGATAGCTCTAAAGAGGGCAATCATCTTTTCCTTCACAGTGTTGAAAGTTGAGGAGAAAAATCCAGAATTAAGCATAAATACACATGAATAAAATGTCTAGTATTTTATAAGCATCGAGTAATGAGTGTGTCAAGCTCTTATCTGTGGCAAACATGCTCTTAGAAATGAGAACGCTGCCATGATCCTTTCCTTGTTTGGAACACAGTCTAATAAAGAAGACTTGAAAGCAGTGAAATACAAGATTCCTATGTTGTCATTAAAAGGAATAACGACATGTGCCTCGCCTTACCCAAATCAGCAATTCCATATGGAATTGTATATGGGAAACAAGGAACCACAGAGCTGTTCTGAAGCTTACGGATCAAATCCAATTCCATGATGACAATGGTCAGGCGCCCGTGTCCTGACACACGCTCACTGATCCTCTCCTCCCCAGAAATGCTTTTGAGCATGAAGAGGTGCAATGACCTCAAAGGCCAGCATTGCTCTGCCCAGCCTGGGTTGTTCTTAGACAAATCACAGGTCAACTTTTGCAGTCACCCTGCAGAGATCTGGGGAGGTATGTAAACGTGAGTAGATGACGATGTCCTGTTTCACAGCGTTGGAAATTGAACCCAGGGCCGTGTACAAGCTAGACAGATGCTTTGAAACTGAGTTTATCCTTAGTTTGGTGAGTTTTTGTCAATTACATCAGCTATTGTCTGCTATTCCTACAAGCATTTTTCTAATACCCTGCCTAGCTACGGTCAATATATTTTCTATGTTATTAATGCTGCTTGACTAGGGGGTGAGTTAGTCAGGGATCTGCTGTTATAGAAACAGCTACAGTCATACTACATGACCATTGGTCATAGAAGCAGTCCTTTTTTTTTTTTTTTTTTATCTAACTTACATTGGTGAATGATCTGTCAAGTGGCTGATGTCCCGGTCCTTACACTATGTCTTCTTGAAATAGGCAGGGTCACTTCACGACTTCATCTTGGTATTTGGGCAGAAGAAAGCTTCATGAACCTGAATCTCAGAACTTTCTTTTATTTTCCCCAAGCACTGGATATTTTCTGCATCTCCGCTCCCTTATAGGACTGGCATTACAGACATGCATGGCCATACCCAGGTGTTTAATGTGAGTTCTAGGGATTCAAAACTCGGGCAGTCTCAGGTCCCCCCAGGCCGTCATGGTCGCACAGGGAGTGTGCCTAACCTCTGAGCTCTCCAGGCCAAACCCAACCCTGCTACTATACACATTCAATCCTTTCAACTCGAAAATTTAGAAATTCCATAAGAAATTTAACAAACTTAAATAGGCCTTATAATTTAGAAGATACTCTAAAATAAACAACCAAAAGTTTAACTTTATCACCTAGCCTTTAATACATTTTTAATCTGGACTATGAGACTTATTTTCATGAATTGCCTTTTCATGTTTTCATTGAGAAATTCACTTCAGAGAACATTTGTTGCTCCTCTATCACGTATCAGACATGGGGTACTCTAAGTATATGAGCCGATGGTACAGGCAGTATTCTGTAATTTTAGATTCTTAACACTGTCTACTGGGGATATAGACATGAAAGAGCAAACAACAAAAACAACAAAAAGATAAAAAAAAGGAAATGTTTATTTATTTGAGAGAGAGAGTGAAAGAGAGTGAATGGGTGTTCCAGGACCTCCAGACAGTGCAAAGAAAGTCCAGACATCTGTACCACAATGTGTATCTGGCTTACGTGGGTACTGGGAAATTGAACCTGGGTTTTTAGACTTCACGGACAAGCACCTTAACTGCTATGGCATCTCTCCAGCTCCCAAGGGTTTTCCTATAAAGGGTTATGATGAGAATAAACAGGAAAATTGGAGACATCACAACTCCTGTTGTGTGTGTGTTACCTGAGCTAGGAAGGTTGGACAGGGAAGACATGGAGCAAGACAAAAAGAATCAAAAGTAAAAAAGAGAGAGAGAGAGGGAAAAAAGGAATTAGGCAACAATGTGTAGCCATGGAAGAGACTTGGCCTCCTGGGTGAGCGAGCCAGTGGCGGTAAAGCTGCAGAAGGAAGCAGCTGGACAGGGCGCCCAGTAAGCAGGCAGAAGGCGGCCCACAGCGCTCACTGGGTGGTGGGACCAGGCCACTGAGGACATCGGACGCGGATGATGGCGGCGATCGGGGCAGGTACGTGCAGGCCATCAAGAGCAAACAGTTTTCCTCCAAAAAAGTGAACACATTAAATCTGCTAGTCATCCTCCCATTCAACAACTATGCAAATTTGGCAAATAAACCACTCTTTCGTGGACACCACTTGTGTAATCTATAAAATGTGGAAGGCTACATTGTCAAGGAACCGTCATGCACTTTCATGGAGTGAATTAAACAAAAACCTCATGATTTAACATCATGACTAACAACCAGCACTTATAGTAAGCCTCTTTTATTTTAGGTTAATCACACTTGGAATCTGCTTTGTCCTTTGGCCTAAAATTATAATATGCATAGCTTTGTGTCTGGACCAAGCAGTATCCTAGCAACAAAATGATAAACACTGTCTTTGCAGTAAGCTAGTAACCTTAATATTCTTACATGAAGGGAAGAAAATGCTGGAAGGAGAATAATTCTGATGGGAACAAGAATTCTTTCATGAGAAGTATAGATAAAATTTGTATGCTTCAGCACAGATCTGTGAAGTTTCTAGCGAACACTCAAAGTTAGAGTCCACCAGGAGACCTTGGGTCCATACTCAATACACGATTTCCTAAATTATATGCAGCACCAGCTTGTAAATTATTTTAGAGCCAGCTCTCTGGTTTCAACTAAAATAGATTCAACAGAGTATGCACATCCATATTAGAGCTATTTTTAGAAACAAAGCCAAGAGATGTACACACAGAAAGAAACTGAAAGGGATTGACTCATAAGTTACGGAGGCTGACAAATCCCAAGGTCTGTAGGAGGAGTCAGCAGGCTGGAGTACCGGGAAAGCCAAGATCACTCCAGGCTGATTTTGAGAACCAGAACTCTAGAAACCTATTGTGCTCATTTGAATCCGAAGACAAGAGGAAAAAAAGAAAAAATACACAAAAAAACCAGCATCTAAGGTCAAAGGCAGTCAGCCAAAAATAGGTCTGTCACCCAAGGAGTCAGCGTTTTTCTTTGTTCAAAACATCAAGACACTGGGCCAGGTCCACCCACATAACAGAGCAGAATCATTTCCGTTCGTTCTTTCCCTGTCAGGGTCTCATCCCAAAGCAAGCCTTACACAATCACTTAGAATATTCTTTGACTACATATTTATGCACCCTACGGCCCACCTAAGTTGGCATGTGAACTATCAAGGGGGTCAATCCTTCAAGGCTAATCCATTGATATCGAAGAATAGAAATGAGGACCATGGAGAAGGAAAGGATGACAGAGACTGGAAAGATGAAGGAAATTGAAGGAAACAGGGTGGGGAAATGAACTAGGGTGGCAAGAGGATTTGATTTCCCTACATCTTCCAGTCAATGTTTGAGAAGTTTGCAAAGGGGCATATGTGAGAAAGATGAAGGTCTCCATCCCCAAGCTCTCCTACCATGGCCTTGCTGCTGGCCAGCAGGGAAGGGAGCCTGAGTCTGGCTGTACACGCAGGGTTCCCCATCCTACAGAGTAGAGCTGTGAGGGAATAAGCAATGGGGGAATAGAAAAAGAAAATGGGAACTCCTAGGCGAAACCATCCTACACACTTCCCCTGCCTGCTCCTGCTTCTTAGAGACAGTGTTAGAGTTTTGAGCCAACTCACAAATTCATGGTAGTGAGCAAAATATCCATGAAGTACTTGGAGAGTCACAAGATTCAGTTTTCTGCCGTCAAGTATATGCTAAGGTCTTTCTAGAAATGTGATTCTATCTTTTATCTTCTTCTCTCTCTCTCTCTCTTTTTTTTTTCCCCGTAAGTGAACTATGGCTAATTCATTATCTAAAATCTTCAATTTCCTTAAAAATTTTTTCACATGCAATATTAGTGCTGAATAAACAAAAAGTCTCAAAATACCTAGGTGACAACATAGTTCATATTACTGCCCATTACCTTCAAAAGACATCACTGTGAGACGGGTCTTGCTAAATTGGCCTCCTTGGACCTCAGTTCCTTCAAGGGGAAAGTGAAAATTTGGGTAAGAGGACCATTATGGAATCTTCTAGTTTTAATTTTGTACTCATGATTTTTATGGCGTTTCAAAGTGATTGTTCCTTCCGGTTTGTACGTTGTCTTCAGAGGTACCATACTGCCCTCATGTGGTCAAACTTGAAGTAGCACATATGTAATCACAAGCTATTTAAAAACAAAAAACAACTGAAGTCCTCCACTTGGTTAAAATACATAAATGGGCAATAACCGAATTAATTCAAAACATGTCCATGAAATGCCAATATTTTTTCCAAATCATAGTGATGCAATTTTTATATAAAAACAACAATATGGGTGCAAATACCATCATTAGAGTTCATGAACACTGCTAGATATTATGAATGCATATTTCACATCATGTTATTATTTTCTCTAACCTATGATTTTCAAATGAAGAATCAAAACCACCTTGGAATGAACCATCGTGTCATGATAAGTAAGCGATAAGGGCAGTCTCAATTCTATGCTGTCAGACTGCACAATATAAGTTACCTCAACATTGTCAATTTACAAGAACTTATTACCTAACATTCTAGTAGATATCTATAAGAGTCACAAAGTGATTAAAAGTGTGAGGAGATAATATGTGTCACATATAATAATAAAATGCCTGTTATGAAAATTGTTGCTTAGGGAGTGTTAATTTATGGTTGGTTTATCATATTGCTAGTCATTCAGTGTTCTGTTTAATAATATTCATTATTATGACAATAAATGACAGAGGTAAAATGTTTCATGCCATTAGTAGGAGGTTTTTTTTGTTGTTGTTTGTTTGTTTTTGTTTTACGAGGTAGGGTCTCACTCTGATCCAGGCTGGCCTGGAATTAAATATGTAGTCTCAGGGTGGCCTTGAACTCATGGCGATCCTCCTACCTCTGCTTCGTGAGTGCTGGGATTAAAGGTGTGCGCCACCACGCCCGGCTCACATTTTATCACTGATGGGAGAGGGGTCTGTGCTGGGGATGAATCTAGGCAACGGTTACACCCATCACTTATATTCCCAGGCCCCATACTTTCAATTTTGTAATTAAGAAGCCATTTGTCTTACTTTGTGTGTGTGTGTGTGTGTGTGTGTGTGTGTGTGTGTGTGTGTGTGGTATCAGATATTCTGAAACGAACACATAGACCGAAGGAGCCAGCAGTTCAATGTCACAAATTCCATGGCTGAGATCATACTGCCTATACTGTCATCAGAATGACTGTAAATTTTGTATTTCTAAATACTTGTGAGTATACAAATGTAATAATAAACAAATATTCTTTGTATTTCCTGAGTCAGTGAAAATAGATAGCAAGAAACAGATTAGAGAGGAATTAGGGTATGTACACACACACACACACCCAAACACACACACACACACATAAGATTATTAGAGGAGGGTAGAAAAATTGCTCAGTGGTTAAAGACACTTGCATGCAAAGCCAATTCCCCAGTGTCAAAAACAATGCACAAAAGTAGCACAAGCATCTGGTTTTCTTTTGTAGCCACAAGAGGCCCTGGCACACATGTATACACACACACACACACATACACACACACACGCATAAATAAGTGAATAAAATATTTATTAAAAGAAGTAGGAAACACAGAGGATGGCTACAGTCTGTAGAAAATAGTTATTTTTTCCGCCAATTATAAATACCACTGTGAGATAACGTCTGTGAACCAGACATTCTGCTCCTTACCTCTAGTCTCATATTTCTACAAGAGTCTCATCACTACAACAGAACTAGAAATGTCTATTGTTCCTAATTTTCACAAGATGATATTGAGGCTTAAGAAGGATCAATAACTTTCCCAAGGACACGAAGTCAATAAGCAAATAGATGAGTCCAACAGTGACCCTAACCCAAGAAGGTATAGTAGCAACAGGCCATCATTCTGCATCTCCCAGACGTAGCTTCCAGAATGCCCGAGAGATCATGCTGAACCACTAAGATACCGAGAATGCTGATGCATTGAAAATCTCAGATCTGCCAGTCCCTCAGAGCAAAGAAGTCACCTTATTGTGCCCTAAATGCCGCTGTAGTTTAGCTCTTGGCGGCTCCCCACTTCCTATACTGCCTGAGACACAGGGCTGTCTGTCATTGGTAAGGGCAAGGCAGAATTTACAGTCGGCACAAATAATCTCTATTTCTATATTCATCCTTTCTCAGTGAGGCTGCCTTTTGCTACATCTCTCCTTGGGCTACCATGCATTTGCACAGTGAACAGAAGTCCAAGGCATGAGATTTTTGCAGACTCCGCCAAAGTTATGCGGGGACTGGTGCCACCTATCAAAATAGAATGTGGGGTTGGTGTCAATGACAAACATAGGAAAACAATATTCAAATTATGTTCTTAGACAACAACATGCAAGTTGCCTATTTAAAAGTACCACCAGAGTGAAAGAGAAAGTTTAGATTCCTATCCCGTATCACCGTTGTGTCAAAAGCTCTGCTCTTGCTTATCTATCGCAGATTTTGGGGTGCGCATGCATCTTTGGAGCAGCGTCTGAGTATGAGGAGAGGTGCGACACTCTCCAATGTGAATGATGCTCAGAGGAGCCCATCAGCGCCATGTCCCCTGCAATCAAACAGGGGAATGAAAGCTTTTGTCTGTTCTCATCGATTCAAATGCCAGCAGAAGAAAAACGGACTGTGGTTTCCATAGAAACCACTCATAGTTTCAGGTGACTCTCAGGGTGCTTTGTCCCACTAGCTGTTTGGAGAACAAGGTATGTGCATAAAGGCTTTTTATCTGTGCTGCTCTCTCTCAGGGTAGGCCTTGGCTTCTGGAGGAGCCCAGCCTCCGGCATTTCCTGAAGGTCTGACAGACCTCACCTCCTTTCACAGCAGAGAAACTGGACTGGGCCATGTTCGAAGCTTGGCAAATGCCTCTCATGCTGGCCCATGAAATAGTATTGCTTCACTTTTGCCAGGAAAAAAAAAAAAAAATTAATGTCTCTTACTTAGAGATTCCTGTGACCTTACTCTATATTCAGAATTTATGTCATTCTCATTGAATGATAACAACATAAGACATTAATGACAGCTACAATAACTGTGGAAAACAATTAAAAACAAAAATAACAAAGTACAACTGTGTGTGGTGGAGATTGCCTGGAATCTCAGAGCATTAGAAGCTGAGTCTAAAGAATTCCAATGTTGAGACCAGCCTGTGCTATATACTGAGTTCCAGGCCAACCATTCTGGAAGTCAATAAATAAAAATAAAAAAATAAAACAAAGAAATGGTAATGCAATATTTCAGTCCACACACTAGGTAGTTACTTGCCTGGGGGAATGATGTCCTTCCTGCATTGTAGGGTGGCAAATTAAGCAGTTAGAAAACAATTCAGTGCTCAGAGAAGATAATTACTCCTTGAGTGTCATGCATGAACAAGAAAAGCTTGCAGCACTCCTCAAGGGTGTGGCTAGTAACAACAATATGCAGGAAAGAAAAGGCATGTAAGAAACAAGGTAGATGTTGTGGAGCTGGAGGGTGGCCTCAGGTGGTGGAGAGTGAGTGATCTATGCTCTGAGGACCCGAGCTGAGCAAAGGCTGCACAGTGCACTTACTTCCAGGAGGATCTCCAGTCAGCTCCCGCCTGTGCAAAGCCAGGCAGATAAATCCTAGCTTGAGGGATGTGGCAACAATCAGATAACGGGCAGGTCGCCTTTGCCAGCCGGCCCAGTATCTGAGACTGTGCATGGAGACAAAGTTCCCTAGTTCATGAAAGCACTAACAATCTATCTCTGATAAACTCATCACATAGTGCGCCCAGATTGGCCCTGTAGTGATCTCAGTTTCAGACTACTTGAGTAGCCTGCGTTGATCTTATGTTCATAATGTCATTCTTGTGCTCCGTTCATTAAGTACAGGGCATTCATGGGTACCTTGAGAAGGTGCCAGTCCTCATGAGGCACGGAGAGTAATGATGAAGAGCTAAGCGGTGGCATGGCACCAGTTGGTTTGAGAATCCACAGATTTAAATATCAGCCCCACTTGTATAACCTTGAGCACATTTCTTTTCTGTGCCTCCATTCTTCCATATATTAAGTAGAATGATTTACTATCAGGTTAAATAATGTTACAATTGATTAAGTGGTTATAAGATCCTATGATGGGTCAATTATTATAAACTTATAGGTGCATATTATATATGCATATTATATGAAAACAAAAACAAAATAACTTCATAGCAAAGACATTTAGGAATAACTAGAATGATTAGAAACTGAAGAAAACTCAAATTTAACAAGAGGATAAAATTTCACTAATGATTTGACTATCATAAAAGTTGAGGAGCATTTATGGAACTGCCTAAGGTCTTAAAGCATTTACACACACACACACACACACACACACACACACACACACACTGTTAGCCTCTGCATGGGCTGATATCAATAAGGTTAGTGCCGGCTGAGCCTCAGGGCGGCACTGCAGGGTGCCCACTTTCTGATATTCACTCTCCTGTGCTCTCCAGTCACCCCAGTATTCTAGGCTTGGTCTGTACAACAGACAGCAGAAGAGAAACTGTTCAGGATGAAGTAACGGAGTATCCACTGTGACTATAACAGGGTGCCAGGGGTTCAGAAAAGTCCTTGAAACCTAAACGCTAGTCCAAGAAATTAATTTTAAAAAGACTGGGAAGAATAATTATTATTTATTGAGGGAAGTATAGAGCCCAAGAAAAGCACCCACTTGGCTAGGGATCCCATGAAAAGAGCTTGGGAAGAAAAATAGAGAAAAGAAAGTTCCAGGACCTTCTGCCATGTGGGGAGCTGGCGATGGTAAAGAGACCGTGGAGAGAGTAGGGGCTAGAGTGGGGGGGGGGGGGCATCTATCTGCTAGGTGGGCCCAGCTAGGCCTGGGCCCAACAGAATGAAAAACCACCAACAGTTGGAAGTTCCTAAGCGGTCAGGCAGCTCAGAGAGCATGCCCTTCCCTTGCAAAAGTATACACATATTATAACCAAATGTCATAACATTATGGTGGTGGCTCCTACCTTCTGGCTCAGGGGAACTAGAGGGGCAGCTGGTTGGTTAGGCTTAGGGGCTGTCTCAGGAACAGACTAGTCCCAACACCAAGTTCCAGGAGCAGAATTTGACCAACCACATTGTCTAAATCTTAGGGAAGACTTGCCTTCCAGCAGGGGCCCAGGTTGTTTGTGGGAAAAACAGATCTAGCTAAGAGATGAGAATTCTAACAAGTACAGATTTCCTGCCTTTTTACTTTTAGGGGTCACCCTAATTGTCTAACAGAGCCACCTGACTACCTGATTCCCTCTCATGACCATTTTGGTCACCACCTCTCCCTCCCTCACCACTCGTTCTGGAGAAAGACAGCTGTCGCAACCCACAAGGCTCTCAGAAGACGGTTGGTGTCAGAGTTCTTGGAGCTTTGGCTAAATCTGAGGAGAGCTGAGGAGTTTTGTCCAAAACTTACAATCAAGAGTTTCACGAGGGCTGGAGAGATGGCTTAATGGTTAAGCACTTGCCTGTGAAGCCTAAGGACTCCAGTTTGAGGCTTGATTCCCCAGGACCCACGTTAGCCAGATGCACAAGGGGGTGCATGCGTCTGGAGTTCGTTTGCAGTGGCTGGAGGCCCTGGCATGCCCATTCTCTCCCTCTCCCTCTCTCTCTCTCTTTCTCTCTCTGTTGCTTTCAAATAAATAAATAAAAATAAACAAAAAAAAATTTTAAAAAAGAGTACCACAGCCATAAATTCTTCAGCAATATTCAGCAGGTACCTGCAACTTCAGAACAGACCCAGAGCCAGAAGGGCCCCCATCCTTGGCACAGAGGAACAGTGTGAGCTAACAGCATGAAGTATTTTGAGCTACTAAATTTGGGGCTCATTTTTATTTATTTATTTGAGAGAGAGAGAAGGAAAGAGGGTGACATACACACAGAAAGAAAGAGAGGCCTCTATTTTCATTGTATATTAGCCTCTGCAACTTCTGGACCTAGCTCTGTGGCTCAGAGAAGACAACATGACTTCTCAGGTACTGCTTTACCAGTCAAAGATATCAGCAATGAAATGCTGAGAAAAGCAAAAATGAACCTTCTCCAAGACTTACAACCCAGGTGTATCAGACAAATTCCCATTATTATAGCAAAATACTCAAGGCAATTAATTTACGAAGACAAAAATGTGTATGTTGGCTCATGGCTCTGAGGGCTTTGGTGTATGATCAGGCAGGTGATGTCATTCCTTTGGACCTTTGACATGGATAGAACATCATGACCTAGGCGACAGGAATCAGTCAGACGATCTGTGGTTCTGCAATGCCCTTCATGGCATGGTCCTCTAACCTAAAGACCTTCCAGTAAGGTTTCCATTACTCCCACTTCTTCCAATTATTCCAATTAATTCCAACTACTCCAGGGACCAAGCCTTTCACATGTGGCACCTTGGGCATCTCCACATCCGTTCCCTACATAACCAGCCCTCACTCCTTTTTCCTTTGTGTGGAGTGAGCTAAAGCAGTGATAGTCCACGGCTGCTGCTCGCTGCTCAAAGTGTGGCCTATCCGATGATGGGGAAGTTTATTAGAACAACAGAATATTCACGTTTCTGGGAACTAGGTGACAAGCTATTCTTAGAGGATCTACTTCTAGACAGAGGAGGAGGAAGAGGAGAAGGGGGTAGGAGGGGGTTAAAGAGGAAGAAGTGAGGGAAAGAAGAAAGGCAGAGAGGGAATGAACAGAAAATAAAAACCACAGAATCAGTCAGTACCCACTCTGAACTCAGAAAGGCATTTCCTGGAAAGCTCTGAGAACCTCCTCACCCATGGCTACTAGAGAGATATATTGATATGTATATCCGCCCTTCTTCAAGAGCAGTGGAAGTTCGCATAACATTTCTTTGGAGTCACTCAATCTCCTTAAAAACAGAGCCCCAGGTCCAAAAGAAAAATGCTTAAGCTGACCCTGGACCAGCTTGGGATCTGACCGTTTTCGTTTTGTCCCTTCGGTGGCCCGTCCTCTAGCATCGGGTTAATGCGAGACAAAGTAGTTTGAAGCATAAATCACTAAAAGCAAGGGGAAGAATTAGTGGTGAAAAGATCGGGAAATAGGGCTGGAGAGATGGCTTAGTGGTTATGCACTTGCCTGTGAAGCCTTAGGACCCCGGTTCAAGGCTTGATTCCCCAGGTCCCACGTTAGCCAAATGCACAAGGGGCCGCACGCATCTGGAGTTCGTTTGCAGAGGCTAGATGCCCCGGCATGCCCATTCTCTCCCTCCCTCCCTCCCTCTCTTCCTCTCTCCCTCTCTCCCTCTCTCTCTCTCTCTCTCTCTCTCCCCCTCTTCCTCTCTCTGTCTGTCGTCAAATAAATAAATAAAAATAAACAAAAAAAATTTTTTTTAGAAGATTGGGAAATAGATTACATAAGAGGAAAGCAGGGTAAGAAAGCCACAAAAAAAGGTTTTAAAAATTACTTTAACAACAACACAAGTAACACAATTCATACATAATATGCCAGGCACCTTAAATATTTGCTGTAAATTAACTTAGTTACATCTTACCACAAATTTGAGATGTAGGTGTCACCTATATCTGTCTTTGCAAATGGAGAAATGCCATAATATTACAGGTGAAAAAAAAAAAGTGCCTTTGCCCAATTGTAAATTTGGTCATGGAATCATAATCATTTGATGAAATCTCAGTGTAATGTCTACAGTCTGTTATATTCAACAAACTACACAAAATTTTCAATCTGAAATAAAGGCAGGAAACTAATGGGTTAAATCATAAAAGGCAGGTGTTAACGAAGGGGTCAGATACAGTTCTCACCTCAAACAGAATAGGAAGTAGATTATTCTGGGCTGGTGAGTTGGTTCAGTGGTTAAGATTCTTGCCTACAAAGCCCAATGACTGGAGTTTGATTCCTCAGCACACCTACATAAAGCCAGATACATAAAGTGGCACATGCCTTTAATCCCAGAACTTAGGAGACAGAGGTAGGAGGACTGCCGTGAGTTCAAGGCCACCCAGAGACTACAGATTGAATTCCAGGTCAGCCTGGGCTAGAGCTAGACCCTACCTCAAAATAAATAAATAAATATTCTGTGCCAAATATGGGTGACCATGGCCTGGGAACATAGAGTTAGGTTAGCTCAAATACCATGTTTCAACGTGATAGCAATTTCATGAAGCTTTTATAGTAACAGAACCGAGTTATAAATCAAGACAATGCTCAAATTCACTGGTGGAAAATCAGGCAGTTGGGTTCCAACAAAGAGCAGTGATTTCTGCTAAAGGCGTCTGGTGATATCTGATGACATTCTCAGCCTTGGGTTGGTGGAAGCTGGTGGACTGTTAGCACATGCCAAAACGGCTTCACCTGGTCACTTGATGGTCACTGGGATGTTAGGTCGGACACAAGGTGAGTAATACATGGCTGTGTAGTGCGGTGTAAGCATACCAAGTAATTTGACTAGAAACTTGTAAAATCCCATCTCTGCACAATCCCAAAAGTTCTCAGTCTGGTCTGAAGAATGTACAACATTGTTTCAGGAACATGAATTCATTCACACGTTAAAGACAATGATTTTTAGTTTCTGGTTACTGCATAAGACATATTTCTTTTGTTCTTGTTTGTTTTGGTTTTCCCTAACGGACGCAAGGGGTCTATCCCTGAAACTCAAAAGAGATGGAGAGATGGCTTAGCGGTTAAGGAGCAGGCCTGTGAAGGACTCAGGACCCAGGTTCGATTCTCCAGGTCCCAAGTAAGCCAGATGCGCAAGGTGTCACATGCACCGGGAGTTCCTTTGCAGTGGCTAGAGGCCCTGGCACGCCCATTCTTTCTCTCGCCAATAAATAAAATAAAATCCCAGCTGGAGAGATGGATTAGCAGTTAAGGATGCACTTGCCTGGGAAGCCTAAGGACCCAGGTTTAATTCTCCAGTACCCACATAAGCCAGATGCACAAGGTGGTGCATATACCTGGAGTTTGTTTGCAGTGGCTAGAGGTGTGCCCATTCTCACTCTCTGTCCTCGCTGTCTCTAATAAATAAATAAAAAAATAAATAAATCAGGAAAAGAATTAAAAAACAAAAAAGCACAAGGTCAACTAAATGCTCAGAAAGGACGCATGCAGGCCCCACTCACTCTTCCGGCCCCCAACCCCACCCCCCGGGGAAGGGGGCGGAGCCAAGGAATCGAAAGAGAAAGCGGGCGGCGGCGGGCGGAGGACCTCGGGCGGCGGCATGGAGCGGCGCTGGCGCTGGCTGTGGCTGCTGTGCGCTTGCTGCCTGCGCCGCGGGGAGCCCGGGACCTGGCCACCGAGCCGCGAGCGAGGGGCGGCCGCCTTCCGGGTACCGAGCGCGCCCGTCCTCTTCCTTCTCCCTCCCTCCTTCCTTCCCGGGCCCAGTGCCTCGCGCCAGGGAGTCCTGCTGGCCACTGATTTGATTCGCCAGGAAAAAAAAAAAAAGCGGGGGGGGGGGTTCCCTTTGGGTTTATGTGGTGTGCCCCAAACCGTCGGTGGGCAGGTCCCAAGGTGGGCAGCATCCCCAAGGTGGGCAGCATCCCCCAGGCCGACCCCAGTGGTCCAGGTAGGCGGGAAGCCTGCAGTCTCACGGCCTCCCTGCAGGGGGCGCCGGCTCGCTCTTCTGGCATCAGAAGTTCAAGGGGCAGGAAGCGTCCAGCTGGGTTACTGATGGTCCAGCTCTGGGCAGCGTTCTTTCAGCAGGACCTTAAGGTCCCTCTAACCTGAAGTTGGGGGTGGGAGGGGGGAGAAAAACAAAACATTTCACTTGCTTTTGTAGTTACCAAGTCTTAGTAATAACCCATCCGTTGTACTGTAAGACCCAATCTTGGAGGATATATGTTTTGCTGAAATTAAGGGAAACTGCAAGGAATGGCAATTTATAATTGGCCTCGCTGTCTCCTAGAACAGATGCTATTTATCACATTTTAAAAATTGAGATCAAAATGACTTAATTTTATTATAAAAGCAAATTCACTTATTCTGGATCAAAAAAATCAGTCAAAACTTAGAAACACTGCTCATGGGAACGTGTATATAATGTATTCCCCTGGCAGTCTCCTGATTTTTTTTGTTCTTGAGACATTCTATATCTTCACTTGTTTCTGCTCTTCCTCATCCCTTTGGAAGCTCCAGTATTAACAGGGCCATTGTTCTTCCCTGGCTGTGTTCATCCTCCCCCCGCCCCTCAAGGCAAGATGAGTACTTTTCTTTCCTATTCATTGCACTGGAATTCATTTCTAGTTGTGGAAAGCAGAACCACTTTTCCCATTGAGGAGAGTCCCTGGATGGTCTGTACCTACTCCTAAACTTGGCTTCATTTCCTAATGAACCAAACTCTCTGGGATAAAATACGTAACGTTGGGCATAATGTGTTATCTGCCAAATAGCTAAAAACGTACTTGAGTATTGGAACCTACAGAAAGTCAGTTATAAGTAATTTTAAATATAAGTTGTTTATAAATATGATGTACGTGTTTATTTGTACTAAGTCCCATGAAGATTTGTAACCAGGCGACACATACCTAGAAAGCATGACTCTCTTCAGGAGAAATATGAGGACCCAGGTAGATATCTGTAGGTTGAGGAGAACATCTTAAACCCTATTATATTTTAAAACTATTGAGTTAAGAACACTGAAAATGTTTTTATTTTTTAAATATATTTATTTGTAAGCAGAGAGAGATATAGAAGAGCCGGGGGGTGGGGGGGGGGAGTGGAGAATGAACATGGCCCGGCCTCCAGCCGTGAAAACGTTCTCCAGATGCACCTATCACCTTGTGCATCTGACTTTATGTGGGTACTGGGGAATTGAACTTAGGTCTTAGGCATTTCAGGTAGGCACCTTAACTGCTAAGCCATCTCTCCAGCCTCTGCAAATGTTTATCTAGCAATTGCTGCTGGTAAGTAATTTGTTTGATGACATGAGTACTCAGGAAATATTTTAGGTAGACTTGGAGCTCAGGTAGAGAGAGATCTGAACCCCTGGCTAGGTGGAGGAAGTGTGGTGAGCATTGGGAACAATGCTGGATTTGCAGGATGTATCCAAATATGTGGTAAGTTAAACTAAGTGTGTCTCTAGAATGCTTTATTTTTACAAAAAAAAAAAAAATGTCAACTGGTGGAGTGGTGGATATAACATTTTTCAGTTTGCTTGCCAGGTGAATTAGGTGCAAAATCAAAAAAGTTCCCTTGCTTCATAATGAAGTAATATTTTTCAAAAAGAAGTTGGGTTGAAAAAGCCAAGATGAAATAAAAATCACTGTGTGCTACAGAGAAACATGGGGCTATTGGAAGGTTGTGAGACATTAAGAATTCAGGTGGTGCGATGGAAGGAAGTTAGAGCATTCTGAGTGTGGTGTTGGGACCCTGGCACACCTTCTGTTTCCTGCTGCCCGTGCTATGAGAAAGTTGTTCACCACGTGCTCCTGCTAGCATGGGTGTGGACTCTGCTGCCACGGGCTCAGGGCTACATACCAAGTGCCCATGGTGTGAAACACTCACTAGCCACGACAAATGTCCCCCCTTTTTAAGTTGGCTATTTCAGGTGTTTTGCCACAGTATCAGAAAGCTGCCTAACATGCCAGTCTTCTGCATTTCTGAAAGCTTCAGAGGAAGTTAACTGGAACCTGTGAAACTTCCCCACAAACTGTCATTGCAGAACCGTTTGGTGAGACAAGACTCCGCCAAAGTTCATGATGTGATGCTTCACAGTATGCCTGACCAGGAAGAAGTGCTGGAACTCCTACACAAGTTCCAGTTTTCCACAGACTCCTAAATGTCACATTTGGCCTTTTGTTAGTACAAGAACCTATGTGTGCACACATGATTTCTGATGCTCCTTATTTGACTTCATGCCTCACTTTCATTTAAGCATCATTCCTATGGAACGTAGAGAAACACGGACGGCTGGTGTGTTAGTGTGTGTTGACCTCTGGGAAGCTATGCAAAAGTAAATGAGCACTCTGTTGTTTAAACATGCGTGATTATACGTAAGGCATCCTGGTACACGCTAGTAGTCCTAATACTTTGGAGGCTGTGGCAGGAGGTTTGCTTAATTCCAGAAGCTTGGAATGAGTGCGTAAACTTACTACATCTCCAGCAGGAAAGCATTGTATAAATATCGCCCGGTAGTTCATTTTCCAGTAAACAAATAATTGCAAAGTGCAGTTCATTAAAAATAGATTCTGTCAACTAATTTATCAAAACCCATGCAAATACTGACTATGCACCTATTATTTTATATTGCACATTAAATGTGCATAAATTATTATTTTTATAGGCTTCAGAACACTACATATGAAGTGCTTTTTCTAAGAACTTTTCCGAAAGCAGTAATTGATGAAAGCATATCATGGAAACTTTGATTATGCTAAGATAAGGCTCAAACAGTGGTGCTGCTGACGTTACAGGATGTGTGCCTTTGTCGTGCTCTACCTTCAGTGAGTCACACGTGGTGTGATTAAAAGCTTGACTTCGCTGGAGATTCCAGAAGCATCCCTCATCCCCCACAGGATGGCAGTCTCCGGAGTATCAAGGGGCAAAATCATATTCACTTGGGAATCAGTGATCTAAGACTAACTATCTCCACATCTTGAGAGAGGTTCCATCAGTGCTCTCATACTGCATATAGTATTATGCTTATTTTTTTTTTTTTTTTTACTCATCATTAGCATGACTGGACCTTGCAAAAATGAAGACATTTCTAAGAATAGCTCGCTACCATATGTAAAGTTCATGGTTGTCCAATAACAAAACCTTAGAGCCTGCTAATGAAGGCTGTTTAAGAAAAGTCTAAAAGATCTGACAGATACACTGTGAGTTTAGAGGGCCAAAGTAAAAGTGATCTTACAAGTCAGGCAAGAAAGCATTTGTCTACATGCTTAGGTATTTAGGAGCCTAAGGCAGGAGGATCACTTGAGCCAGGAAGCTCAAGACCAGCCTTGGCAATGCAGTGAAAACTCTGTCTCTTAATCTGGAAGGGGAAAAAAAAATGAATTCACAAAGGACTTAATGTTGCTGTAGTAATTTGAATAGAAAATGTATGCCCTGTGTGCATGGATGCCATTGTCAGGGAATTAAACATATCATTATATATCTTGATATTGCAAAATAAATCACTATCAATAGAAGAAAGCTGAGATGCTAATGGGGAAAATATATCAAATTCCTATTGCCTTCTTTGCTAATAAAATAGACACAGAGCCTCTTAAATACATATCCTTCCTTTTGATTCCCTAAGAGATTCATGAGCACATCCTTGCTCCAAGTGCTAGTGGTATGACTTTAAGAACATCTATCTCCACCTGTGCCTCAGTTTAGGCACTTGTACAGAGAGGTGATATGAGCAATTACTTCATACAGGGCTGTTCACAGAAAGGACTCAGAAAAAGTATTGCAATTTAGCGAAGTTTTTAACCCTGCAATTACATATTTAGTGCATTCAATGGCTGAGAACATGCAAAATCCCAAAGATTTGGTACTTAAGGATCTGCATACTTCTCCAGAGGCAGTTGAGTACATGCAGGAAAAATACATTTTAATTTATTTTCTACTGACAGTCTGTGATAAAGATTTCCATGACTGTTTTCTTCTAGTGGATAGATTCCGGACCCTCTAGTACTCCATGAGTTCCTGCCCTTAGATATTTCCACTATCCTAAACAAAGCTACTTCTAAGACTGTGATTGTCCATAGTTGCAAGAAAACGGGGATCAAAATGCTTGACAGGCTTTCAGATTCTATGAGAAAAATGTAGATATTTGAGGAATTTGGAAACTTCAACCTAATCCCTCTATGAGGCCAGGTCATGTGTCTTATCTGAGGACTTATCTTTTACCATTCCTGATGGTAGCCCTCTACTTCTGGCTTCAGGCAAACATTGTCTTTGTTTTCTAATTAAGGGCTTATACGAGTTTCTGAGCATTGATTAACATTCTAGCTAGGCGAGAAAGCCATGGATCAGACTATCAAAGGGACAGCTTAGGGTCAGCTCACAGTTAGACTATCATTGTCACATGTGATCACCTGAAGCAAGTGTGTGTGCTGCACAAACACGTAGGCATATATGCCCACACATGACACATACATGCATGACTGCATGTTCATACGTGGGCAAGGCTGAGAAGTGAAGCTGTCAGAATTCACTTTAAGCTTTGCTCTATGGAGAGAGTTCCCTAGAATCAATATCTTGAGGTATAATGTTGATTGAAGAGACACAAGAGGGAAAAATATTTACTCATATTCAAGGAACAAGTTTTTCCGATGATGGGGAAATTTTTTTCAGGTTCTTTAGGCCTGTGACCACTGCTACACAGGAATGTGTTATTGCTCATTTTTCCAGAAATCCGTGCTCATTCAGGAACTTCTAGGGAAGAACTTTTAACATTAGGGTCTTTTTTAGAGTCACAAGGAGGGAGTTTTAGGATTATGGGAAGGAAGAGGGTGAAAGCAGGATTTCTGGCTCTTGGCAAGAAGTCAACAATAAGTGGTGTCTTCCCCACACAGTGAGCAGCATTGGGGCGTGTAAAGGGGTCGGGGTAGTTGCACAGGTGTGCCTCACAGCTGCCACGTGGAGCTGGTTCTGTCAGTCCCTTGGTGAGTAGTGGGAGAGAGCAAGGTTTGCAGGAGCCCTGTAAGTGCCGCGACTGCTGATGTGGGTCAGAGAACCGCGTCAGAAGCCGAAGCCAACAGGAGGTCTTAGGGAAAGGACACTTGTCTTCTCTCGAGCGCAGCATGGCAGACTAAAACCTAATAGCTTGTTAGAATCATTATTGAAAACTGAGGATTTGAATATTTAAAATATATCAACTCAGTGCTGGCTAAATGGCTCAGCAGTTAACCCTCCTGCTGCAAAGTCTAACAACCAGGGTTCAATTCCCCAGTACCCACATAAAGCGAGATACACAAGTTGGCTCATGCATCCGGAGTTCATTTTCAGTGGCTGGAGGCCTTGGTGCACCCATTCTCTCCTGTCTGACTTCTCTCTATCTCTCTCTGCTTGCAAATAAATAAAAGCGTTAAGATATATTAACTCTGCATGTTTGTCGATGCATTTATAAGTCCTGTGCCAGAAGGCATAAAGTTTGGATGCTGAAAAGGCGTTTCTGAAGCGATGCAATGCGGAGAGGTAGTGTGAGCTCGCTGAGATCAAGGTAGTGCATAACTTCACTGACATCTTCATCCTTGGCTTTGGTAGGACATTTGCTACTGCAAACGTCAATATTTTGGTGTTTTTTTTTGTCACAAGTTGACAAAAATGATCCAGTCAAACATGCCTTCTCTCTTTTTCTCACTGCAGGGAGAGAGTGTGGATAAAAGTGTGCTTCCTTCTTCCCAACCACAACAAAGGGTGTGAACCCACAAGTGGCCACTGGATGGGTGGACTTGTGGCATTAGCCACACTCATGAGTCTAAAATCAAGTCGTAATCTGCAGGGGCAGCTGAGAACTAGAGCTTTTGCTGTGGGTTCAATCCTCAGTACACGAATGTTCACACCTGCACATATAATAATCGACAGTAACATCAACTTAATTTAATTCCTAGGATCAGATGTTCTTGGTCAAACACTTTGCAATCTTAAGTACTGCAAGAATGTAACAATTTTCAACCTGGTAAATATGTGTCCACATGTTGTATTCTGGGTTCACACTATCTCTTGAAAACACGGGTCTTTCTTTTATAAACAATGCACAAATTTCATAGATGAAGATATTCTTATGTGACATTCCATCACATTTACACTGTTTTTTTTAAACATATGTACTTATTAATGATTTCTCAATTTTTAATAAGGTATGGTTGGTTACTTTATTCTTTTTCATTGATATTCTGTTTGATTCTCAATTGGATAAGACCCTTGGATAGTATTTTTAAAAATATTCATTTATAGCCGGGCATGGTGGCGCACACCTTTTATCCCAGCATTCGGGAGGCAGAGGTAGGAGGATTGCCATGAGTTCAAGGCCACCCTGAGACTACAGAGTTAATTCCAGGTCAGCCTGGACCAGAGTGAGACCTTGCCTCGAAAAACCAAAAAAAAAATCATTTATTTACAAGCATCTGACTTTATGTGGGTACTGGGGAATTGAACCTGGGCTTTTAGGCTTTTCAGAGAAGCGCCTTAACCGCTGAACCATTTCTCCAGCCCCTTGAATGGTATTTTGATTAACTTCACTTGCACTCATTTTCACAGGTGTGCTTTGATAAGTAAGCTGTAGTTTTTTTTTATTTTAATATTTTTTTATTATTATTCATTTATTTGAGAGTGACAAAGAGGGGTAGAGAGAGAATGGGCGCGCCAGGGCCTCCAGCCACTGCAAACGAACTCCAGATGCGTGCACCCCCTTGTGCATCTGGCTAACGTGGGTCCTGGGGAATCGAGCCTCGAACCGGGGTCCTTAGGCTTCACAGGCAAGTGCTTAACCACTAAGCCATCTCCCCAGCCCAGCTGTATTCTTTTCTTGGGCTCCTCTGCACTGAAAACAAGTTATGGAAGTATTAATTTACTATTAAAATTTACTGAGAATTTTGTGAACATTGTCAACTAATGTTTATGCATTTGCTAATAATATAAGATTACTTACTGACCAGCTGTGGTGGCGCACGTCTTTAACCCCAGAACTGAACTCGGGAGGCTGAGGTAGGAGCAGCACCATGACTTCAAGGCCAGCCTGAGACTACATAGGGAATTCCAGATCGGCCTGGGCTAGGTGGAGACCCTGCCTTGAAAAACCAAGAAAAAAAAAAATTAAAAAGAAAGAAAGAGAAAAGATTAATTACTGAGTAGTAAGATTAAAAACATAGTATACCATTGTTTACTTTCTTTATCTGTTAAATTTATATAGTATGTTGATTGATTTTAAAATGTTAAACCTGGGCTGGAGAGATGGCTTAGCAGTTAAGCGCTTGCCTGTGAAGCCTAAGGACCCTGGTTCAAGGCTCAATTCCCCAGGACCCACGTTAGCCGGATGCACAAGGGGGCGCACGCGTCTGGAGTTCGTTAGCAGTGGCTTGGAAGCCCTGCCACGCCCATTCTCTTTCTTTCTCTCTGTGTCTTTCTCTCTGTGTCACTCTCAAATAAATAAATAAAAATGAACAATTTTAAAAAAATAAAATAAAATGTTAAACCAGTGTAGAACTTATATATAAATTGCACTTGACCTTGATAAATTGTCCTTTAGAAATATCATTGGCTTTGATTTGCTAATAGTTTGTAAGGATGTGGCAGCCCTGTTCAGGAGAGTTTCTGAGTAGCCCTATTTCTTTGAGATGTCTTTTTTGTTTATAGTTTAGAATCAAGGTAAAATTGGTTTTGTTAAAATTGCAAAGTATTCCTTTCTCCTCTATTCCATAAAATTGGTGTTATTTCTTTCTTAATTGTGTAGAATTCACCACTGAAACCATCTGGGACTGAAGTTTTCTTTGTGGGTCGATTTTCAATTACAGTTTTAACGCCAGGAGTTGATAAAGGCCGGGTCAGGTTTTCTATTTCTCCTGTGTTCAGCTTCAGTACCCTGTATTTTTCAAAGAGTCTGTCCATTTCATACAAGTTGTAAAACATTGTCATAAGGTTATCAAAATATTTATTACTTTACTAATTCGGTTAGCACTGTAGTCATGGTCCTTTTCATGCCTGATATTGAGAAATTATGTCATGTTTTTTTTCTTTCTTTCCCGCATACCAGGAATAATGCCTGTGAGAAAGAACAGGGAGAGGAACAGGGAAGACAGACTTCAAAGGAATGTGGACCCTGAGTGACAGGGGGCGGGGAGGAAGGTTTGAGATCAGTGCCGGCGAGTGATGTTTGAAGGTTTGGCAAGGCCATCAAGGAGGCATTAAACAAAAACTGGGTATCAGGAGAGGTCTGTGTCTTGTTCCCATAGCTAGTCTCGCTGCTCAGGTCTGAGCTGGGCGCTGCCATGGGAACTGCAGCTTCCTGCTGGGTTTTTCTGACAGTTCAGCCAGCAGCAGCGAAGCTCCCAGCGGATGGCTGTCCACGCACCTTCCCATGGCTTCCAAGCGTTCCTTCTGCACTTTTAATGTCCTCTATCTTTTGTCAATTCCAGCTCAAGGGAGAGTACTTTTAAAAAAATATTTTATTTTTATTTGTTTATTTGAGAGAGAGAGAGAAATACAGACATAGGCGTGTAGACAGACAGAATGGGCAAGCCAGGGCTTCCAACCACTGCAAACGAAGTCCAGACGCGTGCGCCCCCTTGTGCATCTGGCTAACCGGTCCTGGGTTATCAATCCTACAACCGGGGTCCTTAGGCTTCACAGGCAAGCGCTTAACCGCTAAACCATCTCTCTAGTCCCAGTACTTTCTTAAAAAAATGTTTTATTTTTTACTGATTTACTTAAAAGAAAGGGAAGGAGAGAGAGAGTGGGGAAAAGAACGGGCACACTAAGGCCTCCAGCCGCTGCGAACAAACACCAGATGCATCTGCCACCTGGTGCATCTGGCTTATGTTGGTACTGGGGCATTGAACCTGAATCCTTAGACTTTACAGGCAAGCGTCTTTACCTCCAGGCCATCTCTCCAGCCCTAAATCAGTCTTTTTGATGAATGAGTTTTTTTGGATGCTTTGGCTGTTAATACTAGGCTTATGTTGTCACGTGTCACATACAAAGTGGCTTATATTTATTACCATATGTAGATGAATATATCCAGATGATATTCAAAGTCTTGCTTCACCAAGAAGTTGAAATACCAAGGTATTATTATTATTATTTTTTTTTGTAATACCTGAACTCAAAAAGGCCTTCAACTCATTGATTACAAACCCTTCTGGTGATGCTCAATAAGAATATGATGGTGTGGGGGCTCAGAGGTGGTTCAGTGGTTAAAGGCACTTGCTTGCAAAGCCTGACAGCCAAGGTTTGATTCCCCAGTACCCACATGTAGCTAAATGCACCAAGTGGCACATGTTCCTGTAGTTTATTTGTTGTGACTGAAAGCCCTAGCATGCGTATACTATCTCTCTCTTTCTCTCTCTCTCTCTCACACACACACACACACTCTCTCTCTCTTTCTCTCATTCACTCTCTAAAATACATAAGTGTTAAATTAGAATAAAATGATGCAAACTTGTAGCCATGGTCTTCTTAAAAATTACCTTGGTGATGACATGTAAAGACATGGCAGGAGAATGTCACTTATGTGATGGCTAAACTGCAGATGATTATTCAGGATTTGGTAGTTCCACTAATGTGTCCTCATTGTAGTGACAAAGTGACAATCAGTGGTATTGATAAGACTGCCCTTAGTTTATCGATTGGTTTCCAACATACACTCATAATTGTTTAAATATGTAAGCCAATATTTACTTGAATTAGTTTTGAATTTATAAAATGGTACAAATTATATTCCCCTGAAATTTCATTTAACCTGCATGATGTGTTAATGTTAGGAAATTGAAACACTTTCATAGAAAAAGCAAAGTAAGATAAACTATGACAAAATACAGAACCTAGATATCAGTACATCAATAAAAAACAAGGACTACAGTTTTTCCTTTTGTGTATGTAAACCAGGCCTTCATTCGGGTAGCTCAAGGCTACATCTCTTCATAAAACCTTTTTATCCCAGAAAAACAGAGCTGCAGATACAGCTGAATGAAATTAGCCTAATTCATTCACTTAGTTTGTTTTCATGTTTCCTTCCTCAGCATTGAGGGAAACAAAGATGTTCAAGATTCATTTCATATTCATAATGACTTCGTTGCATGGATGAATGTTTATAAAAGACAGTTTGCCACTAGTATCAACATTTGTCCATAGCTCATTTTCCAGTAAGTCAACAATGCTCAACATGCATGATGAAAAAACTATATAGATGCCTAAGACATACACTGCCTAAAGAAATAAGTATATAATTAGGCACTACTTCTAGATTACATGATGTTTCGAAAATTAATATGAACGCCTTACACATCTTTTTCATAATCTGTAGGAAATAAATTAAGCCCTAACTTTTTAAACTGGAAGATATCTCTGATTATACACAGAATGCCATGGAAAACTGAAGCTGTAGATCTATAACAACATTTTTTAAATTATTTTAGGAAAGTCTTAATAGACATCGATACTTGAATTCTTTTCGTCATGAAAACTCCACTGCCTTTTATGGAATAAATCAGTTTTCTTATTTGTTTCCTGAAGAATTTAAAGGTATGGCCTTATAGTTACTACTATTTGATCAGTTTCCTGATTTTAACTTCTTTGTTTAATTTTTTGAGGAAGGTTTTATTATGAAGCCTTTCTCTCCTTTTCTTTCATTTTACAAATTTTAATTAAAAGCTATATAGTTTATATGTTTAAATACTTAGCAATGTTCAAACCTGTACCATGTTTTAACCATAAGGAAAATGGATTCACCCCTACTATTTGCTGATTGCTGTGAAAGAACTAAATGTGCGCATGCACACGTAGTTTTAAGGGACAGTTGTCTCATCAACAGATTTTAGTTCTGTTTCTATCCAGAACCCTCTTGGTTTCACAGGATGAAAGAAAAGGTGTCAGTTGTATACGTTTTTATTCCTGACCTGATTCTATCAATCAAGCCCTGTTCTCTGTCAGTTCCTGTCTTGCTGTAGAAAGTTTCTTTTGTACCTTTCAAGCAGAATGCATTCTGTGTTACAGAAAAGTACAGAGGAAAATCTCAAGTGGCAGGTTTCTCACAGAGCCATTGTTTCTGCTTGAAAAGTTGTTCCAGAACTATTCCCAAGGAGCCCTCCTTTTAACAGACACTCTTGGTTGCCCCTTTTGTGTCTCTATGCAGCCCTGTATTTAGGAAGCAAAACTTTTCGGTCTCCCAGATACCCAACCAAAGGACAGACGTCCATCCTGAATGTGTCTTTGCCACTGAGATTTGACTGGAGAGACAAACATGTTGTGACCAAAGTGAGAAACCAGCAAGTGGTAAGTGTGACATTCCTTTTCTCTTTTAGCCATCTAGGCTTTAGAAAGCATCTATCAGGTCAAGTATTATCATCAAGTTTTTCTAGCAAAGATCACACCTCCATTATCGAAACAAAAAACAAACAAAACAAAAAAAAAAAAAAACAGAGAGAGAGAGTGAGAGAGAGAGAGAGAACAGAGGGATTTTTGAGGAATGTGAATCCAGGCGCTCACTTCTGGCTTTAATTCCTTGAAGATAAACTCTCCAGGGCTTGTTCACTCACCAGTTCCCGTTGCCCTCAGCATTCCTTCTCCAGTGATGTCCAGGTAGCTGTGCTAGGAAACCAACCCTGCCATGGAATGGAAGGCAGGACATTGAAGGTTAACATGATCACTGAGTGCCTGATTCAAAAAGAAAAATATGCTGAGAAGTGGAATGAGGCTGTTTATATTGGAAGACCACACATCTGTTGCCCTGGGTTTTCTGCTGTCAGTGTGTGAACTCTCCTAGAAAGTCCCACCCAAGCTCACCCAGTCTCTGCAGGGTCGCGCGCCATGGCTGTGGTCTTCCTCAGTGCGGTCCGCAGCTGGAAGACAGCGCACACGTTGCTGCAAATCACTTCTGTGTAATACAGGGAATTATAGGAGACGAGAGATAAAGCCATGGTGCTTTAAAAACTGTACATTTTATTTTTCGTTTTTATTTATCTGAGGGAGCAAGACAGACAGACAACCAGACAGAGGGAGAGACAGGATAGGAGTACCAGGACTTCTTGCCACTGCAAAAACTCCAAATGAGTGCCCTGCCTTTAGCATCTGCTTAAGTGGGTACTGGGTAATCAAATCTTGTCTGGCAGGCTTTGAGCCGTCTCTCCAGCCCCAACCCATGACATTTTAATAACAAATAGAATCTAACAAACGCAGTAGTACAATTTCATACTTGTTGAAAAATGAAGAAGTACGTAAGTCATGCAGTAACGACAGCCGTTTACCTTGACAGCAGATGTGTCCTTGCAGAAGGATGAGTTGAGTCGTATGAAGCTTGTGGAGTATTATGAGGTTGTGGGCAGAAAGTTATCAAATCGGAAAGAAAATGGTAACAGCCCATGTGAGTGGTGCAGCCTCTCACCCATGGTGGCTCACCTAGCTTGCAGACTTTTGAAGAGTGCTTTTTTCACACTCCCTAGCTCTGTGTACCCACTATCTGGATATCTGCACTATTAACTGGCCAGAGAAAACTATCTCCCAGCCACAGGAGGGAGGACTCTTTCAATTTGCCTGCACTAGAAACCTCCACAGGTCACTCGGCCTCTCTCTCTGCATGGGAAGCATTTTGCACCCAGCAGTCTTTCCATCTCTTTCTAGGTACAATGCCATTTCTGAGTTCTCAGATTTGATACACATGGTCATACATTAAACTTTTAATGTACCATCAAGTCATTCATTTTATTATTGTGTTCATGATAAGTAGGACATTGGTCATCAACTATGTTCTTCCAAGGACGAGGAAATGTTGAACTCATTTGAAGAGGACCTTTTATTTTTTTAATATTATTTTTGTTCATTTTTATTTATTTATTTGAAAGTGACACAGAGAGAGGGAGACAAGGAGACAGATAAAGAGGGAATAGGCACGCCAGGGCCTCCAGCCACTGCAAACGAACTCCAGACGCGTGCGCCCCCTTGTGCATCTGGCTAACGTGGGACCTGGGGAACCGAGCCTCGAACCGGGGTCCTTAGGCTTCACAGGCAATCACTTAACTGCTAAGCCATCTCTCCAGCGTGAAGAGGACCTTTTAAATCAGTCTTTTTAAAGGCAATATATGTATAAGGCAGTGTTGGTGTACTCTGTTTTAAAGGAGCTGTCCTGCGGGCTTCCCCAAGTACTCGTTATCCATGTGGTGTTACCGATCCCACTAGACTTCCTTAAGGTATGGAGACCAGCCTATCACTTGGCAACTTTCCCTATGCCAAAAGCACTGCAGTTAGAGACCTGAATCAAAGCACTTAAAACCAAAGTTCCAGGTCAGAGATAGAGCTCAGAGGTTAAAATGCTTGCTGCAAAGCCTGATGACTTGAGTTTGATTCACCAGGACCCAGGTAAAGCTAGGTGTGCAAAGCGGCACATGCATCCGGAGTTCCTTGCAGTGGTTACAGGCTCTGGTGCACCCATAATCTCTCTCTCTCTCTTTCTCACCTCTGTGGCTGTAGCTCTCTGCTTACAAACTAATAAATAAAATATTGTTTTTAAAAAGGCAAAGTTGCTCAGAACTTCATTACACAATGTCAGTAGATTATCCTTCCTTTTTCTACCATAAAGATCAAATCTGAGATAGAAATCTAGGATTAAATCAGTTTCAAATCTTCCTGTATTTTCTGCCTGTACTGTGTGTCAGCCTTACATTGTTATGATCCCTAATTCCATTCCTTGGGTCCTCCTTTCTTTTAGAAACAACCCTTTCATTTTTTCCCAGGTAACAACCACTTATAAATAGAAACCACAGGGCTGAGGGATGACTTAGTGGTTAAGGCACTTGCCTGCAAAGCCAGAGGACCCAGGTTCAATTCCCCAGGATCCACACTAGCCACATGCACAAGGGGTCACATGTGTCTGGAGTTCATTTGCATTGGCTGGAAGTCCTGGCATACCCATTCTCACTCTCACTCTCTCTCTAACTCTAATTAAAAAAAAAATTAAAAAAAAAACAGAAGCCACAGACAAATCTTTTAAGAGATCCTCAGTAATTCCAAGCATTTCCTTAATCTCTGATAATCCATTTTATTCTTCTTTGCATAATTTGTAATAGTAACTTATTTTAATCTATTATGTGATAGTTATATTAATAAAATTTATCTAATAATATATTCAATTACATAATTTATTATTTAATTAACAATATGTTAAGGTAGTCTGATAGTATTTAATTTGAGCAAGTAATTAGATGTTGATGCTGAAAGGGACTTTTGGTTTTCTTTTCTTTCTTTTTTTTTTTTTCAAGTTAAAGAGCTACAAGTTTGATATACATGTTGGTTTCCAGGTAGGTTTTGCGATATTTAGAGACGTTAGGAAATCTGGCTTCAAAGCTGATGGTAAATGTCACTCCTTTCTTCTCTTGTACAGTGTGGAGGATGCTGGGCCTTCAGTGTGGTGGGTGCAGTGGAATCTGTGAACGCAATCCAGGGGGAGCCCTTGGAGGATCTCAGCGTGCAGCAGGTCATCGACTGTTCCTTTAGTAACTACGGCTGCAGAGGGGGCTCTCCTCTAAGTGCGCTGAGCTGGTTAAACAAGGTGACAATCCCTCAGCCTTCTGAATCCTTCATTTCTCTTGTTTTCTGTCTGTTCAGAACTTGATTACTCCTCTGGATGAAGTAAGGTTTCACATTCAGAAACTTAGGTGGCCAGAGCTTGAATGAACGAGTCAGAAAGAGAACAGTTGTGTGCACCACAAGGAATTGAACCCAGGGTCGTGCACAGGCCCTCTACCACTGAGCTACCTCCAGAGTCTCCAGGCATACTCCAGTGAATGTCTTCCAGACAAATGAACCATCCAGGTATAAAAACATGAAGACTTACCTGAGAAAGATATTTATGTTAGTATCACAACAAACGTTCCTCAATATACCAGTGTCTCACTGTTCAGAGACCTCTCTGACACTTTTTTCACTCCCAACATCACTTGCATGAAATGAGCCCACAAGGGAGCCATTGTGAGCCATCAAGCCAGCAATCTCCAAATCCAGAGGTCCTCCCATTACACACTGGCTTTATTTTGCTTTTATCTGTACATGCTAGGAGCCCTCTCTGTATACACCATAGGTAACTAGAGTCAGGAAGCCTGGAAAGAAAGTTTATTGCAGTCGTGTGCCCTCAGGAGAAAGATGTCAAGACTTTATTTACACGTGGGTGGAAGTTCTGGAGAAGTGGATATGAGAAAAACTTCATAGCCAAAGAAAAAGAATGACTTTGTGAAACACACTGAAGATTTAGTTCAAGATCTGAAAGTCTCAAATTATTCCCACGTGATAGGTTGCTATAGACTGAACTACATTAAAGTAGCTTCCATATGATTGTAATAACGTGGGCTGAGAATATAGTTGAGTTGGAATAGTACTTGCTTTGAAAGCATGAGACCCAGAGTGGGATCTCCAGTACTGAATAAAAATACCCAGCAGGGGCTGGCGAGGTGGCTCAGCAGATAAAGGGCTTGCTTGCAAAGCTTGATGACCTGGGTTTGATTCCCCAGTACCCATGTAAATCCACAAGTAGAAAGTACTTATGCATCTAGAGCTCATTTGGAATGACAGGAGGTCCTGGGATGCCCTTGTTCACTCTCTCTCCCTTTCCCTTTTCTTCTCCTTCTTCTCTTCTGCCTTCTCCTCTTCTGCCTTTCTCTCCTCCTCCTCCTTCTTCCTGTCTCTGTGTGTCTCACTTTCAAATAATTAAATAAAATATTAAAATGCTAGGTGTATTGCTGCACACATGTGACCCTGGCACTGGAGAGGTAGAGAGGAGATGATTCCCCAGGGACTCCTGGGAAGCCAGTCTAGCCTAATTGTTAAGCTCCAGGCCAAAGAGAGATTCTGTCTCACAAAGATGTGGAAGGCATACTTTAGTTCATCCTGTCTCCATGCACACACAGATATAGATACAAATACACAGCACAAAAGTACACAGAAGCAAAGATTCAAACAGTAGGCAATGGAAACTCTGTAATTGTTTTTTCTAGACACACGTGAAACTGGTGGCGGAATCAGAATATCCATTTAAGGCAGAAAATGGTCTGTGCCATTACTTCTCCAGCTCCGAGTCTGGAGTTTCCATCAAGAATTATTCTGCGTATGACTTCAGGTAAATATCTTGTATTTCATATGTTATTCACTGTGCCATGTCTGCTCTATTCAGAATTAATCATTGGGTTTATGTCACTCTTGCTAATTCTTAGTTGTTTTAGAAATACCGTTCCACTAGAGGGCTCACGTAGCAGTCACAACTGGGTGGGCCAGTCACAGATATTTCATAAAGAGCATCGACTTATTTTAATATGCATCATCATATTAAATTTAAGAACTTTAAATGAAAAGTTTTAATTGAGCTTAAAATTATAATTTATATTTGTTGTCTTTTCACAAAGATGCTAAAAATTCAGATGCTAAATGTCATCAGGTTATTTTTAGTGTTACTTGTTTTTAAAATTTAATTTTATTTATTTGATAAAGAAGGAGAAACAACAGGTAGAAAGAGAGAAAATGGGCACACCAGGGCCTTCAGCAACTGTAAACAAACTCCAGATGCATGTGCCACTTTATGCATCTGGCTTATGTGGGTCCTGGGGAATCAAACATGGGTCCTTTGGCCTCACAGGCAACTGCGTTAACCATTAAGCAATCTCTCCATGTCTCCATCTCTCCAGAGAGAGAAAGAATAGTATTACTTTTGAGTTGATCCAAAATCATTTTGTGTCTTTGGCTCATAGATTACGGGTTGAGTACCAAGAAGCATTTCCAAATACTCTGTAATTTCCATGTGATTCTCAAGATATCAGCCACAAGGAAAACCACAAAACACGATGTTTTTGAATGAAACTCAGAGCTGAGAGTTAACACTGAAGACACATTATTCAGTTCACACTGTACAGTGACAGGATAAATATTCAAGGATCAAAAATAAAACAAAAACAAACAAACAAACAATAACAACAAAAAAACAACCAAAGCCTGGCAGGGGGCAAAGATCTGAGTTGGAAAATGAAGGGAAGGATAACTTTGGATAGTTTGTGGGGGTGGCATTCAGATATAATTGTAATCAACTGAAAAGCACAAGCTGGGAGATAATTATTAAGGCCATTTAATTGTATGCAGAATAAGTGTTCAGGATATGGGAAAGAGGAAAGCCAACTCCTGGCTCCATTAATAAAAGTGCATGATGGGCCATTGTCATCTTTGCAACAGAAAACAGAAGAACAGAATTCCAGAAATAGGATGTTCTATGACTCAGTGACGTTGTGCATAAAAGGATCTCATAATCCAGATGGTTTCCTTGCACGGAATCTGGGAACAGTCAGTGATGGAATTGGGTCCTTGAACAAAACACAACCCTTTAGATCATGTCAGTACGTAGAGGACTGACTGATTATCAACGCAGCTCTTGTCTGCAGCCAGAGCCCCATGGGTGACCCCAAGAACATACAGCAGATCCTGGGCTTCACAGCTGTCAGACAGCACAGGATAGTGGAAGGCTGTGCAAGGTCACTGAAGACATCCGTTAGAATCTTCTCTATGGGAAAAGTAATGAAGATGAGAAAACGTGTCTCTATAAGCTGTCAGTTTCTTGAGAGTAAGGGTAAGATATGCATGGAAGGAGACAGACTTCCAAATATCATTAAATGGAACTCAGAGAATCACATGTCATAAGTACATGGGAAGTAACTTGAAAAATTAGGAGCAAAAGAGTAATTGGTATGTGTTTGAATTGAAGTGTGTGTGAGTAAAAAAGAGGGCAGGGGAGAAAGGGGCAAACAGGGAGGAAGAGAGGATAGAAGGACACACAATAACTAACGGCAATGTGTGTTTAATTAATCAGGAAGAGGTCCCACCTGATGAAAATCTATATTTGTGGGCCTAGAGAGATTGTTTAGTGGTTAAGGTGCTTGCCTGCAAAGCCTAAAGACTCAGGTTTGACTCCCCAGAACCCATATAAGCCAGAAGTGCAAATTGGCTCATGTACGCAAGGTGGTGCACACGTCTGAAGTTTTGTTTGTAGTGGCTAAGGCCCTAAGCACACCAATTCATTCTTTCCCTCTCCCTCTCCCTCTCTCTCTCTCTCTCTCTCTCTCTCTCATTCTGCCTCTCTTGTTGTCTTTCTCATAAATTAAAAAAATTAAAGTCTCTAACTTGTTTATTTATGACATTGAAAGTAGAATACAGGGCTCTGTGTACGCCAGGCAATTCTCCTGCACTGACTTACTCTCCTAGCCCCAAAGCATCTACATTTTTCTGCACTTTAGTAATGGATAGCAAGTTTCCTGATAGCATAATACTAAACTGTTGAGCTGGAAAGAGATCATTATTTGACTTCTTCATTGAAGCAATTTCTGGGTACTGTTTAAAGTTCTGGAGATGAGCCTGAGTAAAATGGACAAAATCCCATCTATATAGACCGTCATTCACTGATGGAGAGGGGTAATCAAACAAATAGAACTTTGTATCATGTGCTTATTGTATGATTTTTATTTATTTATTTGAGAGTGACAGACAGAGAGAGAAAGAGGCAGATAGATAGATAGAGAATGGGTGCGCCAAGGCCTCCAGCCACTGCAAAGGTCCTCTGGACACATGCGCCCCTTGCGCATCTGGCTAACGTGGGTTCAGGGGAATCGAGCCTCAAACCGGGGTCCTTAGGCTTGACAGGCAAGCGCTTAACCACTAAGCCATCTCTCCAGTCCTGTAGGATTTTCCAAAAGGAACAAAATCAAACAATGGGAAGGGGCAGGAAGTATCTGGGGATGGGAGTGGGCAGGTGTAATAGTAAAAGGGCTGTCCAGATAGCTCCAATGAGGAGTGATATTTGAGGGAGTGTGGCCATGGAACTATCTGTGCAAATCCTGCTCCAAACAGAAGGAAACAGGCATGGAGGTCCTTAGCAAGAGGCCTGCAGGCATGTTTGCAGAGCAGTGACGCCAGTGTGGCTGTACTGGTGAGGAGAACATTCATACAGCAAGCCTTTATCAACCATGGCACCCGTGGAAACATTCATAAATTTGTCTCTGCCTGGGTAATCTTAATTATATACTAATTACTGGGGCAAACATTCAAAATGTCTGATTTTAAGTCTGCGAATAAAAAAAAAAAATCAGGTTAGTACTTTAAGTAACCACATGTGTCAAGTGAATAGTTTCTATGACAGGAAATCCCTTGCTAAATTTTCCAAGTTTTCCTCCTCTGTAGACAAAATATCTCCATGCTGGGAACTGGCTCCCAGCTGGGCACAAGAAAGGGTATTTATTTACTCGTGGCAGGTGCTAATCCATCCATAGTTTACTGTAGCAATAAACTACCAGGTGCTATCTTAATGGCTTCAGCTGCCATTTGCATGGTTTCAGGGTCCTGTGAAAAATATAAATAATGGTTTGGTCTCATGTTTTTAAGCTCAATGGAGGCAAATGCTTTGCACATAAGATTTTGTGGGAATACGTCTGTAACAACCGTGAAAGCAGCCAAGGGGTTTGATGCAGTTCTGGCATGGTTCCCTTTTCAGCTGGTTCTCCTGCATCTTCACAGCTCCTGTTTTCCTGATTTCTGACATACCTTCTTTTGTGTAATTACATTAGATATTTCTGAGTAACCCTTATGCATAACTTCTGTATTTTATATTTGCAAACGTAAGTTGTGGAGTCTCACACAGTCATCTTGCAGAGATAAGAAAGTATTCATCAGTAAATATCAAAACTTCACATTTTGTGGTTAAAAGAAGCCCTGTACTTTAAGTGTAGGCCTTGCCTTGCCAACCAGATACAAACCACCACTCCGTACCTTCTTTTCCGCTAGACTCGGTCATGTAATTGAGTTCTGGGCAATGAGATCCATCCCTGCAGGAGTGTGGTGTCTGAGAAATCTTCTCAACAGAGATGTGACGTTTCTCCTTTCCCTTTGTGCTGTCTGGACCTCCACATTGCTGGAGGGTCAGCAGCACCCATGGCCCTAAGTATGAATACATCACACAGCACAAGAAGAGTAAAAAAGGAGGCTGAGTTTTGGGTACTTTAGAGTCCCATAAAGTGATAGGAATGTCAAGATCTCAGATGTCTTTTAGCCTGTGTTGTTAGGTTATGTGTAACTGTAATCAAATGTACCCTGATTAGACATAGTTTTGAACATTATGTTTATTTTTGACTTACCTGAGCATTTCCTTTTTTTGATAGTGACCAAGAAGATGAAATGGCAAGAGCCCTTCTCTCCCTCGGTCCTTTGATTGTGGTCGTGGATGCAGTGAGCTGGCAGGATTATCTGGGGGGCATAATCCAGCACCATTGCTCCAGTGGAGAGGCCAACCATGCTGTGCTTGTCACAGGCTTCGATAAGACAGGCAAGTGTCCCTGATGCTGGGCTGCTTTCCTCATGGAACTCCAGAAGGAAGACTGTTGGGATTGGACTGCTGTGCCTCACGGGTGACCAGTCATTGTTCTCCAGTGTGGGAATGTCCAGTCAGGCCCAAATGATGATGGTGTATGTGTACGTGTGTCCTCAGGCAGTTGTGTTGCTGGGGATTTAATGTAATACCTTGCACATTTTCTCATTTAAATTATATGATATTTTGATATAAAATAGAGTAATTGTTAGGAAAAGACATATCTGATTCATTCTTTTTTTTTTTTCCAGTACCCTAGGAATTTGTGGTTTTTGTCTTCTGCAGTCTTTTTACTAAGAAAAATGATTTCAAATTTAAATGTATTCTATTGAGAAAAGTATAAAGACAACTGAAAGGCACCCAAATAGTTTACTTATGTTGAGACAACATAATTTTTAGGAAACGTAAATGATCCTTCTGCATAATAAATACTAATTTTACAGGTCTTAGAAACTGAAAAACTGAAATTTTAGCTTTTCTGACAAATACAGGTTTATCAGGTTACCATTTTATAATTGTAGGAAACACTCCATATTGGATGGTGCGGAACTCATGGGGAGACTCCTGGGGAGTGGATGGTTATGCCCATGTGAAAATGGGTGGTAATACTTGTGGTAAGTTGAAAATTCAAGACTAAATTGGAAATGTACTTTTAGTATTCATGTTTAGTTTATAGAATGTTTCCAAACTACCCAGAACACTTTTGTGATCATAATTTTTATCCCTGTTAATGCAAATAAAGTTGTAAATAATGTACTATTATATGCTTGTACATTTAAATATGAAAATATATGTCACATATACATGTCAAAATGTTAAAAGCACAATAATTAGCTAAAGTTAATTACTTCAAAGGCTGGATAAACACTGAATTTAGGAGATTAAATTCCAGAATTGTTGTTTCACTATTCCAAGTTTACTTTGTGCAGCTGCATAAATTTTCCTAACTTATGCACTTTATTTCTTGCTCAAGATGACTGAAAATAGCCAAGTATATAGCTCAGTTCTAGAGAACTTGCCTGTCATTTGTAAGGCCCTGGATTTGATCCCTTACACTGTACTGCAAAGGAAATTTAGAATAAAAACATGGCTATTAAGAATCAGTTTTCCTTTGTGTCAAAGCACAAAAATGTAAATTCCAATGTTATTTTCTCCTTGCCACCTGCAAAAACTTACAAAATGCAAACTGAAATGGGAAGGCTGAGCCAAATATACACACTTTGTATCAATGCATGTCCACATTTTCAACTAGTAGCAAACCAATTGAAAATAAATAGTTCAGTGTTCAAATAGGAATGCTAAAATATATGCAGAACTGTCATCTAAGACTTTCTGTGGAAAAATCAACATGCTCCCTAAAGTTTGATAGACTCAAACTAAATTGTGTATAGAAATAATCACTAATTTCTCATAATGAGTTCTAAACATCTATAGTATCCAACATCTTAGAACTTGTAGATCTTTCCAGATTGTGAGACTGATAAAAAGTGTTATACCAAAACTTGGGAGTGTTTTGAGTCAGTCTAATCTTATTGCACAATCATTTCATAGCACAGAATTCGTGAAAACTAATTACCTGTTCTGTTATCCCAGTGAAAGATTTTTTTTTTTTCCACTGATGATATGTTGAACACAGTTGAACACATTACAAAGCTCTTTTGGTGAGACTCCTTTGCTCAGTGTCATGACTGCTTTTATGCCAATGCTCCTCACAGTTCTGTCGCTGCTGCTGCTCCTTGACTACCCCTGCTGCTGACACAAATCTTGCTGTCTGTGGAAGTGACTTGTCTGATTTGTGCTGAGAGGTAGCTGTGCAGGAGCTCTGAAAGGGGAGAGGGTAACATAAACATTATTCAGATACTGGTTCATAATTACTTCTGTGTCCTTACCTCAACTCTCAGCTACCAAATACTGAAAGATTTCTTCTTTCTACCTGCTTTCCGCATTTGAATCTCCAAGGGCTTGCTTGGTTACTAATTATACTGGGATCCAAGTCCTACCTGAGTGTGATTCCTGAAAGTTATATACCCGATTATTATCATGTTACTCTTGCTTGTGAACAGTGGCATAATGTGGACAATATAAGCCAAGAAATTTCAAATATATGGACCATTGAAGTGAAATCCAGTCTTCAGATGTACTGTTAATTGCTTTGCCATGGGACTGAGATCTGTATTTTCCTAGTCTAAGAAACTCTAAAGTGACTTGTGATTTATAGAAATTTTCCTTAAGTTCAAATCTAAGAGTTTGAGATTTTAAATCATAATTAAAATAATTCCATAGGTTATTGTATTTCTAATAAGAATAGATCAATGTAAGACATATCTTAACAAAATCCATTTATTCAGTTAGCAAGTAATTTCTATTTTCTTGAACTAGAAATATTAGATGTCACTTCTAGTTCACCTTTTGAATTTACTGTGTGTTTATTGGCAGGTAGTATCAATTACTAAATTATTTTCTTAGTAGATATTAACTCATTATAACTCCAAACAATAATGCAACTTTAGTTTTCTACTTAAATCTTTAGAAGAAATAGACTGACATTAATTTTCTTTTTTATTTTCTTTTGATTTTGTCTTAGGCATTGCAGATTCTGTCTCTGCTGTATTTGTGTGATGTTTGGGGGCAATCGAGAGACAACTACAGAGAAGAAAGTCTTCATAATGAGACATGAAACAAATTCCACTCTAAGCCACATTGTACTTCAAAGTTCAGCAATTACCAACACAAAGTTCTGCCTGCTACTAGTATTTAAGTCGAGTGGCAGAATTTCCTCTTCTTTTAGAATGGGCTAAAGTCCATCGGAGGAACTCCATCATGTTTTTGGGCCATCAAGGTCTGCAGAACAGTGTGGTACTATGTGCGTACCCTCCCATCACCAGGCATTTAAGACTCTTGAGCTTGAAGAAGCTGTGATTTTTGTTTGCATGTTGTCTTTCTGGCTGTTTTTCTTTGTTTTAAGGGGCTTCTCTGTCAGAAAGGATCAAAGGTAGTCAGTATTCATTTGCTTTGTGGGTTGTAATCACCAACCTTGACATACTGCACCTACACGAATGGGGTGATGTGTCTCCACAATTATATCAGCAGCCTTCTGAGATGGAACATTATTGGAATGATTTGAAATGTCAGCTGTTTACGTCAGCAAATGGTGCTTACCCAAGCACAGCAGAATGCACACAAAGAAACAGAAGAGCAAAACTTTTCTTCACAGAGAGAAGTGGACCGAATTTGAGTGATGCTTGACAGTCATGTGAGAAGAAACCCTGTGAGGAGAAGGCTTGTTGTCAAGAGTCCAGGAGATTTTGTTCCTTATTTTTTTCCCCCAGTGTTAGAGAACACAGTGTTGCCCACATTTACTGTCTCTTACACATTATTAATCCCCATGTGTTCCTGGTGGCTTGGCTACCAAGCCGAATGTTTTCACCCACATTAGTGACTTTCCATTGTCATTTTTCACCCTTTGTGTTTGGCTCCCTCCATCTGTATCCAACATTATGTCCTCTTGCTAAAATCCTCTCAGGATCCTCAGCACCGTTCCTTTCACCATCCTATCCCTTAACCTGGTGTATCAGGTAAAGCTCTCTTACTTCTGGCCCTGTCCTCAGATTTCCTGCTGCTTCTCCATGCTTCCCTCTGGGGCTGTCACCTGGTTTCTAGTTCATAAGGCCTGTGATCATCTTTGTGTCACTGATCGGGTGAGCACAGTCTACAGAACTGGCATCCTCAGTCCAAAAGGGTGTGGGACACACACCTTGGCACCAGCCCCTTCTCATGTGGTGGGATAAGAACCTCAGAACAGGGCTGGAGAGATGGCTTAGCGGTTAAGCGCTTGCCTGTGAAGCCTAAGGACCCCGGTTCGAGGCTTGGTTCCCCAGATCCCACGTTAGCCAGATGCACAAGGGGGCGCACGCGTCTGGAGTTCGTTTGCAGAGGCTGGAAGCCCTGGCGCGCCCATTCTCTCTCTCTCTCCCTCTATCTGTCTTTCTCTCTGTGTCTGTCGCTCTCAAATAAATAAATAAAAAAAATTAAAAAAAAAAAGAACCTCAGAACAATAGAGCTGGACTTCTGATGGAACAATGTAGGCTGTAGGAAAGAGTTGGCATTGGTCTAGAGAGAAGATTCAGCGGTTGAGAGCTCTTCTTGTGCGAGCACGAGAGCCTGAGGAACGCTGAGACCAAGGAACTGTTCACACATCTGGGTGTAAAGCCACACTCTTGTAATCACATTCTCTTTGGGGGTGCAGAGACCCAAGAATTGCTGGAGGCAAGCTTTGGGGTCAGTACCAGACTGTGACACAAATAAGAACAGGTGAAAAGTGATGGAGTGGTACGCTGGACTGTCCACTCCAGCGACCACAGTAGAGCACATCTCTTTGCAAGCAAGTGCTTTGGTGCCACATGGGCAAGTCCATGTGCATACATCACAAACACATACATCCAAACATGAATACACTACACACACACATGCATTTACACATATACACACACAGACGCACACATGCAACATGATACACCCAAATGCAAAACAAAAGAGAAACACTTGATATGTGAGAACCAAATCTTGTAGAACATGGTAAATATTTCTCTTCTAAGATTAATTGTTGCATTCTACCATAGACTTTATGAATAAAAATAAAATGTGAACAACAGTAGCCACCACTAAAAAATGCCCTATGATATCCCATCTTTCTCATCACCTTTTGGCCTTTGTCCATGTACTTTATTAGGATAACTATATTAAAGTGAAAACTGCATTTCTGTCATGCCAACCTAAAGCAATCTCAAAGAATGTGTATTGGCTCAGATGTTGAGAGATATCTAGAAGACAAATATTAATTTTAGATAAAATAACTTAATCAAACCAGAAATGAATTAAGATTTGTTCTAGTTTTGGTTACTGTCTGTATGCGATTGCAGTGCTTTGTGAATATAATATTCTGTTCCATATGCTTAAATAATTTTAAAATTTCAAAATGATCACTACTTCTCAACTATTCTGAATTTTGATAACATTTATAATAAAATAAGCCATTTTTGGCTTTCAGTTTAAATGAATTTTTGTTAAATGTATAGCTTCATTTTTTAAATGCATCCATAATATATATTTATATTAATACACAATCTCTTCTGCTCTCAATCCATATATCCACTTTTGTCTCCATAGACACTTTTAATCTCAATTTCTCCAGAATTCTACTCCTTGTTCTCCCCTACCTGTTTGTCCCCTAAGTGCTCCTACATTTCCTAGAATCTGTTTTTAGCAGCATCAACAAAGTACAAAGAATTTTTATATTTAATCAAGCTAGCTCCACCTTGAAATTCATCCCTCAACCTGCCTACCTCTTGTCCATTTCATCTATCCTTTCTGAAAGGCCAATTCATTCCTACCTCTTATGTCTAATACTCAGTGGTCCATTGTCAACCTAAAATAGCAAACTAAAGTAGATTCTCCAACGATAATGAGTTTATTATTGCAGAATATAAACTTTGTTGGAATGCTGTGTGTGTACCCAAGGAGACAACAGACAGCAGAGATGAAATGAAAATTATTGTTTAAGTTACACTGAGATAATTGCCTTTGGCAACAAGGCTCTGTCACAAGAATGACATTCATTCTGTGTTGACCATGTAGTTAGTGGGCAGAGGTCCTGACAAAATTATTCTTTATATGAAGTTCTAGGAACTCTTCAGTGATTGTGTCGTTATAGGAGCTCTTGTGACAATTCTTGAGATCCAAAGATACTTATGTAAGATCCCTTTCTTCATGAGCTCCAGCTTTATTTAACTATTTTTGTTTAGGGCTTGATATAAGTAACTTTTAATTCCAATTGTTTCCATTGTTAATTAACTTCACATGTCCCTTAGTATATTGATTCTCCAAGCATGATCTTCTGGCTAGAATCCTGGGATTGTGATATAGGTTGGTATAATGTATGGACTATAAATTTATATGTCTTAAGAACAATATTGTGTTGCTCCTCAGTTTTTGTTTTATTTATTATTATTATTTTTTGAGGTATAGTCTCATTTTAGCCCAGACTGACCTGAAATTCACTATGTAGTCTCAGGTTGGCCTTGAATTCATGGTGATCCTCCTATCTTTGCTTCCAAAATGCTGAGATTAAATGTGTGTGCCACCCCGCCCGGCATCCTCAGTTTTAAAACATGAAGTTTCTTTCAAATAAGCTGTCATGGAGAAGCCCCTCTCTGTCCTTGCCTATGCACACAGGCTCTGGTTTGGGGAAGCACTGGCAGTGAGAGCAATTAGCTCTTCACCTAATTCTTAGGGAGATGCTCAACAGTCGAAGGTACTTGCTTGCAAACTCTCTTATCCCAGGCACATTTCCCTAGCCACCCACACAAAAGCTAGATGCATATGCATTTAACATAGCAAGAGAAACTTGCACAGTGTGTATACACACACATTCAAATAAATATTTTTTTAAATAAAATCACCAATAGATTACTGGCTATGATTTTACATGGATCTTAAAGAGAATGTTAAGTAACTCAAGTTTATAGTGACTTTGTAAATTGTCTGGAAGTCATGCTTAAAGTGGATCACCAGCAGCAGAAGTAAGTAAGTCGGAAAGGGGCTCCAGTGCAGAAACCATTACTACAAATTGTTTTGGGTTTTACATAAGCGATCCTTGAAAATTTGCATTTTGTTCCAGGGTTCCAAGGGCATTCTGGTGATAGAATGTGTGTTGACATATTTTCTCATTGTGTGAATAGAAAAAGTTAATTTACCAAGTAAGTTCTCCTGTTGTCATGGAAAATTAGTGTTTCAGCAGGTGTTGGTGCAACTGTAGATAGTAATGACAAACCCAGCATTTGTTTGTTACCTCACTGGTTTCCAAGGTACTGCCTTTAACCCTTATGCATTTTGCTCACCTTACTGCTAGGAACCATGCACACACACGTGTGTGTGTACACATATTCAGAAGTGATGTAGATGTATGCTTCTGCCAAATTCCCCCTGTGTCTAAGAAGACCAGTTCAGGGATCCTTGGATTCCAAAATCCATGTGTTTTAATTTCTTTTATGTAAAAATGGCATGGTGTTTGCGCATAATCTACACACACGCTGTCTGATGCTTTAAATCTTCTCCAGGTTACTAGCAAGACAAAATACAAACCACATGCTTTGATAATAATTGTAGTGAATAATGATGTCTATAAAAGTATATGACAGATACACTTTGTGCATTCATATTTTCAAAATTGACAACTGGCTGAATCCATGGATGAAAACCCCCAAAACACAGTCACTTTTACATGTAATTTGTAGACCAGCTAAATATGATCTTTGTAAGTAAAGCAAAATCTCAGGGCATAGCGACGCACACCTTTAATCCCAGCACCCGGGAGGCAGAGGTAGGAGGATCACTGTGAGTACCAGGCTACCCTGAGACTACATAGTCAATTTCAGGTCAGCCTTGGCTAGAGTGAAACCCTATGACAAAAAACAAAACAAAAAAACCAAACAAACAAAATTAAGTCCAGTGAACAGTTCAATCCTCAGGGCATCCTGCTTGTTTGAGATACTATATCCAGTTCAAGATTGCTACACACCTTAGATTCCCTTCATAATATTAGCCATGCCAGAGTCACTTCCATATCAGAAACTTAAATTCCTAGCTGAGCTAGATGAAGAAGAATCTGAATCCAAAACCCAATATTGATCTAAACTCTTAGTCTAATATTTTTTATATATTTTAATTTATTTGTAAGCAAGAGAGACTGATAGAGAAGGAAAGAGAAAGAAAGTGGGGCCTTTAGCCACTGCAAATGAGCTCCAGATGCATGCTCTACTTTGTGAATCTAGTATTAGGTAGGTACTGGGGAATTCAACTCAGGTTGTTAGCCTTTTCAGGCAAATGCCTTAAGTGTTGAGCCATCTCTCCAGTCCCTCTAGTACCTTCTATTAGGAAGAGACAGGATTGCTATGTGGTCTGTTGACCTATGCTCTTTGAATTAACTCTCTACTTGGGGGACCTGTTACTTGTTCCTGTCATGATCCTTCCTTGCTCTGGTGTTGACAGTGTCCCATCCCACAGGCCTGGGAACAGAAGTAAGAATAGGTTTGCCTTTCTGAGGGCCCAATGGTGCTGAAAGATGCACACTGCCCCCAAAAGGAAGTTGTCTGCAACAAGAAAGATTAGACACACTGACGGAAGAGGTAAGAACTAAGCACATCATCTTTAATGTGTTTTAGGAATGTTGTGTCCAGGAACTGGTTCAGTGCCTGAGACATCCCAGTTCCTCTGGCTCATTCCTTCTTAGCCGACTTGCAGTTCCTGAAGCTAGTAAATGCTGGTCTCATAAGGACCCTCTGGACACACTTCAGTTAGATTTTTGCCACTGTCCATCAACAATCCTAACAAATACCATGCTTCAAAAACAACACAGAGCCAAAGATTAAACTTACTAATTCAAATATATTTTTTGAATAAGTTTTAGGGAGAATGACATAGTTTATTGAAATAGTATGTATAGCAACTATTTTACAAACTTATAACATATGAAACAACAAAGGAAAGATTACATCATGTAGCTCCACAAAGGCATAAGGGTAAATTGAGTTTTTAGTAGGAAAACACTGTATGTACAAGGCTCCAACTTAACTGAAGTATTTATCATTATAATGCTTAATCATATATTACAATGCTCCAACTTAACTGAATTATCTCTCATTCTAAAGCTTAATCTTACATCATCAAAATACATGAGGGAATATGATTACTCCCAGAACTAAACTGACATGCCGTAGAGCAGTTTATATAAATATAATACACTAGAATTCTTCACATATTCATTAAGATGAAAAAAAATAAAAACAGACTAAAAATCATTTAGATGAATTTAGTCAGATTCATCACTGCTGAAGTAAGAGCTGTCACAGCATTCGGCTGTGTAAACGAACTTGTGAATGATCGGGTTCATCTTTGGTATCCAGTGTCGGGGAACCAGGTATGTCGAAAGGTTAAATAAATCCACAAATACTTTGTATCTGTCACTGAAGAAAATACATCAATGCAGAAGTGTTAGATTATTGATATGAAAAATATAAAATTTCTTACTCCAATATTTTATCCCAAGTGTTTCCCATAATTAATATTAAACAATTTACATATTTCATGTATCATATATATTAGTTGCTATGTAGCCTTAGCATTAATATTGCATATTTAATCCATATATAATTTCATGCTTACAAAAAATATTATGCAAATATTGAATTGATTCAAACCAGAATGATGTAGACTAAAGACAGCAGTCATTATGTCACCTTTATGTACAAAAGGGTTGGCCCTCATTTTCTAATTAATATTATCATTTCTTTGTGAGTTTATGGTCTGCATGGGTGAAAGGTAGGTATGTTCATGTGTGTGTGGGAGCTTGGAGTGGATTTGTGTGCATGGAGGGGACAGAGACATCCCTAGGTGTTATCTTCAGAAACATCATCTACCAAAGTGCCTATCATTGGCCTATAGCTCACTAGTTAGGATAACTGGATAGCCAGTGAAACTGTAAGATCCTCCTCTCTATCTCCCTTGCATGTGAGTTGCAGATACATGCTGGCATTTCATCATTTAATGTGGGTATGGGGCATCAGCATTTTTAGACATGTTCTAAGGATTGAGCTAATGCTTTCCTCACAAGCAAGCCGATTGTACACTGAGCTATTTTCTCAGCATGATATATATATATATATGTTTATATATATATTTTATATATATATGTATATATATATATATATATACATATATATATATATATATTTACTTTTAAAGGACAATATGCAAAGTATTCCATTTAAATATGAAGTTCTTAGTATTTCCTAAAAGCACGGTAGCTGTCAAGTGACTTCCAGGAAGGATTAATGAACGTAATTAATGAACTGGAATGCCATCTTTGATTCCTCATACCTATAGAATGAGTCTCATTTAAAACTGCTTTTGTGTTTTTAGCAAGTTATCTAAAGTGATACTTTAAAACTAGCAAACTATTTTAGCTGGTATGAATTTACAGAGAAGGGATATTTGGCCTTAAATTCAATACATCTGGTGTGGATTCCTGCTTCTTTACTTGTGTTCGGTGCTGAACATAATGTCTAAAGTTGGTGTTGCAGTTGTTTTTAACTCTGTAAATTCACAGCCACATCATATTCTGTAAGAATTTTGTGACACTCAATGAGAAAATATAAAAGAGATTATATGTGAGTTCATGATTCCAACCATCCCCTGAAGTGAGTGTATATGTTGAACAGACAATCATTGATGTCTGGTGTTAACATAGTTTACCCCTAGGACAAGTAAAATTTTATCACAATGATAAAAATATCAGCCTGTGCATTTTATAAGTCAGTTAAGAACTAGGGGAACTAAGTGTGAATATTTGTTTTATTACTAAGCATATTTTTCTTTCCCCAAAACCAGGCTACCTACTTCCCAGATGAATCCATCTGTCCATAGTGGTGCTGATATGGAAGAAAGTCAGAATCCGTAGGCCCTAGAATCTACGCTCTCCTGTTTTGTAACGCCTCGTCTATGCTAACCTCTGTCCTTGTAAACGCTACGTGAAGGGATGGCATTCTATGGATACATGAACACAGTTCTGTAACATGAACCACGCAACTGCAGAAACCTGAATGTATTCTAGCTGTCATTATCTATGGGTGACCTTAGGGAAATTAATGAAGAAACGTTTAGTCTAGTGATTAGTTGGACAAGAATTATTTGGAGAGTGCTCCTGTGTACAAAGGCTACTAATTCCTCTGTATTGTGACCAGGTGGGCAGCTACTGAAACCAGGACCCCCGTCCTCACAGGGTTATAAAATCTTGCGGCTTTGACACGCTGCCTCTGGAGCAGCGTGCAGACTCCCACCGTCCAACAGCAAAGGTGCTGACATCATTTCCAACAGAGGCAAGTGTAAAGGGGGGATGCTGGTAGATGAAGCACAGACTTGCCACTTCCACCACGGTCAGGAAGAAGAGCTCTGCTCACCTCACAGTTGAGCGCAGGTAACGGTACCCCGAGGATCCCCCCGTGCCGGCCTTGCTGCCCAGCATTCTGTGAACCATGCACACATGGTTATCTAGGCAAACACACACAATTACTGCATGGATATTTTTTTCGCCATTAGTTCCACCGTGCTCTATAGCCAAGGGCTCGGTAATGATAATTGCTCAGAGCAAAGGCTGACGCCTTATCACGTAGCCAGATGGAAGGTTCGTGTGTGAGCAACAAGTGAGAACATTAGGTTGCCTAGCACCCCCACAGCTAAGGTTGGGCATCTTTCACTCTACTCTCCATCGCGTTTATCCTGTGAACACAATGGAAGAAGGCAGGGACACACGATGGATTTCATGTTCCTTACCAGTCATTTGTAGCATCTTTAAAAAAAGAGGATAGTAGTAGTATATTGTAGTGGACGAACCTGGAGATTGTCATGTTAAGCCGAATAAGCCAATCTCAGGAAAGGGGAGGACACAGAGTGCAGGAGAGCAGAGTGAGCAGTGAAAGGCATGGACGCTGCATGGTTTCTTCCCAGGCTGATCACGACTTAACAATACATGCGTCAGAGCAGAAGGGGGCCCCTGGGTGGAGGGAGGGAAGCCGCAGGAGCAGAGAGGAGGGGATGAGGAGGGTGTGACGAGGTGTATTTGAGCAAAGTGCAATGACATATATGTATGGAAATGTCATGATATAACCCATTATTTTGTTTACTAACTAAAATACTAATAAAATCATGAGTAAAAATAACGTACATTATGTTTTAATGAGTATATTTATAGTATATATGAAAATACTTTCCTTGGCCAAAAATAAAGTTTATTTTTCCTTCTAAATCTAAAATAAGTGAAAACATTTTCTTGAGCTCTCAGAAGCACTGAGGTAAAGGAAGAGAAGAGGCAAAGAAAGAATGTGCGGTAGGAGTAGGACTTACATCTCCATTTGGTCATGAGAGTGTCTATGTCCATAAGGGAAGTAAGCAACTGGAAAGGGACCTGGAATCTAGGCTCCTCCCTAAAAGAAAAAAATATATATATATATGATATTGGAATGAAGAGATGGCTTAGTGGTTAAGGTGCTTGCCTGCAAAGTCAAAGGACCTTGGTGCGATTCCCACGTAAGCCTGATGCACAAGGTAGCACATGCATCTGGAGTTCGTTTGCAGTGGCTTGAAGCCCTGGTGTGCCCATTCTCTCTCTCTCACTCCTTCTTTCACGCTCTCAAATAAATAAATAAAAATAAAACGGTTTTTAAAATGATGATATTGACATCCATTAAGTAAGTCTAGTGACTAGGAAGAGCATCAGTTCTTTCACCTGCTGGCCCTGGTCAGACAACTTGGCACTGAAGAGCTATAGACCCTCTGGGTTCTCCTCTCAATCTTTGTTTCTTTAACTCCCCCCTGCGCCCCCCCGAAAAAGAGAATGTCTAGTACTCAAGTTCCAGTGCTTTTTGCAAAGCCTAGAAAATTCCATACAACATACATGAAGTCACCAATCAGAATCCCACCAAATAGATCATCATTAAAAGGAAGACATCAACGGCATTACCAGTCAAAAGCTAACACAAGTCAATTGCTTCTGGGTGAGCATATACAAAACACAAACTAAAGACTACTTTTTTTTTTTTTTCTCTAATACATCTGGTTTTCTTTTTACTTCTAGGTGTTCAGATTTTTCAGCACAAACTATTTAGTACACCTAAGTTTGAGTGGTGTCTGCTTATTTTGAGAAGAGTCAAAAGATTTTTGTTTCTGCTGATATCTTAAAGAAAAACAACTTGAGGATAGAAACATTAAAAACATAGAAGGGGGCTGGAGAGATGGCTTAGCGGTTAAGCGCTTGCCTGTGAAGCCTAAGGACCCCGGTTCGAGGCTCGGTTCCCCAGGTCCCACGTTAGCCAGATGCACAAGGGGGCGCACGCGTCTGGAGTTCGTTTGCAGAGGCTGGAAGCCCTGGCGCGCCCATTCTCTCTCTCTCCCTCTATCTGTCTTTCTCTCTGTGCCTGTCGCTCTCAAATAAATAAATAAAAAATTTAAAAAAAAAAAAAAAAAAAAAAAAAAAAAAAAATAGAAGGGAGTGAAACAGCCTGTAAATGTGAACATGTGAAGCCTTTTTTTGCCTTTGTACTCTTCACTGCCTGACACAGTAGTCATAGACTCCTAGGACAGGAGCATTTCACACTTGAAATTAGATCAAGGGAATTTTCCCAGGACCCTGAATACAGTTACAAGGGGAAAGCAATTTTATTTGACATCATTGAATAAGTACAACAGTTTAGGAAATGTTTTTACTTTTTTTTAAGAACCATGTAACCATTCATTAAGGATATAATTCATTTAGTCCATTTCATGATTGGGTTTCTAAGAAAAACTGAATTTTGACTTTCAAGGAAACCTTAATGACAGAATATTTTTTATAAAGGAAAGCTACATTTGATTAATTTATGAATGTGTATAGGATTGTGACTCCTATATGGATAAAATTATAATTTTTTACTTAAAAGTTTAAAAATGTTACTATTTGGTGTACTTTCTCCAAAAAGAAACTAAATTTCTGTATTAAGTTATGATTATAATTTACAAAGTTTATCCTTGATATATGCTCTGTATCAACCCATCAGTTTTAAATTCCTGACCCACCTTCTTACATAGTCTCACCTGTAAAAATATATCATCAGTGCTCCCTGGAGTGCTCGGTAGGACAGACGTCTTTCACCTGCAAGACACACCATGTTTTCAGCATACAACCCACTCTTTAAGGTGCTCTGGATGGAATTCAGGGCCTTAGCATTTGTCAGGCAAGGGCCCTAACGTCCACTGACACCTTCAGCCTAAAGCAGCTCTTCATTTAATAGGCAATTTAAGAAATCATTAATTTGTCATATTGGGTTAAAATTTATAAGTGTTATGTGATTTTAGAAAACAAGATAATTTTAGTGTAAATTTTAATCACTCAGTTTGAATTTAGAAATTTACAGTTTGGAAAAGCATATTATATATGTATATATAGGCATCATATATATGTAATGTGTATATATATATGTAAAATCACAAAAACTTTAAATGGTGTGTTTGTAAAAAATGGCTTATAAGGAATAGGTAACTTTCACGATAGATGTATTTTCCATCTAAATAGTATATTTATTTATGTTCAGAGAATTGAACAAGATATATTCCAATCCTTATTTAAAAGTAGTTTCCTTGTTTTTAAGAAGCACAATAATTGTATAAAATTGTAGTGTGAGTTGATGGAAAGCTTTGCTCCTGACTGCAGAAAAATCAGACTTACCATAAACAAGGATTTTTTTTTTAAGAAAATGGAGGATAGCAACTTTTATGCTTATAGAATTCCATACCACTCTCATGCACTACTATGCCTTATTATATAATAACAACTAATATTTCTTTCCTGCCTATTTCCACTAGGGTTTGAGGTTCTTTATAATGAAAATTTACCTCAACATCACTCACGTATAGTGCATACCATGAACGTTTTGCTAGTGTCTTCTGAATAGATTGGGTATAAACACCTGTTATATAGGATTGTTAGAAATAACATTTACTCAGTTCTTGTTTCTCTAAGTAGAATAGCAATTTCTTTTCTATATCCCCATTTTAGACCCATTATTAGATATTCCTTTGGCAATGTATTTTTTTCTAGTGTTATATTCTGGGAAAAAGATCCTTGGGGGAAGGGGAGAGTACCTTTATTCAAAAGATGTTCATGGCGTTTCTCATCAAATAAGGACAGCAATACTTCCTTCTGTTTCTGAAACTCTGCCATCTTTTCTTCTTTTTCTTCAGACTCCTCTTTGGCCTGTCGTGATAATATTTCATTACTCTTCCCCAGCAGAGAAGAGACTGATATTTTACCTCATGCAGAGGAAATAGATTCTCAGATCACAGTAAGGGTACATGTGGAATATTTATCTTATCTTCTAACATTGAAATGTGGAAAATATATCATGAGAAGGGATCCTTTATACCCAGACTTTTATTTATATTTTAAATATTTCCTAATCTCAAATTATCTTTTCATGAAAGTCATGAGAGATAGGCTCAAAATGAGCAAAATTAGAAGTAACAAGAAGTGGTCAATGGTGATCAAATTTAAAATAACAATTGCTTTAACACAATAATGTGGCTTAAGAAAGCTTAACAAAAGTACTAATTCTATTGACTGACATTCTGTATAAAATATTGCTATTTATTAATGTAATTTCTTAGATATCCTTTGTCTTTATAATCTTATTTGTTTGATATCCATTGATGAATTTAAAGGAAATTTTGTCTGCCTATTGTAAAAACTCTCCTTGCAGCTTGAAAAAAATTACACTGTGGCAAATCATCTCAGTTATATTCAGATTGTCAGGACAAATTCATGGTGTGGAGAGAGCCTTTATACTTACTATTACCAAGTAGTCACTCAATAAATGCTCACAGTAAGGTGACATATAAATCTGGGAGTAAAAATTGAATCTTTGTATCTCACACATTTCATCTCATGGGAATACGTCACGACAGAAATTGTCCCTGGGACTCCTCATTGTGAACAGAATGGGGCTCTGCAGAAGCAGTAAGGAGGCTGACAAATATGGAGGAGCTCCCTGGGGACGACATACTAAATTAGGGTAGGATTCCACAAATTCAGGAAAACAAGCTCAACTAATGAGAGGGACTCAGTGGGACTGCATCACTTAAGTATGAGCCGCATCGCATTGACAGTCCATGTTATATGTGACTATCTTCCACCTGAGGCATGAACCAAGGTGGGATTGGATTCACATCTTGGAAAGAGACATCTGAGACCAAAAGAGAGAGAGAGAGAGAAGTGGATGGGCCCATGCTGGTGGGATAGGATGGGAGACTTGTGAGAAAATTCCCTTAGTTTAGGTGAACAACACTGAAAAATCTACACTTGAGTGGAGGTGCTGGGTAAAAGGTAGATATTTGAGAGCTATTTGGAAGGTAAGATTGGTAGGGACTTCCTTGACACTAGAAGGCTTTCAGAGGAAAATCTTCCTTAACTCTGAGAAGACTGGTTCAATATGAGAGTACATCAAAAGGAAATTTTATGTTTACTTTTATGGGTTTATTTTAAGAGGAACATAAATAAATATTAAGTAGGACATTAAATATGTGATCTGAAATCCAAGGAGATATCCAGATTGGAGATCATGTTTTGAGAATAGTAGGATTTGAAGCTGTAGGGATGAGATTATCTGATGGAAGAGCATGGAAGGATGACTCAGAACGTCTAAACCAGTACCTTTCAATCCCTCACTATGTGCTGGGCCGAGAGAGAATGAGAGCAAGTAAAGAAATAGCAAAATGAGGGCCTGAGAATAAGTTACAGAAAATAGTGTATACTGAAACCCATAGGAAATGAATGCTCAAGAAAGAATATGTGACCATTAGCATGGAACGCTTCTGGAAGCACAAACAGAATTTAGATAATTGGCTGTTCTGTTTGTGCTCATGGATGTTACTGTAACTGATGAAGCACTGAGGCAGGTTGGAATGGGTTGAGCATTCGAGGGCTATAAAGAACTCACTACCCTAACTTACGCAAAATGCTTTATTATCATGGATCCAAGTTAATGTTCATAAGCATCACTTGAGGTAGATACTCATCTATTTTGGCAAAGAGAAAAGTTAAATAAGGAGACGTTAAGTGCTGTTTTTTACTGTGCATAGTTCTATGGTGGAGTTGGAATCTGAGTCGATGCTTCATGAATTCAAAGTTCATCCTTGAAACACCCTCCTCTCACAGTACATTTAAATGACTCAAGAAATTTGATCATGAAGACAGTGTGACAGACCTGATCCTGAAGGAAAAGAGGTACCAATGGAGTCTTTCTTTAATATAAGAGCAAATTGCCAGTATGAACCAAAAGAAATAATCCCGCGGCCAGCTGGATAGATGACTTAGCAGTTAAATCAGCTTGCCTGCAAAGCCTACTGGCCTGAGTTCAATTCCCCAGTTTCTATGTAAAGCTGGATGCACAAAGAGGCATCATGAATCTGGAGATCATTTGATGAGGTATGAGGCCCTGGTGTGTCCATTCTCTCTCAAAACAAATAATTTGAAGGAAGGAATGGAAAGAGGGAGGGAGGGAAGAAACGACCCAGCAAAACTCAAGAGTAAAAGAAAAGTTGCATAGCCAATTATATTTGGTATGTATTCCTTTCTGTGCCTACTTATGTCTAAAAAAAAAGGTCATCAATCCTAGTTTTTATCACAAAGTTTTGCCTGCAATAATGGTCTTAATTTAACATCATTTTCTTCCATGTGGAGAAGGTAAATTAAAATACATTTATGAAAGGAAAAAAAATAAACAAAAAAAAGGAAAGCGAAGGGAGCAACAGGCAAGTATTGAATAAAAGAGCTAATTCTTTTGTAGTAAGTGATACATGGTATTATGAATACCTGAATCTTTATGAATTCCTCTTCCAGTCCTTCTGTGATATTTTTTTCAAATTTTCCCCAGAAGTTAAATCCATGTGGTTCTAAACCAGGTGTTCTTTCCAGCCATGCCTTAAAGTAAATCAGTTTTGGGTGAAAACATGCTACATTAAAAAATATATTATAGCTAACAATATCAATTTAAAATGAAAACTCATATTTTTGAAGAAATATATAAAATTATTTGTGCTTATTTTTCTTTTCCTTCAATTTTTTTAATATTTTTTTAAATTTTTATTTATTTATTTATTTGAGAGCGACAGACACAGAGAGAAAGACAGATAAAGGGAGAGAGAGAGAATGGTGGCGCCAAGGCTTCCAGCCTCTGCAAATGAACTCCAGACGCGTGTGCCCCCTTGTGCATCTGGCTAACGTGGGACCTGGGGAACCGAGCCTTGAACCGGGGTCCTTAGGCTTCATAGGCAAGCGCTTAACCACTAAGCCATCTCTCCAGCCCTCCTTCAATTTTTAATTTATGAAATGATATGTTTCAACTTCTTAATCTTTAAGACAACAATCCTTATAGCATCGATTATCTAGGTCTGGCAGAAATAACCAATTTTGTTCTAAAAATCTACAAACATATGCCAACATTGTCTTGAAGATATTTTCTAGTTCATTGTCAAAAAGTGTACTTTAAGGAACTGTAGAAAGTGTGACATGTATTATAAGATATGAATCCTTAATATTAAGGGCATTGTATTTGGCTAGCAACATTAAATCAACTAATTACATAACCATTTTAATGTTTGAGTGATACTATGTACATTGGAGATAAGACTATGTTCATGTGTATCAACTCATATGTTCTCATTTAGCCAGTGAACAACTTTGAACTTAGTCTTTTTTTATTAATTTTTATTAACATTTTCCATGATTATAAAATATATCCCATGGTAATTCCCTCCCTCCCCACCCCCACACTTTCCCATTTTAGTCTTTCTTTTTTTCACTATTTTTGTAAGAAATTGTACAATAATATATAGGTGACAGTAGCCTAAATGTACATATGAAATACCCACAATTACAGAACAGAGTATATATAATTCACTAAAATGAAACTTTAATTTGCAAATGAAAAAGGCTAAGTGATGAAAATCAACATAGTACAACTCTTACTTCATAAATTATTTATGAAAACTCAAGTTGTTTCCTGAACACTACATACAGGCGCCTATGGAAACTGATTAAGAAGGAAAGTTTGACTGAAGAGAATATTTGTAGTCATTTAATTTAATTAAGAAAACACTCAAGTACGAATTGTAAATTATGTTGTATTTTCAAGATTCAAAATTGATTGAACAGTCAATCACAGCAAGTCTGGAAAATCAGAAAATTAAATATTTTATAGTAGGAGGTTAAAAAGGGGTTATTTAATGAGATGGTGAGACAATATTTGCCTGCAATTGGTTTTCTGAATCTTGCTTAATTTCTCAAGAAGGCCTCTTGATATTTTAAATAGTTTCAAAAGTTGAATTACAAGTTCAGCATTTCTGTACAACTTTTCTGCCCTCATTCACCATGAAGGTAATGTTAAAATTCTGATGGAGTGGCTGGAGAAACCGCTTAGCTGATAAGGCATTTGCCTATAAAGGCAAAGGACCCAGGTTCGACTCCCAAGGACCCACGTAAGCCAGATGCACAGGGCCGCCCTTGCGTCTGGAGCTCCTCTGCAGCGGCTGGAGGCCCTGAGGTGCCCATTCTCTCTCTGCCTATCTCTCTTCAATCTTGCAAATAAATAAATAAAATAATTTTTAAAAAATCTGATGGAGGGCTGGAGAGATGGCTTAGTGGTTAAGCGCTTGCCTGTGAAGCCTAAGGACCCCAGTTTGAGGCTCGGTTCCCCAGGTCCCACGTTAGCCAGATGCACAAGGGGGCACACGCGTCTGGAGTTCGTTTGCAGAGGCTGGAAGCCCTGGCGCGCCCATTCTCTCTCTCTCCCTCTATCTGTCTTTCTCTCTGTGTCTGTCGCTCTCAAATAAATAAATAAATAAAAATTTAAAAAGAAATTAAAAAAAAAATATCTGATGGAGCCGAGGCTGGACTAACCGTCCATGGAGCTCAGCCTGAGAGGCTGTGGAGCAGCACCCACCTCCACCAGCTGCAGGAGCGTTTGCTCCTGCTCAGACTGAAGCAGCGCTTCATTGTCGTCTCCTCTGAAGTTGTCACGATAGTGTCTCCTGTTGTACGGGACCCTCAGGCTCTGCAGCACACCGATCTTGTTCTCCAGCAGCCGGAACTGTAAGCTCTGGAAGCCCGAGGCTGGAGACAGGTGCTCCCTGAGAACACACGCACTGGGGTGAGGGGCAAGGAAGAGAGAAGTTGGCATTGCAAATCCCTGTCACCAGCTGGGGTTCTGCCCTTGACTTTGCCCTTATGGAAGGAAATAAGGACAACAGACATGTGTACATGCCATTGTCACTGTTGACCAACTTGAAGTTAGCTGGGTTGTATGTTTGGTATAGTTATATTTTAATATGTGCAACACATACTGAGTTTAGGTCAACACATATTTAGTTTATAATGCATTGATTTATATATTTCATATTATACAAATTTAGCATAAGTACATGGTGAAAAACAGTCATGTGCAGTTGTATGTGTGTGTGTGTGTGTGTGTGTATGTGTGTGTGTACTTGTCTAATGCATGCTTTGTGCTAGAATATTTTTCTTAAGGTGGACATTGGGCAATGGTTCATCCTACAGAGATATAGAATACCTAGTAGTTACTTGCTCATTATCTTTCATTTCACTATCTAGTATCACTGCAACCATGTAGCAGTGAGAAATGAGATGATGCATGATACCAAAAACAAGGCAGTAAAAAAATGTTGCCACTATTACTTACCCTGCAAGCCATCTAGATGTTGATATCTTTCCAAATACCCTTTATGTACCTGATAATGAAGCTTTCATTTCTTTGTCTTTTTGAGGCAGGGTCTTGCTCTAGCCCAGGGTGACCTCCTGGAATTCACTATGTAGTCTCAGGCTGGCATCGAACTCATGGCGATCCATCTATCTCTGCCTCTTGAGTGCTGGGATTAAAGGCATGCACCACCACACCTGGCGATTTCTTAAAATTCACCACAAATAAAGCTACCACTTATTATTTTTTTATTTGGAAAACTTGTGGGGGATTTTGCCTTATATACGGTGTGATATATCTCATGTAGATTTCCTAAGACAATTTCCTTTCTAATTCTCATGAGAAAACAGCCTATATGTTATATGCATTTTTAAGGATAAAGATCTGCATATAGCTTCATATATCAAAATCAATACACACAGGTACAGATACTTTCCATGGCCTTGTAATTTAGAGCCAAAGTTGGCTCAATGTGTCATGGATGCTAATGTTTTTAGTTGATAGGCTAATTGGTATACCACTTCTATTTATTTTATTTTCAGTTTTTAATACTTAAGCTTAGCGACATATCTTTTATTCAACATTTTTGCCATTGGATACATAATGTCCTTTGTGGAGAAAAGTACACCTCACAATGATGAGTTGAAATTAATTGGCCATACTAATTGTATGGCTAAAATGACTCATGAAATGTCTTTAGTAATTTATCAAAAGCTTTGGGTTTGAAAACCTTGACATTCGTTAAGGTGCAGTAGAATAGGCTGCCATATACCTCACAAGCACATGGCTCTTTTGATCCACCAGAAAGAGATGGAATCCGCACTGCATGCTACAACACCACATGCACACCTGAAGTCATTGAAGTCCAGGGCTGTCATGGTTTCCAGCACAGAGAACTGCTGCAGCAGGAGCTTGAAGATGACCACCACCCGGTGCATCCGGGTCACCACCTTGAGCATGTTCCTTTCGTCTCTGACCTAAGGAACAAGGAAGAGAGGCCTGAGTATTACATTTCAATTTGGAGAAGATTTAATGACAAAGCATTGCTATCAGTTTTAAGTACATTTTTAATTAGCGACTTTGGAACTAAAAGTCTGTCATAGATACATGTTGGCCCTAAGAGCTATTTTCAGTGCCATGAAAGAAATGCTTAAAAAATCAGACTAGCTTTTCTTTAGAAACAAGAAACTTTACCCTGGAACAAGGTAGAAAAAAATTAAGGGGAAACAGCTCCCACTGAGTTCAAAACATGACAAAAAAAATATTCTCTTTTGGCTTTGTTTCTGAGAAGGAAGATCAAGGTAATATTGGGACTACTAGGTAAGAATTAAGGAACATTTTGAGAAACGAATTCTTCAGTGATGCTGAGAACTGTTGCTACCAGAGCTGGAGACCATGTGCGTATGCACTCCAGAGTGCGTCTTCTGCATACGCGCATCCCCCAGACCCTTCTGGAGCAGAGGCTCAGAGACAGAGGACCCCAGACAGTGTCCTGAGGGGCCTTGGGCAGAGGAAGGGGTTAGAAGGGGAAACACGATGGAGTTTCTGTGCCACTTAAACACTGCCCTCTCCTCCTCTCATCCACGGTCCTTCTTGTCTTTTTTAAAAAAATATGATTTATTTATTTGAGAGAGGGAGAGACAGAGGCAGAGAGAAAGAAAGAGATAGAGAGAGAGAATAGCCATGCCAGGGCCTCTAGCCACTGCAAATGAACTCCAGATATATGAGCCACCTTGTGTATTTGGCTTATGTGGGTCTTGGAGAATTGAACCTGGGTCCTTGGTCTTTGCAGGTGAGCACTGTAACCACTCAGCCATCTCTCCAACCTCTCCTTGTCTTTTTCTTCCCTGTTTCGTGTTTCTTCTTTTGCCAGTCCTCCTCCTGATCTTGCCCTATCTCCTCCATTTTTTACTTTCTCATTTTCCTCACTGGACCTCCTACCTACTTACATTGAATATTTCATAAACACATTTCTGTTATCTACTAATTAAGGATATTTACAAGTTTCTGTGGCAGTTTAACATCATTTTGTAATACCTTTTTTAAAATTTTTTTATTTATTTGAGAATGATAGAAAGAGATAAGGAGGCAGAGACAGAGAAAGAGAGAGAGAGAATGGGCGTGCCAGGGCTTCCAGCCACTGCAGATGAACTCCAGACACGTGGGCCCCTTTGTGCATCTTGCTCACATGAGTCCTGGGGAATTGAGCCTTGAATCAGGGTCCTTAGGCTTCACAGGCAAGCGCTTAACCACTAAGCCATCTCTTCAGCCCATAATACCTTTATAAGTAACTTACATTGAGTTTTACAAAGTATATGAAACAATTTTGAGAGGGACCTTACAGCAAAGACACTTGGAAAATGAGATTGAACTACTCAGAAAAAGGCTTTAACAAATTCATTTGAATAGTCATTTTAATATTTTGTATTAAAATATGCACATTAACTTTTCCAATCCTTTCCAGAAGTGGTTGGGGCTGAGAAAATGGCTCACAGGTTAAAGGCAATTACTTGCAAAGCCTATTGGCCAGAATTAAATTCCCAAACTACCCATGTATACCAGACTCAACAACTGGCATACATGTCTAGAGTTTGTTTGCCACAATAGACCCTGGTATGCTATACATCTACATATCCACATGCATGTATACTGGAAAATAAATTAATATTTTAAAGAAGTATGTAAAATCAATTTCATGGCACAGTAACTCACATGACCATTGAGAAAGATCTCTCGAACAGAATCCAGTTCCCAGAGGATTTGCTTAAACCAGAGTTCATAAGCTGTAATGAGAAAACCGTTGCCAGTCAGAAATCACAAAAAGTCTTTGATCACAATTATATCAAATATATATATTTTTTCAGGTAGGGTTTCACTGTAGCCCAGGCTGGCCTGGAATTCACTCTGTAGTCTCAGGCTGGCCTTGAACTCACAGCGATCTTCCTACCTTGGCCTCTTGGGTGCTGGGATTAAAGGTATGTGTCACCATACCTGGCTGAAAGATGTTTAAAACATTGAAAAAAGAAATATAAGGTGACCTTAACATCCATAAATGTAAATGTAGACCCATTTCATACTGGAAATAAATATTGAAGTTACAATTGCCTCCATTTTAATGCCTTAATATGCCAGATATATCATTATTATTACATTGGTGTATCCTGTCACAAATATTGCTTAGGTCTTTTAGGGTTTAGCATCTAACTCATTCTCACTTCCTATATGGAAGTTGGAGGTATGTGGAGGAGGAGCATTGGTATTTTTTTTCTGCCAACTTCCAGATCTTAGAAGATGGCATCTGTAATTACCATGGATGATAACTGACTGTGTAATAGTGAGTGTCTGTTGATAATAACTGACTGTGTACTCATGATTGGTGATAATTAACTGTGAGATTGCGAGTGTACTAATCACTGATAACTGACTGTGGACTAGTGAGTGTCCAACTCTGCCTTCACCACTGATAACTGACTGTGGAATGGCAAGTGTGTAACCCTGTGTAACTTACCTTGATGAGTTATTATAAACAGATGTTCATCATGGATTTTATTTCCTTTGATTTCACTTTGAAGTTCTTGTGCATTCAAAATTTTTTCCAACTTTAAACAAGAAAACAGAAAAAATGAATTTATGTTATTGCTAAACCTGAATTTTTAAGCCAACATTAATAAAATATAGGCAACAATTCTAAAAGTTACTCTCCCAGATCACATAATCTCTAAGAACAATTTTGTTTTGTAATGAGAATTGTCATAAAGAGTGAACTAATTTTATGATTTTTTTTTAAAAGCCTGATCATTATCCTTTTCAAAATCTTCTTTGTGGCTGGTTTCTGCCACAACACGTGTTTGTTTTCTGACATAAGATGAAAGCAAACCTTGACCAACTGCTTGGATGGCAGCAACCCTGTTGTCTATTGTTCCCAAAGAGCTTCTAAAACGGCATCATAAATTTCCTTATCTAGTCACCCTTAGTAACCCAACTAAACTCCATAGCAATAGAAGACAAATGGGTTGAAATCTACTCACATTAACCTCCAAGTAACTCATTTATTGACAGGTTTTTGTATTCACTAATGAATTTGAGAAAATAATGCAAGCCTTTATCATTTCTATTTTGCTAGAAGAGACTTAAAATAAAAATAATGATGAAAAAAAAAAACTTTCTGAGATGCACTTGTAGTTATCCAGGCTGTTATTTGTCCAACCTGCACAGTGCCTGCCTGCCATTCCCTCAGCATTTCATCTCCCATACTCTTCTGTGTAGTAGATAGGACTTTGCATTTGTAGCACACCTTTTCCAGGGAGGTTCATTTTTACCGCTTCACTTGTCCTAGCAAAATTGCAAAAGCAGGGCTGGAGAGATGGCTTCGTGGTTAAGGTACTTGCCTGAAAAGCCAAAGGACCCAGGTTCAATTCTCCAGGATGCATGTAAGCCAGATACACAAGGGGGCACACACATCTGGAGTTTGTTTGCAGTGGCCAGAGGCCCTGGCATGCTCATTCTTTCTCTCTGTCTCTCTCTATCTTTGCCTATTTCTCCCTCTCTCTCAAATAATAAATAAATAAAAGTATAAATATTTTTAAAAATGCAAAAGTGTATATTTGTGTGAATACAGCTAACCTTGCTTAAGTACAGGTAACTTCTGATGATTGAGAAAATGAAAAGAAAAAGCAAAGGTTGTGTGGCTGAATGTAGTGCCTCGCAACTCCACTTGCAGAGATCTGCCCCTTACCTGAAGGTAGTTTCCATAGATAAGCCCCCCTTTGCTGGCTCTGTTCACACCACTTTGTGACTCCTCTTCTTCTGTGTCATTAACAGATAGATTTCTCAGGGCATATCTGCAGTTTTCACAAATGAAGAAGGAGACAAAACACAGAGCTTGAGAAGACGCAACTGACTAATAGCTTAAGTGATTAAAATTGATTACTGTCTTATGAGTGAAGTAAGTAAAGGCGACTGTTTCAATGTTGTTGAAATTCAGAAATCAAGAGGCCCACAGTCCTCAGGTTGGAGAGCTACCTTCCTTTAGAGCACAGGTGAAAACTCACCCAAGGTTGTTTCCAAAGAATGGACACCCACTCATGGTGAAGAGGTGCAGCTGAAGAGCATGCAGGTCCCGCTCAATTGTCCTCCCAGAAGCGCCACTGCCTTTTATGCACCCTGCTTGCCAGCCCCAGCCAATCAGAACTCTTCCCTTACTTCCAGTACAATCTTCAGTTCAACTGGTACTGATCTCAGCCTCTGTAGAGTTCAGGGAGACTTTTTTTGGACAACGTTTGTGTGCTAGATGAGTGAGTATTCTGCCAAATTGAATCATCTGACTAGCCAAGTTGTGCTTTATATCCAAAGTAACAGATGTCAAATAAATCAATACAGGCCAAGTTAAATAATATATTTAACCATATAAATCCATGAAAGCCTATCTATCAGTGTCAGGACACAGAGAGATGATCAGCTTAGAGAAATATAGATACGTATTTTCTTAGAGTGCAATAGACTTATAATCTCTATGAACAACAACAACAAAAAAAAAAAAACTGAACTCATATGTCCCAGGTAAAAGAAACTCACAGGCTAGAGGGATAGCTTAGCAGGCTGGAGAGATGGTTTAGCACTTAAGGCACTTGCCTGCACAGCCAAAGGACCCAAGTTCAATTCCCTAGTACCCACTTAAAGCCAGATGCACAAGGTGGCACATGTGTCTGAAGTTTATTGGCAGTGATTAGAAGCCCTGGAGAACCCAGTCTCTCCTTCTCCTCCCTCCCTCTCTCTCTACCTCTTTCTTTCTCTCTCTAAAATAAAAAAAAAACAAATTAATAATTACGTATTTGTTGAAAAGGAATTCACAATTTTCAGCCAACAAAGGGTTTCTTTAATACCACATCCCAGGAAATAGATCGTATGATGCTTCATTTTCTTTTACCAAGCTCCTCCATCCACCAACATAATTGCCCACATTATTGTGCTTACTTGACAATTATTGCTAATTGTAGTAGACATGGAAGACAAAGCGTAGAAATATCATTCTGGATAAATGCTCCATGTTCTTTCTGAGGAGATAATTCCAAAAGCTCTCTGAGCCCCTCTGCAATTTTCCTAGAGCATTCCTGGCCATTCAAACCATTGATGTACTTTCTTTGGAAGTAAGGTCTCCCCATGTATCCCAGGCTGTGCCAAACTAGGCAGCCTCCTGCCTCAACCTTCAGAGCAACAAGATTGCAAGCATGCTCTACCATGCCTGCCTGAGTGTGGGTTCTTACTCTGTCTTTCTCGCATTTGCCTTGTGTCTCTACTGCCCCCCACCCTCACAGTTTCTACCTAGAAATGCCTCCCAAGTAGCCTCCTGATCTTTGCAGAAGCTATGCTTAATAGAGGGGAGTCTGGGAAGAACTAAAACCCCTTTAAGTAGATTTTAATTTAATCACACAAGTTGGAGCTTTCTGATGTCTAATTAATCCTAGCAAGAGCTATCATTACATAATGTTTTCTTAGTAGTAATTGGGGCAGACTCAAGAAAAAAGTAAGAAACTATCAATTTCAAAGAGAGATTCATGTTGCTAACTATGGATAAATTGGGGGGTATTTCCTTTACTAGCTTCCACAGGGGGCTGGGAAACAATCTTAGAATATGTGTGTAGATAAGGTTTATATTATCTTGTCAAGAATAAAAACACACATTTCATACAACATACAGACCACAAAGGAGAGACCCTAGTAGTTGAACTGTCATTGCACTCTCTTATTGATCATAAAAGAATGCTCATTATAAAAACTTCCAGTGATCTTTAACATATAAGTCACTATTTTAAACACAAATTTATCGTGCAAGATGCTTTTATTTGCCATTGAATTTGTAGCAAAATTCCATTGAAAGCTATCTCATTTATTTTCACCAAGATTGATATTGGCCATTAATTCTTTTTCAATAATAGCATTGAGAGATAGCTATGTGGGGGATTCCCTGCTTAACAGCTGCCAGAACTTGATTTCAACCCCTAGCACAATAAACAATTGTGTTGACTCTGGGCCTAGGGTAAGGCAGGATGCCACGGCAGCAGACATTTGGTGGAGAAACCTGTTCATCTGGTGAGAGGCAGGAAGTTGACTTCCAGCTAGACTCCACCTTTAGAGTTGCCAACACCTGCCAAAATAGCACCACTCCCTGGGGACTGTGTTCAGCTCATGAGCCTGTGGGACGTCTCGTATTAAAAGCATAATACACGTGTTCTGAATTCTCATGAATCCGAGTTTAATGAATCACTGCAAGGTGATTGTCTGTTATTTGGGAAATTACCTGCACAAATTACTACAGAGTTGTTAGTTACATGGAAAACAAAGCCCCGTTTTCATTTGGAATTCAAAATGCTTGTCTATGCCAGGCACTTTTAGTAGGGTTGCTCAATATTTTCATGCACTTAGTCCTGTAGAAAGTTCTTGATTTGTTTTGGATATGTTCTGTCCCGAAGAGTCTCAAATTCCTGGTCTCAACCAATCTCCCTGTCTCATCCTTTTGGGTTTAGTAGTATAAGTGTGTGCCTCTCTAACCAGCTGTGTTCATCTATTTTGGTCTTTAAACTCTGATTTGCCAAGGCTTTATATGTAATTGTAGGATGAGCCACAGTCACTATACACATGTGTTAGCACAAGGTTTTTGTTGTTTTGTTGTTTTTGTTTTTTTTTTTGTTTTTTGAGGTAGGGTTTCTCTCTAGGCCAGGCTGACCTGGAATTCACTATGTAGTCTCAGGGTGGCCTCGAACTCAAGATGATCCTCCTACCTCTACCTCCCTATTGCTGGGATTAAAGGTGTGCGCCACCACACCTGGCCTTGATGTTGCAAGTCTCTCAATCATTTTGTGTAGTCTGAGAGTAGAGAAACAACTTTTGCACTAGGACACATTGGTTATTTCTAGCCTTCCCTTGGTGCATATTACCCTAGACCTGTTAAGCTCGCCTGTATCTTGTCTCATTTGTCTGTGACAGTGACAGATATAGTAGATGATGACAGGCATCCGTATGAACACGCCGGCACACCCTTTTCCTGACTGCTGAAGGACATCTGGGGTTCTCTTGTCCGCAGAACATCTTTAAGGCTGCAGAGTGAAGGGATGACTGTCTGTACCTCAGACCTGCTGCACTTTAACAGCTAGAGGGTGAACAGAAAATAGTCTTATACATATTTTTGAAATTATTTTATTTGCAAGGAGGAGAGAAAGAGAGAAAATGGGCATTCCAGGGACTCTAGACACTGCCAACACACTCCAGATACGGCATCACATTGTGCATCTGGCTTTACATGGGTACTGGGGAATCAAACCCAGCGTGGAAACCTAGGTCTTAACAGGCAAGCATCTTTATTGCTGGGCCATATCTCCAGCCCCTTGAAATATTTTAAATAAAGCAAAAATATCACTGTTTGGACTTAAGAGATGACTTAGCAGTTAAGGTGCTTACCAGTGAAGCCAAGATTCACCAGTACCATGTAAGTAAGAATCACAAGGTAGTATATGTGTCTGGAGTTTGTTTGCAATGGCTAGAGGCCCTGATGTACCCTACCCATTCTCTTACTCTGTCTCTGTCTCTGTCTCTCTATCTTTATATCAAATAATTATATATATTAAAAAAATCTCACTGCTTAATGGAAATAAGCCAATAACTAATTTTATATGTAATTTTCAATAGTTTATGCTATCTTTAGAAGTCCTTAATATAGAGAGAATGATACAGATGGTAATTTAAAATTTACTTAGAAGTACACATTTTACTTCAGGTGAATCTGTTTTAAAATAATTCCAATTGCATAAAATTTTGTTTACCTTGATCCTTAAAATAATCAACAGACTCAAGCTAAACAATCTATGAGACATCTATTAAGATGTCCACCAAACTTTCAGCTACCTATCATTGCTCTAAAGAAAGCTATACTCATCTCCTTTTACTTTGTTTTCCAGTGGGAATAAGTCATTCAAGTGCCTCAGCCAAAACCATTCAACCCAAAATCTCGAATCAAAGTTGTTTGCCTCTAACCAAATCACTCACAGAAAGAAAAGGAAAGGCCAGGGGTCTTTAGAACACTACCTCAATTTATCAGCTACTAAGAGATGGGATTCAGGCAAAGTGCCTTAAAAGACTTCATGCTCCAGGAACGCAGGGATCATTCTCCTATGTCATACAGCATGAGTGGGGAGACGGTAGGCTCAGTACAGGAAACCCACACTCTTCCTGTTCCAAAGTAGGAACATGAACCTTTGCATTCACTTATAATATACATTCAATGGATATGGAAAAAATGTAGTGTACTACCCACATACCTCAGGTATATAATAAATTCTTTACTCTCTTTTCCCTGTTTTGAAATATTTTATTTTTATTTATTGATTTCACAGAGAAAGAGGGAGAGAGACAAAGAAAGAGAATGGGAAGGCAAGGGCATCCAGCCACTACAAATGAACTTCAGACGAGTGTGCCCCCTAGTGCATCTGGCTAATGTGGGTCCTGGGGTATCGAACCTGGGTCTTGTGGCTTTGCACACAAATTCCTCAAGCACTAAGTGAGCCATCCAACCTTCTTTTCCCTGTTTTTAAAGGCATTACCTAATGCCTAATCTGAGATCAGGACAAGAGGACAATGAGAGCAGAAAAATATGATTAAGCTAGACCTGATATGACTACCATGAAAGCTAGAACCCACAGGTGGAAATATGATTATGGTACCAATCTCAAGAAAGCACCACACAGATGGAAATTATGTAAGCTAGTGATTAGTAGTGCCATTAAAATAAAGATAACACTCTCCATAGTACAACCTCAATCAATATCAAGGAGAAAAAATTGTTTGTTCTAATACGTGATTACTTAGGATGTGAATAAAAAAATTACTATTCTCAATCTGTAGTTTGCTTTGTTTTAAAATGGTGCAAGCACTCAAACCCAGGGCTCCACACATGATGCTGGGCAAGCAGCATTCTACCACTTAACTAGACCCCTCAGCCCTCAAAATATTGATATCTTTTAAAAGCTTACAACTTGCTTAAGGTACCTATGGTTTAGTAATATACTACTGTCTTAACTTGTCACTTTAGGAAGGGGCCTAGGAAAAAATTTCTCCTTCTTTTTTAAATAAGTGTCATAGAAATTAAAGTTTCTATAATTGTTTTTGTTTCAACATCAGACAACACAATCTTTAACCACAATAGAAGGACCCACCTCAGCCACCATACAATTTTCTCCCATGATATATTCTAAACCTGGTAGCCAAAATAAATAATTGATAAATATTAATACAATTAATCAATACATTAATTAAAAAATAGTAAATAAGTAAAAATAAACTTTATTTCTTAAATGGCTTCTGTCACAGTGATGAGAAGAACAGCTGCTGGTCAAAGGCTGGATGTACACAAGACAGCTTAGATCACACAAGGCTTCTTAAAACCTTTCACGTGGAAAAATGAGTGGTGAATGTCAAATTTAATGATTGCCATTGAAAAATTCAAATAAACCTGTCAGTGAATTAGTTTTATGTAGAATACCATCTGGGAAGTCTTGAACCAGAAATCCTAACCACCTCCTCACCCACATCAGAGTCCTCACATCTCATGTGTAGATCTGAGTTGTCCTGAGCAGACAAGGAAAAGTACACTGAACAGAGAGAAGAAGCCTTATGCTAATGCAAGAGTTATGGACTGATAAGCAAATAGTCCATTTCTTCACAGGAGTCAGGAGGTAAAGTGGGGTTGGAATGCTCAGTGGAATGTTGTGTTATGGAAGAGGGAACTTGAGTTCACTAAGTGGGGTCACCTTTGCTGCCCAAAGATGTCTACACATAAGATGACTTTCTGTAGGTCAAAATACCCAAGGCAACATAACAACGTCCTTATTTTGGGTTGAAATGCTTCTCCTCTTCCTCTTCTTCATCTTTTGTAAATGTCTATGCCTACCTCTTCATCTGTTAGGATGATTCATTGACATTGCAACCTCAACAAACACAAAACTGAGTTCAGCTTGCCCCTTCCATAAAATCTATTGTATGGCAATACTTCCAAAGCTCACTCACAAAAGAGTTGTTACTCTTTCTAATTGCATGTGTCAGCAATCCCAGAACCACCTTAGCCCTCTTTCTCTAATCCCCCACATATGGCTTGCCTTTAAAAATCACATAAGGAGGGCTGGCTTAACGATTAAGGCATTTTCCTGCTAAGCCAAAGGACCTCGGTTTGATTCCCCAGGACCTACGTAAGCCAGATGCACATGGGGTACATGTATCTGGAGTTCGTTTGCAGTAGCTGGAGGCTCTGGCATGCCCATTCTCTCACTCACTCTCTCTCTCAAATAAATAAATAAATAAATATAGTTTTTCAAAAAGAAAAAGTCTTTAAAAAATCACATGAGGAATCCAGCAACTGTTTGCAAACTTATCTATACTCCTTGACAAAGCTGATTCAGGAATTTGGTGTGTGTGGGGGGGTATCTTTGAGAGTAACAGAACCATTCTGAACTCTTGGGTAGGCTTTAACTCAGGAGTCAGGATGTTCGATTCTCTGCCTCACAAAACTTCAACTGAGTTAGTGACCTCCAGGTTTTTGTCTTGTGAAATTGAATAAAATCCACAGAGCATAGAGGGTAAGGTTTAAAAAGTTTTATTATAAAGCATAAGAGAAGGCGGGGAGAAAAGGCAAGGCCCCTATAAAGCAGGAGGGTTCCCTTAAATGGGACATCATTGAATATTACTGTCTTGGAGCTAATGAGGCTTTACTGGATGGGGAATGAGATGATCTGTCCAATCTCCATGACAGGTGACATATGCCTTGTAATCTTCCTCATATCTTCATGCTTGGTTTCTGGGAAAAGAGAACTTCTCTAAGGAAAAATAGGTAAGGAAAAGCCACACACCCCTTTCAAGCACAAGGACATTTCCTGCTTTCAGCTATGGGAGGGAAATGCTACTCACTTTCAGGGCTCTGGAACCCCCAACTGCCTAGTCAATGGTTATCAGCTGTTTTTATCACTGCCACTGCCCCTTTCCGTCCCCTCAACACTGTGACCAAGAATAAATGTCAACTGGATCCTGTGATTTCTGTCTCAATGCATCTTCAAAATTTGTCCATTTTATTTAAGATGGTACAAACCTTTGTGAAGATCTAAAAGCCCAGTATCACCTGGCCTGCCATTGCTCTTCTGCTGTGCTGCCCTTCCCCGCCGTCTGGCTCCTCCAGCCAGTGTGGCTAAGTGGTTCCTTCTAGCGTGGGAGTGCTCCTCCCCTGGGCATTGTCTCTAGCTGCGCTGTGTCTGGAATGCTCACCTGGTCAACGTCTCCATCAAGCCGCAAGTTTTGGCTCACAGCCCTCCTCCCTGAGGGCGCCTATACTATGCAGCCAGCTTATTTCAGCCTCTGAGGCCATGTCCTCCAACTGGAGACTTCAGAGCACGGTGACAGTGCTCGGCATTTTAGTCGAGAACGTATTTCATCTGCTTCTACCTCAGGTAACTTCATGAGTTGAGTGTCAGCCCCTGCTAAGCTAGAAACCCCAGCGAAATTAAGAATAATCGACTCGCTTGCTGGTATGCCCTTCTCAGCTGGAAGCAGTAGCTAGATGTCAGTAGGATTTCCATGTTTATAAAGGAAGATGATTATCTTAGGAATGGCATGCTTAGCCTAAATACAGAGCAAAACTATTTCACCTGGTACTTGATGTATTGAAAACATTGTGTGGATTTGGCTGTATCTGGTCATATTTGTCCATGAACTACTTACTGATTTGGGATGGTAATTATATTTAACTTTAAAAAAAAAACTGAATCCATGGCTCTCCTGCATCCACCCAGACTGTTGTATTTCTTTTATAATACATATGAGAAAGGCATGACTTTAACATGTCATCCCAATGGTTATCTTTAAAAATCCTAGCAAAACTAGATTATTCATGCAGTTTGTATACTTCTCTTTGTTGAGGAGGTTCAAGATACTTTCTGACTCAGTTAAATTCCAGTGACTTCCTTTTAACTAGTATATTGGTACTTTCCTAAGGCTCCTGTAATAATAATTGTAAGAACTGGTGGGCTGAAGTCCCAGATCAAAATGCCCAGCGTCTCAAATCAAGCTACCACCAGAAACATTCCACCTCCAAAAAAAGTATAGAGTATCCTTTCCAGCATCTTCTTCCTTCAGGTGGTTTCTGGAAATCTTTAACCTGTGGGTCTTTAATCCCCATGTCTGCCTCTACCTCCATAGACCCTCATTTGCTGCTTGTCTCTGCATTCAGAGTTTCTTCTTTCTGGGTCTCATAAAGACACTAGTCCAGAAGGATTTTATCATGAGATGACTAAATAATTGTAAAAGACAAAAACCCCATCCAAGTCATGGTACATTCAAGGTTTTGGAGGGACATAATTTTTGAGTAAATATTGTTTATTATACAGAGGTATGTAAAATCTACCTGATAAATGCTTATTAGATAATTCATAGTATATAGTACCCCATGATTTATACCTCTTAATTTTCTGTTTTTTGTTTTGCCACACTTGCTTTATTTTATTTTATTTTTTAAATTTTTTTGTTTATTTTTATTTATTTGAGAATGACAGAGAGAGAAAGAGGCAGAGAGAGAGAAGAGAGTGGGTGTGCCAGAGATTCTAGCTACTGCAAACGAACTCCAGATGTGTGAGCCCCCTTGTGCATCTGGCTAACATGGGTCCTCGGGAATTGAGCCTTGAACCGGGGTCCTTAAGCTTCACAGGCAAGCGCTTAACCACTAAGCCATCTCTCTAGCCCCACACTTCCTTTATTTTTGCTTGCTTCCTTATGCTTTGTGTTTGAAGCAAAGCATTAAGCCCAGGTCTTGTAGCTTCCATCATAGTAATTTCTGAAGGAACGTAAACAATTAGAAATGAATAATTTTGTAAAATAAAGTTGGAATGCATATACTCTGTTTTGCAGGACGAAAAGTTCAGAGTTGAGAAAGCAGACAAGAACAGAAAATTGCAGGGAGAATATTTTGAAAAAACTCTGTCCAGGCAACCTTGACCCACACTGTAAAGTTCTGTATGAACACATTATTTCGCAATCTCATGAACCTGCAAGTTAAGCATTAGTAGAGTCCTCCCTCCTCTCTCTACCATTGGTAGGAACATTTTTGACACTCTATGGAGTACCTCATAATGTTTACACATGAGCTGTTTCCCTCTTGGGTGACAAACGGCACCCTCCCACAGGCTGAACCAATGACAGCCCAGAGAGAAGAACTGAATAAGAAGCTCGTTAGAAGATTCCCAAACTTTTTCTGTTTTCAGAAAATTGATTACAGTCACTAGGTATGTGTTTTTCAGATGTACACATGATAAGGACAACCTAGGGTGTCTTTAATTCATGTTGGCTAATGATAATATCAGAGATATGCAATTTTCCTCTATGCATCACTCCTATGTATATTCAAAAGACAAGCTGCTTTCTTTGTTTAGACATACAAGGATGAATGTTTTGCTCAATCAGAATATGCAAATAAAAGTCAGAGTTCTATTTAGATGTCATGCTGAGGATTTTGTTTGGTAGCTACAGTTGTGCAACAACATCATAAGTAAGGACATATAGGAGATGAGGTTCATATTTTTATAGCCCATGAAATGTTGACTGTTGAATGTAACCATGCTGGATGACATAACGGAATGTCCAGAAGTTATTTCATCTGCATATTGCCTTCATAAACACTCAAATAACTGAGCGCTATGATAATCCTGAACACCACCTCCCTTCAAAAGAGATAACTATGGAGGGCCTAAAATTGCTCCATCAGAATAAAAAGATTTCAAATTTCAATTCTCTTTAATGGTCATTTGGGGAGAATGAGATAGTAACCAGCACAGGAAATATTTAGTTAGTCCTTTCAGCCAAAGTACCACTTCTTATTAAAAAGAAGGGTTCTTATAGATAACCTGCAAAATTGATTAAAATGTGTGAAATTACAAAGCCATTCATTTGCACACATATTTCTTATTTTATTTTAAATTGGGAAGATCAGAAGGTAAAGATTTCATTACAAGCAGATGTCAACAAATAAGTGGTAAAAGGAATATAAATAAAAACGGTCATTTTTCAAACATCCTAGTAATATTTTTTTCCAATAAGTCTCCAATATTTACTAAAGTTGTTGCATGGAAAGATTTGGAACAAGATATTCTTTTCTCAAATAGCTGCGTCTACAGGTTACTTATTAATTTTGGAAAGGAATAGGTCTATTCACAAAGGAGAAATTTGCAGGCACCTACTAAAGGAAGGGATGAACTTTTGTTTACCAAATGTAGTTGAAACTGTGACCTCACGCTTGCCAATGCTGAGTACTGTGAAGAGTAAAACACCTCCAGTCTATTTCCCACCACAGACACTTACCCGGTCCTCCCTGTGAAGAAGACATTGGACAACTCTGACTTGAGCGACATTCTGCAAGGCATCCGACATAGACTCTTTGAAAACAATTAAATGAACAGCCAGAAAGACAAGGGAAAAAGAAGTAATAGCTAGAGTTCTTTTCTAAATTACAGAATGCTACCCTCTCATGAAAACTACAATCTATAGTCCTTGATTGGATCCTTAATTGGGAAAACACATACATTTCTTTAAGTAAGTGTTATATATTGACCAATTATTTTCCCTTAGAATCCTGTGAACATAATACTACAACAAAAACTTTGAACAACACACACATCCTGTTCCAGAAATCTACCAAGTCTATTTTTGTATAAACCTGAGTCAATACACTATTGAACTATTTATGTTTTAAGACACATGCTAAGGTGAGGGATAGCTTTTGTTTTACTTTCCAGAATTGAGAAATAAGTCTGTTTTAGGTAAAGTAAAAAGTGCACATGTTTTCTTTTGTAGTCATTATAGTTTCAAATTAGCCTGTCTGAAGTTAAAATTAAAAAATAATACCTACTAATAGTCATGCATTGTTTCAACTAAAAAATAAAATCCACTTTAATTCAAAACTAAATTGAAAGGTAGTAGGCAAGAGACTGTGGCTGTAGTTTTAGCTCAGTAGAAGAAATCTTACTGTGAATGTGCATTGAGTTCCACCCTCCCCCATCACAAAAAGAAAGAAAGAAAGACAAAGAGAAAGAGAGAGATGTGGCCAACGACTATCACTGTGACATATATGTATATTCACCAAAATGACTATGGAAGCACATTCTAACTTTTTCAAAAATAGAATTAAAGAGAATTTCTTAACTAGCTAATAGATACTTCTGTCTGTATAACTGGTGCTGGGTCCAGAAAAATGCCCTGCTCTACACAGCACAGAGTGTATTGATTCTGGGGACTGCTTATTCTGGGTGAAAGGGCAGAGGAAAGTCTGCTTGCTTTTGGTCAACCTGCATTTTTTTTCTTCCATATTTTGCCTTTGTCAGTGTTCAGCCTGATCAGTCTCTTGGTGCTACTAGTGCAAAAGTCAAGTTTAATGACATATCAGAATGCTTTGAGCTCACTGGATTAGGTTGCTCAGTTAATTATCTACCTTTATGGTAGAGTGTAGGCACAGGAAAGAGGAAGAGAGCACGACTTTTAAACTCCACCTTCTCTCACATACTCTTATTCAAAAGAGCTCTCATGACAAGAGAAATTAACAAAAGGGAACTATAACGTTCTGTATTTTGCTGCAATGAGCTAAATTAGAAAGTTAATAAAATAAGAAGATACACTGTGCAGTGGGCCCTGGGCTTTGATTTCAAACAAGATGATGGAGGACTTCTTGTCAAGATGACAGCCACCGAACCATGCTTCAGATACTGGGATAATGTCAGGCAAGAACTGTGCAGCTCCTATGAGAGGAGGTCTCAGCAGACCAGCCCTGGGTAGGGAGGAGTTGGAGTGGGACAGGGTAAGTCATCTGATTCCCATGCTTTCAGTAAGCCGACTGGACTCACCACAGCCGAGTTCATCTCGCTACCTAGGTGCTCTGGCCTGCAGGCTCTCCTGACTGCACCCTACAGCTCAGCCCACATGCCCTGTCTCCCCTACTCCAGCTGACTCCCTGATCCAGCCTGGTCTGTGGAACCCCGCAACCTCCACCATCTCTTCACTGCCCCAGCCCCTCCCAGTGGCTGCTTGGGACATCACCTTAGCCTCAGAAGGGGAACACAGGAATAACTGGCAAACACCTGCCGGGGGAACCAGGGAGTCCTCTATCACCTGCCCATCTGGGTATAGCAAGGGAGCAAGGGCCAGTGCTTCAGCCCCTGAGACACAGGCAAGACACAGCTGAGACCAGGTCTGTGGATCTCAGACCTCCAACTGCACCTTTAATATTAAGCCACAGCCCAGAGCTGCTGGTGCACTTACACTCTCCACAACCCGCACATCTCTAAATACAAAAGCATCCCGTGATTACTTTATTCAAACACAAAACAGAACACTCAGTGCAGACTCCACAAGGGAAAACTCTTTCTTCCTTCTGGATTAAATAAGACTCCCACAATGAAATGGGTAGACCCCAGTGCAATTAAAAACAACAACAAAAAAAAAAACAAAACAAAACAAAAAACCAAGCTAGGAGATCTCCTACAAGGTTGTTTAGTCCTACAATGGAAGTTTCCAGTGAAAACATAGAGAAGACAACAGGAGTAAACTTTCAAAATAA